>NC_071355.1:114573996-114902746 GCF_943734655.1 Sabethes cyaneus
TCACTTGCAAAGTATATTAAAAAATTTTTTTTTGTCACACCGTGTAATGTGCTTATGCACTTTCCAACTACTAGGATAAGATAGTCATTCGCAAAACCATATGACGGATAGCCTAGATCATTGAGTTTCCTCAGTAGACCATCCGTCACAAGGTTCCATAAAAGAGGCGAGAGAGCGCCACTTTGCTTCCAAATGCTTGCTTGCCGTAAGGACGAAAAAAGCAATCGGTTACTAAGCATTTGTTCTATCCACTTTATGATTATGATGATGATGGGCCCACCTCTTACCCCTACGGAGGTTTGAGGTAGACGATTTATCTATATGATAATTATTATAAAAATAAACCAGGAAAACAAAAAAAAACGGACTGGTTTTTTTCACACAGATACAAATTCCTTTAGCACATTTCTAATGGCTAACACCAGCATAACTACGAACAATTAAACTCTCAAGTCATTCAAGCTAGAATACCCAGTACAATCATTACACCACTTTCGGCGATGTTATAGGGATATTCAACATTTACATTAAGCTAACATCCAGTGTAATCCGTTGCTGAGCTAAGCAGTCCAGACGAAGCCATTCCCGCCGTTAACAGCAAGCAAAGCATAAGTCAAACTGCTTACCAAGCACTATATTTATAAGGATATTCCCACCCAGGGCAATCAAAGAAATTTCCCACCCGAAAAAAACCTTGACCAGCTAGGAAATTTTACCCCTGATAGCTTTCAGAAATGTTCTAATGTTCTAAATGTTCTGAAAAGTCTTTTAAATAATTGTAAATTGCCAACACAGTCAACAATCAACCATACCATTCAGTCCTTTATATCTGCGCACCGCGCGCGAAGCTCAAACCTTCGTAGACTACTCTTTTTTGCCCCCTCTACTATATAAATATATCCAGCTTTTTACGAGCCATAATGGCGGACCTGTTCGTAATATTTGAACAGCATTTTTGACATTTCCTTGATACTTACTTACTTACTTAATTGGCCTAACGTCTTATGACAAGGCCTGCGCAGTATAATTTCTCCATCTGTTTCGGTCCATGGCAACTGATCTCCAGTTCCGCGGGCACCCAGTGCTCGCCAGATCTCGCTCCACCTGGTCTTGCCACCTCGCTCGCTGTGCCCCTCTTCGTCTTGTTCCTACCGGATTTGATGCGAAACCCATTTTTGCAGGATAGTTGTCCGGCATTCTAGCAACATGTCCTGCCCAACGTATCCGTCCAGCTTTAACCACTTTCTGAATACTTGGTTTGCCGTAGAGACGCGCGAGCTCGTGGTTCATTCTTCGCCTCCATACACCGTTCTCTTGCACTCCGCCAAAGATGGTTCTTAGCACCCGCCGTTCGAAAACTCCGAGTGCTCGTAGGTCCTCTTCTAGCAATGTCCACGTTTCGTGCCCGTAGAGGACAACCGGCCTAATTAGCGTTTTGTACAGTGTGCACTTTGTACGGGGGCTCAGATTGTTCGACCGCAAGTGTTTGTGGAGTCCGTAGTAGGCCCGACTTCCGCTGATAATACGTCTTTTAATCTCACGGCTGGTATTGTTGTCCTCTGTTGCCAGCGAGCCAAGGTATACGAACTCGTCGACTACCTCGAACTCATCCCCGTCGATCACCATGGTGCTGCCCAAGCGAGCCCTGTCGCGCTCGGTCCCGCCCGCCAGCATATACTTCGTTTTAGACGTATTTATCTGCAATCCAATCTTCTCTGCTTCGCGTTTCAGTCTGGTGTACTGATCTTCCACCGCCTCAAATGTTCTGCCGACAGCATCCACGTCGTCAGCAAAGCAGATAAATTGACTGGATTTATTGAAAATCGTGCCCCGCATTTCGATCGCCGCTCGCCTTATAACACCTTCAAGCGCAATGTTGAAGAGCAGGCAGGAAAGACCATCTCCTTGTCGAAGTCCCCTGCGAGATTCGAATGGGTCCGACAATCCACCCGAGATTCTCACACAGCACTGGATCCCATCCATCGTAGCCATGATAAGTCTAGTAAGCTTACCCGGAAAGCCGTTTTCATCCAAAATTTTCCATAGCTCTTGTCGGTTTACGCTATCATATGCGGCTTTGAAATCGATGAACAGGTGGTGCGTGGGGACTCGGAATTCGCGGCACTTCTGGAGGATCTGCCGCAGGGTGAAGATTTGGTCTGTTGTAGACCGACCCTCCACGAAGCCGGCCTGGTAACTTCCCACAAATCTATTGGCTATTGGCGATAGTCGATGAAAGAGGACTTGGGACAGCACTTTGTAGGCGGCATTCAGGATAGTGATGGCTCGATAGTTCTCACAATCCAGTTTATCACCTTTCTTGTAGATAGGGCAGATAACCCCGTCTTTCCACTCCTCCGGTAGTCGTTCCGTATCCCAAATCTTGACAATCAATTCATGCAGACAGCCGGCCAACTTGTCCGGGCCCATTTTAATAAGTTCCGCTCCAATGCCATCCTTTCCCGCTGCTTTGTTGTTCTTCAGCCGCTGGATGGCTTCTTTAACTTCCCTTATCGATGGGGGTGGCACATCTTCGTCGCTTGCTGCACCAATGTGGTCACTTCCTCCGCTATCATGGTCTTCCGCCTGCACGCCATTCAGGTGTTCATCGTAGTGCTGCTTCCACCTTTCGATCACCGCACGGTCATCAGTCAAGATACCTCCATCTTTATCTCTGCACATTTCGGCCCGCGGCACGAAGCCTTTGCGAGATCCGTTGAGTTTCTGATAGAACTTCCGTGTGTCGTGAAAGCGGTACAGCTGTTCGAGTTCTTCGCACTCCTTCTCCTCTTGGTGGCGCTTCTTTTCCTTGAAGAGTCGGGTTTGCTGCCTCCGCTTCTGTTTGTATCGCTCCACATTCTGACGGGTGGCTCTACGCAGCATTTGTACCCGCGCTGCGTTCTTCTCATCCAATATCTGCTGGCATTCCTCGTCAAACCATTCGTTACGTCGATTCGGTGCCACACTGCCTAGGACGCTCTCCGCTACGCTGTTAATGGCTGTTTTCACGGCACTCCAACAGTCTTCAAGAGGGGCTGCATCCAGCTCTCCCTCTTCCGGCAGCGCGGTTTCGAGAGATAACGCGTAGTTTTCGGCGACCTCTGGTTGCTTCAGTCGCGCTAGATTATACCGTGGCGGGCGGCGGTATCGTATGTTGTTCACAACAGATAGTTTTTGACGTATCCTTACCATCACTAGGTAGTGATCCGAATCAATGTTAGCGCCCGGATAGGTTCTGACGTCGATAATGTCTGAAAAGTGCCGACCATCTATCAGAACGTGGTCGATTTGTGATTCTGTCTGGTTGGGTGATCTCCAGGTGTACCGATGGTAGAGGTTATGCTGGAAGAAGGTACTACGTATGGCCATGTTCTTGGAGGCGGCGAAGTCGACAAGTCTTAGGCCGTTTTCGTTCGTTTGCGGGTGAGCGCTGAACCGTCCAATCACCGGTTTGAATTCCTCCTCCTGAACAACCTGAGCATTAGTCCCCGATGATAATTTTGACATCATGTCTTGGGCAGCGGTCGTATTCACGCTCCAACTGCGCGTAGAATTCGTCTTTGTCATCATCGGTACTTCAGAGGTGAGGGCTGTGCACGTTAATTATGCTTATATTGAAGAATCGGCCCTTGATTCTTAATCTGCACATTCGGGGGTTGATCGGCCACCACCCGATCACCCGCTTCTGCATCTCGCCCATCACTATAAAAGCTGTGCCCAGCTCGTGTGTATTGCCGCAGCTCTGGTAGATGGTATGACCATCTCTATACGTACGTACCGCCTTTCCAGCATACCTCCTGCAGCGCTACTATGTCGAACTTGCGGCTCTTCACTTCTTTAGAAAGCACGCAAGTACATCGCACGTTTTCTTTCCGTACATTCCTTTAGTTTTACCGTGAACGCGCGGAAAGCAAACGTGCGATGTATTAGGGAAATGTCAAAAATGCTGTTCAAATATTACCAACACGTCCGCCATTATGGCTCGTAAAAAGCTGGATAGAAATCACTTGGAAAACCGAAAATGGAAAGAAGGTCCTGCGGGCCGACTCTTATATACCATTCGACTCAGTTTCGAAAACTGAGCATTTTCTGTGTGTGTGTGTGTGTGTGTGTGTGTGTGTGTGTGTGTGTGTGTGTGTGTGTGTGTGTGTGTGTGTGTGTGTGTGTGTGTGTGTGTGTGTGTGTGTGTGTGTGTGTGTGTGTGTGTGTGTGTGTGTGTGTGTGTGTGTGTGTGTGTGTGTGTGTGTGTGTGTGTGTGTGTGTGTGTGTGTGTGTGTGTGTGTGTGTGTGTGTGTGTGTGTGTGTGTGTGTGTGTGTGTGTGTGTGTGTGTGTGTGTGTGTGTGTGTGTGTGTGTGTGTGTGTGTGTGTGTGTGTGTGTGTGTGTGTGTGTGTGTGTGTGTGTGTGTGTGTGTGTGTGTGTGTGTGTGTGTGTGTGTGTGTGTGTGTGTGTGTGTGTGTGTGTGTGTGTGTGTGTGTGTGTGTGTGTGTGTGTGTGTGTGTGTGTGTGTGTGTGTGTGTGTGTGTGTGTGTGTGTGTGTGTGTGTGTGTGTGTGTGTGTGTGTGTGTGTGTGTGTGTGTGTGTGTGTGTGTGTGTGTGTGTGTGTGTGTGTGTGTGTGTGTGTGTGTGTGTGTGTGTGTGTGTGTGTGTGTGTGTGTGTGTGTAACGCTTTCAATCTCACTCACTTTTCTCGGAGATGGCTGGACCGATTTTAATGTTCTTAGTGTCAAATGAAAGGTCTAGGTGTCCCATTGGTCGCTATTGAATTTCCTACTGATCGGACTTTTAGTTCAAAAGTTATGTATAAAAATACGAAAAATATGGGACTTCATTATCTCATAGATCCCTTAACCGATTTGAACAAAATTGATTGCATATGAAAGAGGAGCCTTACAAACCCTTAACTTGCAAATTTCATGACGATTGGACTTGTAGTTTGAAAGTTACATAAATAAATGTGAAAAAATAGTATTTAAAACCTATTTTTGTAACATTTAAGAATTAATTCAATGAAAAACATCACACATTTTATTATTATTTGAAAATTACTGCTGAAATCTATCAAACGAAACCGAGTTATTGAAAATCGGACGGTTCATTCAAAAGTTATTCAAACTTTAACACTTAAGCACCGTATATTAAACCGTTAAAACGTGTGAAATCAAAACATATCAATCAAATGTTGATTGTATTCAATGTGTGCAATGTATGTATGTATGTATGTATGTATGTATGTATGTATGTATGTATGTATGTATGTATGTATGTATGTATGTATGTATGTATGTATGTATGTATGTATGTATGTATGTATGTATGTATGTATGTATGTATGTATGTATGTATGTATGTATGTATGTATGTATGTATGTATGTATGTATGTATGTATGTATGTATGTATGTATGTATGTATGTATGTATGTATGTATGTATGTATGTATGTGATGACAATTTGCAATGAAATTCAAGAAAAGTGAGAAACATGTCAATAGTCTGAAGTTTTTGAAGCCTCTTAGTGGAATACGAACTCTGAAATAAAAGAAAAAAAAATTTACCTACTAACTGCCCATGGATGCATAGTTGACGTAAAAACCAAAATGACCAAAATGTACTTTTTCGGTCCTACGCACTCTTAACTATGTTGTTCACATGCCCAATACTCAAACAACATATGTTTGTTCGAAAATATTCGAGAAATTTAGGAAAATTGAGTTACTCTGCTATTGGTTTCACGTAATGCTAATGGTTGACGTAATTTCCTGCATAATCAATCAGCATTGTAACCGATTTGTTTTTGTAGCTTTACGCCAAGTTATGGGAATAATCGTTCAAAAACCAGTCTGTTTATTCACATAAACTGGCGTTCGCATTTTTTAAACACAATAAATGAGGAATGAACCATGAAACCCCATCAGTCCTCTTTTGATTAATTAACTCTACTAAATAGACAGATTATTCGTTTGAAAAAGTTTATAGCAAAGATTATATGGCTTTATTTCACGATAAAAATGCGTTTTCTCAACAATCATGGTGCTGGTCGTTACATCGACTATGCATCCATGGGCAGTAAATTCCACTATTTAATATTTATTCGCGACAGATACGTATACGCTTTGAAATAAGACATTGATGAAGCCTGCACGTCGTAGGCGAACTACGTATCTGTCGCAAATAAATATTAAATAGTGGGATTCAATCGAAAAGTTTTTTCTTTTCTTTTTTAGATTTCAATTGTCATTTTCTTTACTTGCTGTTACTCACAATTGTACAAGAAAAGCAAAAAGCGGAGAAAAGCAGTTAATTTAAGTATATAAGTATAGTGGTGTATAGGATCAAAATACTAGTGAGTTGATTTTTCCAAATAAATTTATACAAATTTCATACAAGGGTATGAAATGGGGAAGGCAACTAGGAAGAAGCGCCCAACATAGCTCTAGCCATCCCAAGCCCCTACCTCCACGTGGCCATACCTGGAAATACTTCAATTTGTATAATTGAGTAGCCAAGCTAGGAGGTGCGGGGTCGTGCGGTTTTCAGTTCCTAACCTTACAAATGTAGTTTTAGGCAACCATTAAACCACACGACTATATTTTCAAGTATTATATGATTTAAACTAATATTTTTGGCAAACTAATCTATTTTCAGAGAGCGAAATAAGGCGCTATATCCTTGGCCAATTGCAACCTGGCTTCTGGTCTAAATACCATTAGTTCATCCCTGAGGGTCCGGAGTATCACTTAACCTTTATTAGCAAAGATACTCCCAACGATTGTAAATAAATCATTATTTATGTATACGGGAAGCGTTTGGTACGGGAGGTCCACGCTTTCTTCCTTCCCCTTGATTTCAAGGAGTTTAATGGAATTAGATATTTTTCCTGGTTCCACTTGATTCCTTGGAATTCTCTCTGCGGTACATGCTGCGCAGTTGGCCTGGCCGTTGACAAGAAAAATGATTGATTCAAGTAATCGTCATTTTCCAGGATGCCTTCAAGAATTGGCTGCGTTAGTGTGAGATTAGATTAGATTAGATTAGATAAATTTATACAAATTTCATACAAATTTTGCGCATTAATAGATGCTCTTTTCAATCCATAGATACTAGAGCTTAGAAATGTTATATGAAAAATAGGAAGTAAACGTTGCACGGTAGTAACTTTGTAAGAAAGGACAGATGTCTTATGTCATGTATCATATTTTATTAATAAATCAAAAATGACAAGCACTGGAAATCATATTGATCATATTTCTCATTCTCAAGCATGTTTATGGCGCAGTTTTTGCACTATTTTTCGACCTCATCTTGTTTTCCTAACCCTCTAACATTGTAACAACGATGTGATCAAGTTAATGACTATCTTTTCATGAAAGTACATTCAAAAGAAGCTTAAGTTTTGATTTTCATACAAAAATAATTATCTGAAGGAGCGCCAGCTAAGAAAAAAGCGAAGTATAATAATAATTTTTCTGAACTCTTGTTTTTCAAAGATGCTAACTTTTGAACGCATGGTATTAATATCAAAATATCAAAAAAAATCTACCCCAAAAAACCACTCAAAAAAAAATATCAAAAAATCTGCAATGAACACATATTTCATAGTGTCAGTTCGAAACAAGTTTCGTATGTGGCTCTGAAACCCGAAAGTTAAGGCCAACCGATTATAAAACTAAATAAGGTGTTCATCAAATAACATAAATGACGCTTAAAGTATTTACGCACCCAAGGAAAGAAAATATAATTATTCTACGCAATACGTTGTGAATTTTTCTGGCAAATAAGGATTTTGAGGAATACGGAACGGATATTTAAAAATATAGTCAAGTTAATTATAGATGTTCCTGAGAACGATTATTGTGGCAGTAGAAAGGCTAGGTCACGCCGCTAGGTGGATTAATTCGGGTTTTTTAAACTACTAACAACAATTACAAAATCCATCATCATCATCTAGACGAACATAATAGTTTTTACTCTCTTCAATAATTACTAAAAAGCTATATTGGTGTCCATGCAAAATTATAATTTTTAAAATTATAATTATAATTTTATAAATTTCGTCAGGTTGAAACATGAAATACCAAAAAAAATAATTTTAAAATTGTTCAAAACACAGCTTTGACGTGTGAAATACATTGCCTTTTGAACTCGGTCAGCGTTGTCGCACGTTTAATGTGAGTAGGCATCGAATTGAATAAATTAATACCTTTAAAAAACAATGAAGTCTGTGAAGCACATGATATAAAATTTGGTGTTCTAATTTCTAAGGCGCTTCTAGTGTTATATCTAAGAATATCACTCCCTCTTACAATTCGATTACACAAATATCGAGGCAGCAATCCATTCACAATTTAAAAATGAACACCAACGTCAAGAATACAATGCGCTGCTTCACCGATAACCACTGCAAAGCATCCAGCATTAACGCCGAGGGAGTGAATCTATTGCATCTTAAAATCAACCGCATTACTTTATTTTGCAAGCGCTGTAATCTCGATACTTGTGTTTCAGTTGCCAAGAACAAAATGGAAGCGCAAAAGTCCAAGTGTGGAGAGATGATTGATTTATAGAGATGAATCTTACTAAAAGTGTTCAAATCTTTCTTCAAACGACAGAGAATTCCGTATTTCTTGGCAATTTTCTTGATGACATTGTCAATGTGTACATCGAACTTTAGTTTATCATCAATAATAACGCCAAGATACTTGATTTCTCGTACGCGTTCTATTGTCTCACCATCAATTTCCACAGAGACATCTTCATTTACGCGGTTTCACGAGACCACCATAAATTTAGTCTTACAGATGTTTAGCTTTAGTTTGAATTTCAACCATCTGTTCAGCGAACGTAAATCCTCATTCAAGTGTGCAGTAACATAATCGAATTTCTTAGCTGTAATAAATAGTACATTATCATCAGCAAAAAGGTTAATATCACAAAAACGTAACACTCGTCTCATGTCATTGATATCTATACCTATAAAAAAGGATTTCTGTCTGTCTGTCTGTCCCTATGTTCCTTTTAGAATCGAAAACTACTGAACCGATTGGCGTAAAAATTTGCATGTAGGGGTTTTTGAGGCTACGGAAAGTTCTCTCGATGGCAAAAGTCCCCTCCCTCACTAAGAGGGGGGGCTCCCATACAAATCTATGCCTAAAAAAATAGATTTCTGTCTGTTTTATGTTCCTTATAGAATCGAAAACTATTGAACTGATCGGAGTGAAAATTTGCATATAGGGGTTTTTGGTGCCAGGGAAGGTTCTCTCGACGGCAAAAGTCCCCTCCCCCCACTAAAGGGGGGGGGGGGGGGCTCCCATACAAATTTATAGCTGAAAAAATGGATTTCTGTCTGTTTTATGTTCCTTATAGAATCGAAAACTACTGAACCGATCGGCGTGAAAATTTGCATGTAGGGGTTTTTGGGGCTACGGAAGGTTCTCTCGACGGCAAAAGTCCCCTCCCCCCACTAAGAGGGAGAGGGGGCTCCCATACAAATGAAACACAAATTTCTGCATAACTCGAGAATTAATCAAGCAAATGGAACAAAATTTTACATGTGGGTGTTTTTGGAGACAAGAATTTTTTTTATGGTGAATGGCGCCCCTTCCCATTTTAGGAGGGGGGCTCCTATACAAATGAAATACAAATTTCCTCATAACTCGAAAACTAATTAATCAAATGGAACCATATGTGGCATGTGGGTGTTTTTGGAGGCATGAATTTTTTCTTTGATGAATTGAGACCCCTTACCTTTTTAGGAGGGGGGCTCCCATACAAATGAAATACAAATTTCCTTATAACTTGCGAACTAACCAAGCAAATGGAACCAAATTTAGCATGTGGCTGTTTTTGTAGGCAATTTTTTTTCTATGGTGAATTGAGACCCCTCCCCTCTTTAGGAGTGGAATAATAACCCCTCTACCTTATAAGAGGGGGGGGGGACTTCCATACAGATGAAATACAAATTTCCTCATTACTCGAGAACTAATCAAGCAAATGGAACAAAATTTGACTTGTGGGTGTTTTTGGAGACAAGAATTTTTGCTATGATGAATCGAAACCTCTCCCCACTTTAGAAGGGGGGGGGGGGGTTCTATACAAATGAAATACAAATTTCCTCATAACTCGAGAATTAATTAATAAAATGGAACCATATTTGGCATGTGGGTGTTTTTGGAGGCATGAAATTTTTTTATGATGAATTAGGACCCCTTAACTTTTTAGAAGGGGAGGCTCCCATACAAATGAAATACAAATTTCCTCATAACTCGAGAACTAATCAAGCAAATGGAACAAAATTTGACATGTGGGTGTTTTTGGAGACAAGAATTTTTGCTATGATGAATTGAAACCTCTCCCCACTTCAGGAGGGGGGTCTCCTATACAAATGAAATACAAATTTCATTATAACTCGAGAACTAATTAATCAAATGGAACCATATTTTGCATTGTTGCATTGTTTTCGAAGGCATGAATTTTTTCTATGATGAATTAGGACCCCTCTCCCTTGTAAGGAGGGGGGGCTCCTATACAAGTGAAATACAAATTTCCTCTTAACTCGAAAAGTTATCAAGCAAATGGAACCAAATTTGGCATGTGGGGGGTTTTGGAGGCAGGATTTTTTTAATGATGGTTTGAGACTCCTCACTCCTATGGTAGGGGGATAAGGACTATCATACAAATAAAACAGAAATTTTTGCGTAACTCAAAAACTAATCGAACTCGAGAAATTTTAGACTTTTTTATAAAGCATTTATCAATAACAAGACCACCAAAAACTATCAATAGTAACATTAGGTAATTAGGCGCGAGACGGCCACGGGCTGCGAGTGTTGCCGGCGACTTGCCGTCGGATTCGCCGGCCACTGCGGGGAGACAGCCCCCCGTAGAGATCACCTCTATCTAGGTTTATGTATTTTCCTGGATCTACTGACCTCTATTACTTTCCTTCAGTTGGGTCACCCCTGCGAAATAGTACTTTCTACGAAAAGATTTTCCGTGAAATGGTACATCCCGCGAAAAGTTTTTCGCGAAATTCTATATTCCGCGTTATGGTCAACCAAGAATTGGTGTTCCGCAAAATGGTATTCGGTGAAATGGTTTGTAATGATGGCAAATATTTAAATGCTCTCCGCTTTATTTTAACAGGCTAAGCAATGGGAGGAGTTGTTTTCTACTTTACTGTGAGGAAAATTTGTTTATTAAAACACCCATGAACTCCCCAGAAACTTGCAAAACTCAAGATTGTGAGAAAGGTCATCCGACATTCACGATTTATGTACAACACAGTTTAATTTGTGGCAATACGAAGTTTGTCGGGTCAGCTAGTACATAATAAATAAAATGGGCCCTAAGACACTCCCTTGGGGCACTCCAAGAGTATTACCCACGGATTCAGAAATAAAATTATTAAAAAGTCCTGAGTCCTGTCACACAAATAGCTCTCAAACCATTTGTAAACAGTCCCCACCATTTGTAAACAGTCTCCACCATTCCAAAGCGCTTAATACTTTGCAATAACAAGGGCCTAGATATTGTTTCAAACGCGCGTTTTAGATCCAAAAACACAGCAACGATAGCATCTTTACGCTCAATGTTTTCTTTCCATGACGCCAACACCAGATTCAATGCAGTTTCACAAGAATGGCTTTCCCGATATCCTGATCGTTCTGGTATTAGCAAATCATTAGAATTAAGATAACTCAACAGTTGGCCTTTCACAGCAAGTTCCAATACTTTTTCGTGTGTGTAACATATTGATGGGACGAAACTCTTCGGTTTTAATCGTACCAGCAACTTTTTGTATAGGAACTACTAAGGATTCCTTCCAAACTTGAGGCACGTGCCTAGTCTGCAACGATTCATTGATTAGGCCAAGAAGGTCGTGTCCAATGACATCAAAGCAATCTTGAATAACTCTAGCGTTAACACTATCTATTCCAGCCGTTTTGACGTAGGACTACGTCTTTGTTTACTATATTAGGACTGGGTAGCACTTTGTAAAAACGAAAAATAGAAGTGTAACGTTTGAATGAAATATTTCAAACGCTAATAGCTACTATACTACTGAACGAAACTGTTCGCGACAGCGAAAAATACGCTAAAATCCGCCAACCGTATGAAACACGTGCTTTCGAAAATTCGAGAAGCATCTCCAAGCTGCCTGCATCTGCTAGCAACGTACATCGAACATTCTAGGCACTTCTTTCCTATGTCAGCAATGTATTTCGTCGAACCTTCCCGAAGTTGCCCGAGATGACCAGAATGTCGCGCCGTGTAGTATAAATACGGGCGTTTAACAGAATGCAAAGAATAGAAGTATTTCAACCGTTTTAGAGACAACATCGATTTAACCACCGTGATAGTAACAACAAGTGATAATGATGATGATGATGATGATGGTCCCACCTCATACCCCTACAACGCACTATGGTCCAGAAAGCCAAATTAGGTGGAAAAAATTGTTTACTCAGTAGTCGTTGATTTTAGACTATTTACGTCTTAGCAACAAAATCTTGATTTAGGATGCCGCTTTTTTGGCATGAGATATTTTAGGGTGACCCTTAAATTAACCAAGATCAAAAAATTATCTTCAAAACGAAACAAGATAGAGCGATATTTACTTCAACAATTTTATAGCTTGAAGTATTTTGAGTAATATTGCAGAAGGCGAAATCCTTCTATCTTGAACCGTTTCCATATTAGAGCGATTTTCCTGAGTCAAGTTAGGGTGACCCTGCTATTTTGCGATTTTTCTCCATAACTTTTTTATTTTGCGATTCTCGCAAAACACTTCCTCAGATGACTTTTGAGGCTCAATAAGACGCAACTTTTGGTGGAAAAAGAAATTGGCTATCTACTCTACTTCTACACTTATATTAATTTTTATGATAAAAATAGGCCGTTTTCAAATGTTAGTATCTCAGAAAGGTGCAAGCAGAATTAAAATCGGTTGATTGCGTTTGAAAGATCGTGATTTTTTGTGCATAATATCAAAAAATTGGAGAGTGGATTTTTGTCTATCTCAAATAAATCAACTTTGAATATGTGTGGTTTTAACATAATTAAGTATATGAAAGTAAACGAGTTGCGCAATAACTCCGCAAGGCCTTGACTGTTCTTGATTAAACTTAGCGTACATGTTTCTTGACATAAGTAAATCAGCACAGGGGATTGACAAAAGCGGGGTGGTCACTAAAAAGGGGAGGTGGGGGGGGGGGGGTTACAAATAAGTAAAAGTGGCTGTAATTATCTTGCATTTAAACCGTTATAAGTTGTGTGAGTGGTTCAAATCTAAAAGAGAATGTATAAACTTAACCTCATGTTTGTTGACTTAAACTTCATAATGAGGTTAGACATTAAAAACGGTAGACTATCCAATAAACAGAGGGAATGGTAGACAAAGTAATGAAATCATATGTGTTTCATAGTATCATGGAGTGGAACTACCGAATGAGAAGCTTAAATACCCGCGACGGGGATTTCCGTGATTCGCACCTCCCCTTTCATCAGAGGCCACCATTTTTTTGTCTTTCAGCCACTTGTACATCTGTTTTCGATAAGATTGAAAATCTCAGGCGAGCGAATGTGAAAAGCATAGCATCCAAAGCTTACTCCACTGACGCAAGCCTACGTCAAACAACTGCTGGCACTGTGTGCATACATTCTGCTACCTACACACTCGCGAGTGTACAGCCTCATATCAACTTTCTACACATCCCGCCCGCGAATCCAAAGCTCGCGAGCTGTCCATAGGTCGTTAGCACGAGCGGCACACTTGGATGTATGGATACGGATTTTACTTTTCTTCTTCATTTTAAACCCTCGCTTACACACGCGGGTAAGTGTACGGGCCAATGCGAGCGATGATAGGTATCAACTGCTGGGTTACAATGACGAGCGTAAGCAACGAACGTGGCTGATAACTAAATAGCAAAGCATTGCAAAGCCTAGGTGCTACATTCCGTTATCGAAACTTGACCTTCTGTTTTTTTATACGACAGACTTTGCAGCCAGCTGTTAGAGTGCAGGACAATTGCAGGGCCAGTTGCTACGATCCTATTGACTCTAACAGCCTCTCCCAGCCGGGATTCGAACATATGACGACTGGCTTATTAGACCAGCATCATACCTCGAGGCCAACTGGGAGGTGATAACTAAATACACTATGGCAAAAACTTGTCGCAGTGTATGAGAATATCAGAAAAGAAATCCGAAAGAAATGCTCATGCATATGTGTTCGTTAGAAGAAAATCGTGAGACAAAATTGGACCACACGAATGCGGGCTTCACAACACTACACTTCAATTTGCAAATTCTCATAATACAAAAAACAAAGCTTTTTTCCTCATTTAGACATATCTACCCTTCCCCTTGATTAGCTCTCCTCGGTCAGCGGCCCTTTTGTCTACAGCAACTTGTACGTCTCTCCGAAGATAATGAAAGAGACACAAAGTCTTCCTTATATTGTTCTACTTCCGTATTTGTGACCCTCCCATCTTTTCACACGCTCTTCATCTTATCTCCCAGCCACTTGTACAACTTCTAACAGACCAAATGCAAGATATTATTATTATTACTATTCTATATTTGAGAGGTTTTCAGCCTGTGGCTGGTTCGCCCATTAATGCAAGATGATCGCAGCCACTTTTACTTATTTGTACCTCCCCCTCCCCTTTTTAGTGACCACCCCGCTTTTGTCAACCCCCTGTGCTGATTTACTTATGTCAAGAAACATGTACGCTAAGTTTAATCAAGAACAGTCAAGGCCTTCCGGAGTTATGGCGCAAGTCGTTTACTTTTATATACTTAAATATGTTAAAACCACACATATTCAAAGTTGATTTATTTGAGATAGACAAAAATCCACTCTCCTATTTTTTGATATTATACACAAAAAATCACGATCTTTCAAACGCAATTAACCGATTTTAATTCTGCTTGCACCTTTCTGAGATACTAACATTTGAAAACGGCCTATTTTTATCATAAAAATTAATATAAGTGTAGAAGTAAAGTAGATAGCCAATTTCTTTTTTCACCAAAAGTTGCGTCTTATTGAGCCTCAAAAGTCATCTGAGGAAGTGTTTTGCGAGAAAGACAAAATAAAAAAGTTATGGAGAAAGATCACAAAATAGCAGGGTCACCTTAACTTGACTCAGGAAAATCGCTCCAATATGGAAACGGTTTAAGATAGAAGGATTTCGTCTTCTGCAATATTACTCAAAATACTTCAAGCTATAAAATTGTTGAAGTAAATATCGCTCTATCTTGTTTCGTTTTGAAGATAATTTTTTGATCTTGGTTAATTTAAGGGTCACCCTAAAACATCTCATGCCAAAAAAAGCGGCATCCTAAATCAAGATTTTGTTGCTAAGACGTAAATAGTCTAAAATCAACGACTACTGAGTAAACAATTTTTTCCACTTAATTTGGCTTTCTGGACCACAGTGCAACGGTTTGAGCGAGACGATTTATCTATTAAGATATTTATGTAATAACAATGTAGCCAGGTGCAAAAGCAAATAACGAACTGGCTTCTAATACAGACATATCAAACTTTCAAGTGAATATCAACATTTTCAAAAAATGTCCAAGGCTCGTCCAAAACGTTTCCAACCCGAAAATTATCTGGACTTGATTAGGAATTGAACCTAATATTTAGCAGCACAAGCTGGTCAGAGTTGGTTCACGATAACGATCTAGAACTACGAGGGAGATCCTGCAGAACTTTGGTGCTCGATATACAACTCCGCAACAAAGCGATGGTATACGAGTTCCAAAGTCCACAAGCAAACCCAAGCCTGTCCAGCTTCCGCTCCAAACCCTTTGTTCAGGACTTTAACCTGATCATTAAATTTCCAGATTGTGTATGTCTGTTCTCGCGCGCGTGGCTCAAACATGTGTAGCCTTCTCTAAACTTTTTTAATTAATAATAATAACAATTTCAAATCCATCATCATCAGTGAACATGATAACTTACTATATCCACCAAATATACAAAAAATAACTCAATAGACAATCTTCTTAAATTAATACAAAAAATCATCAAATTGTGTCTATAAGGTAGATTTTATGTGTGAAATGCAAAGCCTTTTGAATTCCGCCATTGTTGCTGCACCTGCACGTTTTATTTCTCTGGGCATCGAATTGAAATAATTTATTCCTTTGTACAACAGAGAGTTCTGTGATCTTCCAAACAAAAAATGTGGCGTTCTTGCATCTTCCGCGTTTCTAGTGTTGTACGAATGCAAATCTCTTCCTCGTTCAATTCGGTCACACAAATATCGAGGTACCATCCCGTTAAGAATTTTATATAGAAACACCATTGTCAAAAAATAAACTCTTTGCTTCACAGAAAGCCATTGCAATGCGTCCAGCATAATATATGAGGAAGTGTATCTATTACATCTTAAAATTAATCGCATAACTTTATTTTGCAAGCGCTGCAACTTCAATATCGTTTGCAAGGAATAGGATGGATGAGCAAAAATCTATATGTGGTGAAATGATTGACTTATATAAAAGAATTTTATTACTAATCGTCAATTCATTTTTTAAACGACACAAGACACCGTACTTTATCGCCATTTTTTTGATGACATTATCAATGTGAGACTTAAAGGTTAACTTGTCATCAATGGTTACTCCAAGATACTTTAGTTCATTTACGCGGTCAATAGTCTCACCATCAATTTCAACGTTTACGTCTGGCTTGGAGTTGGCTGAAATGATCATATATTTTGTCTTGCTAATGTTGAGCTTAAGCTGTTTAAATTTCAACCAATTCGAAAGATAATGTAAATCTTGGTTTAAATGTGTGACAATTTCATTAGGGTCCTTAGCCGCAATGAATAGAACAGTGTCGTCCGCAAACAAATTTATGTCGCAGAACCGTAAAACTCGTTTCATGTCATTGATATACATTATCAACAAAAGGGGCCCCAATACACTTCCTTGCTGTACACCAAGTGTGTTGGCAAGGGAATCAGAATTCAAATTATCAAAGCGAGTTTTCTGAGTTCTGTCACATAAATAGCTTTCAAACCATTTATATGCCATTCCTACAATACCAAATCGCTTCAAGGTTTGTAACAATAAGGGCCTAGAGATTGTTTCAAACGCGCGTTTTAGATCCAAAAATACAGCAAGAATAGTTTCTTTAGCTTCGATTTTTTCTTTCCATTTTGCTAGCACCAGGTTTAATGCAGTTTCACAAGAGTGTCCCTCTCGATAGCCTGATTGCTCTGGAATCAGCAAATGATTATAATTTAAGTAATTCATAAGCTGGCCTTTGATAACAAGTTCTAAAATTTTTTCTAATGTGTGCAATATGTTAATAGGACGGTACTCTTCGGCTTTATCCGTTCCATTAACTTTGGGAATAGGAATCACAAGTGACTCTTTCCAAACTTTAGGCACGTGCCCAGTTTGCAACGATTCATTAACAAGGTCCAGCAAGTCGTGTCCAATGACATGAAAGCAATCTTGTATTACTTTTGCGTTGACATTGTCGATACCAGCCGATTTCTCTAAAGAAAAACAAATATCCTTCAACTCTGCAAAAGTAATAGGGCGAAATCCATCAAATCTTATATTATTAGAAATCGGCTGTATTATTTCGTGAGGTTCACTGACCAAATCAATACTTTGATTGATCAGCTGAACACTATCAACAAAATAACTGTTGAATTTATTCGCTATTACTTGACTCGATTGTTCTTGTGTTCCATTGAAAGTTATGGACCGCGGAGAATTATGTTATTTTGATGGTGATCAATCTTCCGTTGAATATAATCACATCGAGCCTTTTTCAAGGTGCGTGAATATATGTTACGAGCGGCTGTGTACCTAGCCCAATCATCACTATTATTACTTCTACGAAACTTCTTGTACTTTTTATCTCTTTCACGTTTTAAACGTACTAGATCTAAAGAGTACCAGTTGTTTGTGTTACGTAGTTTCACATACTTATCAAAAACAAGCTTATTGGTACACTCTTTCAGCGTGTTGGTAAGCACAGCTGCCTTATGGTCCAAAACACAATAACTGGTGAAAATCCAAGCTTCTTGAAACAAGCTGAGACACTGCCTGCTTCGAATATCTATTCCAACACTTTATCTTTACTTTATCATCACAGGTTTGGTCCTTCTCGATTAAAATAAAAATTGTCTCATGGTCAGAAATTTTACAATTGACCTCTGTAACAGAATAGACCTTGTCAAAGTTTGAAAACACGTGATCAATTAGTGTTCGACTGTGTCTGGAAATTCTAGTAAATTGGCTAACCGTTTGCCTTAAATTGTAAAAATCTGCTAATTGCTTTAATTGATTCGAATTTGATCCATTAAGCCAATCAATATTAAAGTCACCCGCAATAATATTTAATTTATTTAAGTCAACAAAATTATCCCACCAGTTGTCTAAAATTTCCAAAAAGCGCTGATCATTTGAACTAGGGGAATGATATATTACTCCAACATTTCCAATCGTCATGCCTCTTTCAACTGAAATACCTAGAAACCAATTGTTCTCAACGGATTCGTTTGTCCGAACGTTGAATTTAACTGATACCTTGGCGTAAATAGCAACACCACCAGTATGTTTGGAATGCGAAAGGCAAAAAGCAACTTTATAACCCAGTATACTATATTGATTGTAAGCATCAGCGTCCACTATATGAGTTTCGGCTAGAGCTACCAACATTGGACGTTTTATTTCTACAAGATGTCGCAACGCAACATAATTTGTAGATAAACCAGCAATATTCAGATAGACTATTTCTAACTTCCTATCGCATTGTGATTTCTTTTGTTGCTATTTACTTGACAATATGTTGCTTTTTCTTTTTTCATACAGTCTCCGATAAACCGGACACTGTGAGCTAGATGCTGGATGTTTTACGTCCAAATTCATTTTAAGTACTTTATTTGATTTTGTACAATTCACGCAATTAAATTCAGTTGAAGAGCAATCGGATGTTTTGTGATTTCCACTGCATTTAGAGCATGCTTCAGTATTTACACACTCTGTGCTTTTATGACCAAATTCTCCACATTTAAAGCAACGCAAAACATTGACGGCCTCTTTAACAGGACACTTATCCCACCCGATGCTTACTTTACCAGCATTCATCAGGCTGTTATAAGTGTCCTTGTCAACTTCGATTACCATGTTAAATTTGTTATATTTAAAGCGTGGATTTTCATATTGTGCAATAACTTTGACCTCGTTGATGCCGATGTCATCGTTTTGACTTTTAAGCAAGTCTACGAAGACATCGGAGGAATGTTGATCACTCATCCCTACAATTTTAACCTTCGGTTTAGCAATTGTAGGAATAACAGCGTTAAACTTTTCACCCAAATTGCTTTGAATGTTATTTTTCACGACTTCAATGTCATCCCCTATTGCACACTCAGCAATAATCGAACCGTTTTTCCCGTTTCTAAAATTACTAATCTTATGTTTTTTCGGATCTAAATTACTTTTCACAAAACATCTCGTTTCTTCACTAGATTGAGAAGACTCGACCGGTTTGATCACAATGACTGGTCGAGCTTTACGGTTCTCTTTTTTCTGTACATTATTCGATTTATTTCCAGCTGATCCCGTTAAAACACTCGCGTAAGTTTTATTATTGCTCGAAAAAACCTCGTCATAATTATCAACAATCGCTTTATCTAGACTAAACAACATTTTCTTGCTGGGATTTGAGTCCGATTCAGAGTGAACCGTTCTCTCATTTCGCGACCTTTTTCTATTCATTGAAGCAACATTTCTATCCTGATCGATATTATCAAATATAGCTTTTTTGAAATCATCAAGTTTTTTGGCCACACTGGATTCAATGCTTGCCATACTCTCACGAAGCGAGTTACTGATAGATTTCAAAATACTATCAATACCGTTAGAAATTGCGTTGTTTATCTGGTTTTCAATTCCACTTTCGTTGTGTGCAAGCGACTGAGAGACAGATGATAATGTATCCATCATCGCAGTCAACTCACCACGAAAAGCGTCATCTTTACCACCGTCATCTCGGGCTGATAAACACGATCCATATTTAAATACAATATTTTCGTTATCATTCACAATTTTCGCTGCTATCTTGGTTAGTGGCGTACAAGCTCTGCAAAATACAGATTTGCATTTACCAACACAAGCAACAGGATCATCGCTGGCCCGAATAACATTACCACATTTTGCACAGTCCATGCCGACTTCCATACACACGCACGCCGGCTGGACTCGTCCAGCAGCAACGGCAGGCACTCAAGGCAGTGAACAATGAAAAAAACGCAACAATGAAATTTCAAGCAGCCGCCGGCCGTAGCGTCTACTTGCATAGGCGCTATGTGCGGCGCTGGTTTAGAAATAAATCGTTTAAAAAACAAGATAAATGAAAAGCATGCAATGAAACTTTTACTTATCTGTCGATGTCACTAAATATGCCGTCGGATCACTAGCAATAGATCACCAATAGCACTTGATTTCACACAAAAAATATACTTTTAAACTAGACACAAATGATACGCAAGCTACCATGTTCACCATATCATCATGAAGTGATAAGAACTAAGTGAAAGTGCCACATTGTGCAAAAGTATAGTTAAATAAAAGTAGTGTTAAGTAAAAGTGATCTTTTCCCGACATCCGAAAGAATTCTAGTTTGGCGTCGTCCCCAGTCGGTAAATCGTTCCGGCTAGGATTCAGTGTTTTGTGTGACCCTTCCACCCTCTCCGGCGTCGCCTCTGGACTCTACCCTTCGCAGTGGTGTGGCACAAATCCATCCAGCTGTTGTTACCGTGACTATTGTTCCAACGGCGGTAAGAAGGCACCGCTCACCCACCCGCCTTCACATGTTGGCACTGGTGCCAACAGAAACATAACAGTTAATATGTCGTTGGATAGATAAAATGTCCAGCAATTTTATAGTAACATATTAATAATAATTTTTTATACGCTAAATAGTGAAAATGTGTGTAAAGTTTTAAGGTCGAATTTTCCCATACATTTCCCTTGTGATCGCCTAGCTTCACAGGCACGGAAGAGAATTAGATACACCAAAGGATTTGGATCCAAATGATAACCTTTGAGACCACTTTGTAAGCCAAACCCCCTTTTCCAATCCAATTGGCAACATCGATGGCTATTGACGGCAACACCGACCCCGAAGACAAGCGGAATCAGCGGGCAATGGCCAACGTGAATCCCACACGATGCACTTTACGTTACATTTTGCATTATCCCCATCGCAGACATGCGAAATTGTTCGATAGCTTGCTCAATCAGTGTCGGACAATCATTTAAGCAGCAGCAGCCGATATGGTTTTCTCCACCACCTACACTAGCTTACAAGTAGCAGCGGCAGTGCCAGTGACTATAAAATGGTACACTTGGTTCGCCGCCGCCTGCTCATTTATCGCACGATCGCACTGACGGACGGTCAGTATATATCATTGACGGCTATTGGTGGCGAAACCAACGGCATTTGGCGGCAACACCGACAGCAATTGGAGGTAAAAACGATGGCATTTTGGCGGCAACACCGGCAATTGGATGCAAATCCAAGGGCTTGGGATGGCAATTGGTGGTAAGACCAAGGACATTTCGCGGCAACACCGGTTGTTAGTGGTAACATTAGTGGCAATTGGAGGCAAAGTCGATGGCATTTTGGCGGCAACTTCGATCCCATTATCGCAAACCAACACTGATGGCAAACGAAAACGGAACGACTGACTGGCAGTAAATTCAGCAGCAGGCCGTTGCGGTCTTAAACAGTTCTTATAAGAGCTATAGTAATTGAAGAATGGAAAGATTTTTCTACACTTTCTAAATGGTTAACGTTCCATTCGGATAATTATTTGAGCACCAGCAGCAGCCGATCTGGTTTCTCCCACACCTACACTAGCTTACAAGTAGCAACGGCAGTGCCAGTGGCTATAAAATAGCACACTAGGTTCGCCGTCTGCTCATTTATCGCACGATCGCACTGACGGACGGTCAGTATTTTGATAAAACTAATCCATTTCTACTTTACAGTGATTTGGTATTTCCAATCACTCCTGTATTAGCGGGCAACCATCATCCTAGAGTCTAAAGGACCGAATAGCGACATCCATATATATATTGGCAACAGTAATTATAGTACTGATTTTTAAGAAGTGCTATCAGCTCAAACATAGTTCTTTTCAGGGCCATCAAACAATTTCAAACGGTTTTTTTCAAAAGCACCATTGATTCAATGAAGAATTAAATCAGAATATTTCGCTCTTCTTTTACAAATAAACACTCAAACAATGATACTCACAGATACTCAAATATGCATATGCCATAAATGCAGTTTGCATTAGTCTTTGATCTAAAGGTCAGACATAAAGTTATACTTCAACGATTAAAACATGTTATCAATGTAATGAGTATTATATGACACAGTCCTACGTCACCCTTTCGTACAACCCTTAGGGCTGTATACATTGTAGTTTTGTCCATTGAAAAACAAATATCTTTCAACTCTTCTATCGTGATTGGACGAAAGCTGCTAAACGTACAGTCAGTATTGAAAGGTTGCTTGAGTTCTTCAGGCTCATCAACCAATTCAATCGCTGAAATACTATCGATAAAATAATCATTGAACCTAGATGAGATTTCTCTTTCCGAAAGTTCTAATATGCCGTTAAAGGTTATGGATCGTGCTTTGCAATCGCTGGGTTTCAACAATGATTTGAGTATTTTCCATAACTCTTTGCTGTTGTTTTTATGGTGGTCAATTTTCCTCAGCAAATATTCGCTCCGTGTCTTGATCAGAGATTGTGAATATGTATTTCGCATTTCCGTATACTTGTACCAATGATAGCTACTGTTAGTTCTACGGAACTTCTTGTACCATTTGTCCCTCTTACGTTTAAGACGCAAGAGATCCAGATTGTACCAGCTGTTCGAATTCTCAATCACAACATTCTTTTGTTGAACCAACTCATTGGTACAAGCTTTCAGTAGGTCAGTAAGACCAGCCGTTTTTTCATCAAGGTTCCCGTATAATGAAAAATCTAGATTTCTCGCAAGAAGATCAGTAATCTTACGTTTCGAGTAATTTATCCAGCACCTAAGTTTGACTAAGTTACTCTCGCTGTTCATATTATGGCAAATACTAACAACGATAGTCTCGTGATCTGTGATTTTCAAGTCAGAATTCACATCTGCACGAATCGAATCAAAATTAGTATACACATAGTCGATAAGAGTTTTGCTGTGTCTGGAAATACGCGTGTAATCGTTTATAATTTGTTTCAAATTAAAAAATTCAACTAATCGCTTCAAATGCCTCGGACTGTAGTTATCACGCCATTTTATGTTAAAGTCACCAGCAATCATACTGAATTTGCTGCTATCAAGAAATATCTCGAACCAGCTTTCCAATATTTGCATGAATCGCTGGTCACTAAAACTGGGTGAGCAACACCATAGTTACCCATCTTCATGCCACTTTCCACTGTTATGCCTAAGAACCAGTTTCCCTCCATTGCTTCATTATTACAAACATTGAATTGAATTGATTCTTTGACATATATAGCGCCAGTATGTCTAGAATGTGATAAATAGGCAACGACTTTGTATCCAGGTATAGCATATTGCTCAAAAGCATCCATATCTGTAATATGTGTTTCTAACAAAAATACCATAAATGGACGTTGTGCTTCAACAACCTGACGTAATGCTACGTAGTTTGTAGATAAACCAGCAATATTTACGTAAATAATATCACATTTGTTGACATTCTTTCTGAATCTTGATAGCTACTTATTGAAATGCAAGCTATCTTTTTTTTTGTTCATACAATCTTTTATAAACTGGACAGTCCGCGCTGGATGCAGCGTGATTAAAGTTCAAATTCATTCTACGTTCCTTATTAAACTTACAATAATTAGCGCATTTCAAAACAGTAGATGTACATTCAGATGTTCTGTGATGTTTGCTACACAAAGAACACGTTTTATTATTTTTACAATCCGTGCTTTTGTGGCCAAATTCGCCGCATTTGAAGCATCTAAGCACATTTATCGCGGGAATAATTGGGCTCCGATCCCATCCATCCAAAACATTGTACGTCTTTATGTCAACTTCAATTATAACATTATATTTATTATACTTCATGCGAGGATTTTCATATGTACTTACAACCTTGACTGTATCAATTGCGAAATCTTCATTTTGACTTTTCAAAAAATCAATAAAGACTTCAACCTTTAATCTTGGCACCGGAGGTGTGGGAACAACAGCTATATAACTTTCGCCCAGATTATCTTCAATGCCATTTTTCACCGCCTCCACATTATCTTTAGTTACACACTCAACAATAACAGAACCATCTTTTCCGTTTTTAAAGTTACTAATTTTGTGTGTTTTCGGATCTAAATTTGATTTCAAAAAATCCCGCGTAACTTCACTGCTTTGGGTGGACTCTTTCGGTTTGATAACAATGACCGGACCAGCCTTACGTTTCTTTGCCTTACCGCTCAAAACGTTCGCGTAAGTAATTCTTTCGTCATTACTTTCATTAACGTCATCATTTAATTTACGCTTTTTACCCTTTTTAACTGGGTTTCGGCTAATATCAACCGTATCCGATACCTCCCTATCCATCGCAACTAAATCCTTTTCACGTTTATTTTCTAAAATGGTACTAGTCATGTTTTCCAATTTTTCACGAAATAAATTTTCGAAATCGGCAACCTTTCTATTTATAGTACCATTTACATTTAAGCTAAATTCTTCTATTCCGATTTCCAACGCGTTACCTATCTGAGTAGCAATGTTGCTTTGGATATCCGCAATGGAGGCCGAGATTTTTTTCATCGCGTCTCTTAATACAATGACATCCAAAACCGATATATTCAACTCGTCACAACTCTGAACTGATAGGCAATTATTACACTTGTACAGAACATTTTCGCTTGCGTTGATCAATTTCATTGTTGAATTACCAATTACAACACAGCGCTAGTGAAATCTCCCACTGCATTGGCAGCAACAAACCAAATCATTGATCAGCAGTATCTCCTTACACTTTGCGCATTCCATTTTGTCTACTACTCAGTGGAAGCTAATCGTACACACAGCGCGCGTCGGCAGACAATAAAAAAAACAATAACCAGCTCCGACGGCAACCGGCCGTGGCGGGATTAAAATAATAAAATTCAACCAAAATAAGTAGCAATTGCTACTGCACTTGTACTTATCCTGATTTAAATCACTTTATGTACACTTTTGATACAAAATATCTATTGTGTACGCAAAATTTCACACGTAATTGGTTGAAAATAATTACAGCACTTTATAAACAAACTATGATGTTCGCCATTACGTCAAGTGTTATTGAACGCACATTATGATAACGAGCAGCCTCCAAAATGGAAGCGAAAGATACGTTATCAAACGCGCCTTCAATATCCAAAAAAAAATAATTATCTGGACGAGCACCAGGTTAGAAAAAGTCCAATTGCTCTTTTTCGTTTTTCATGTCTAACGCTCTACCCAGATAATTTTGCAATTCAAATACAACAAAATTGATATAAAGCATGAAATTTACTCATAGAAAAATCTTAAGGTCAATCCTTTTGTTCTAGATGTGCTATTTCATCAAAAGTAAAAAAATCAGAGGGGTTGTGTACAAGACACGACCGCATATATAGGTGACGCAGGACTACGTAAGTCTCTTTGTAGTGATAGTAGCATGTATTCATGCTTGTAATCATTCGATTCTTCATGTATACATGCTATATGCAACATATATACATGCTACATGCGTTGTATGTAACATTTATCAAAGTAGTAACATTGCATACGTTCAATTCTCAAAATATTGTACATTTGAAAACAATTTAACAAAATCAAGAACACAAACTATTGCTTTCCTGCTACCTTACTGAAATTAAAGATTGTTTTTATTATTCATGTTTCCCCACGTTGAAGGGATTTTACCAATTCAATCCTATTTTATCAACAGCACATCTTTTCACTACACTTCTAATGAAACGGCATCGGAAATCATGCGTATTCATACAGAGTCGTATTATAACCGAACACTACAGCTGTAGCACATTTTTCCAACACAGATATCAAATTCGCCGAGGTTTAATCGTCTCGCAGTAAAGAATTTGCGATCTGTTGGGGCAGCGAACCTGTGTCATTTTTTCTGGCACACTTCCCTAACACGGACATCAAATTGTACTAGGTTTATTCGCGTTCGTAAGAAATCTATTGGCACGAGGGGGCTTTGTCACTCTTTCTGGCGTACTTCCCAAGCAAGGACATCAAAATGGTCTAGGTTTAACCGCGGTGTTAAGAAATCTTGTTGAAATGAGGAAACTTTGTCACTTGTTTTGGCGTACTTCCCAGGCACAGATATCAAATTGGTATAGGTTTAGATCATCGCAAAGAATCTTCCAACCAATCACGAAGCGAGAATTTTGGTAAAACATAGGTTCATTATTTTCAATTTTTCAATAGTTCAACATCAACGATCCATACTTTTCTTCATTTGGGTCAATTCTTAGAAGATTTACCGATCGATTGGTATAAGAATATTGAAAATCGATCGGAAAACCGCTGAGCTATTAGCGTTCAAAACCTTTCATTTTTCGTGACGCTCGCATTTTTCGATTTTTTGGAATGACACCCTATCTCAAAACTTGCCGTAAGACGTAGTCCTACGTCAAAAGTTCCTAAGCAAGATTCCTTTTGTAAACAAAGACGTAGTCCTACGTCAAAACAGATTGTTTTTTGGCTGCATAAAGGTTGATGAGACGTTGTTTAAGCGACTGGAAAAGCATATTGCAAAACTATTTCTCGTTCTAAAAATAGAATTGATAGCATTGCGCAAATTAGCTATTTTTAAGGGCGCAAAAACCTCTATTAGGCTTCATTGCAACTTTGAAAGCAGCTATTAACAAGCCTGAAGCTTGATAAAATCACCAGATTTAAATGTTTAAGTGCTGAAAAAAGGTTTTTATTCCTAAACCTAAAGCATAGTTCAGCCGCAGGTTGAATAAAATCAGTCATAAAAGCGTTTGATCAGCCTAAAATTGTTACTTGGGATATCCTCGGATGGCGACAATTTGGAACCAACCGGCGTATCGAAAGTAACCGATAATAATGATTAAATTATAACTAAAAGGCTGTGCTGCTTTCTAATTAGTTTCAGTTGTTTTAAAATGAATCAATTAAGTAGGTACCAGAACCAAAAGTACCAAAACCAATGAGTGGGACATGGACAATGTAAGTAGTTTGACAGCCACGCCACTCCTCAGCCGTAAACCCACCCAGTGTCATCGACGCTATAGACCAAATCAAGGTGACGTCATCTGGCAGATACTGGCGCCCTTGTTTACAAACAGACCGCAGAGTCCAAAAAAGTTTCACCTGTTTAAACGGCAAGTTTGTTGTTTAAACCGAGTTTAACCAGCATTAGGACTAAATTTAAAAGCCAATATGCCTGTAAACTGTTAAAACACTCGCTACATTCGCTATAAACGAAAAGGAAAATTTTCCAAAACGTAAACAAGGGCGTCAGTATCTGTCAATTGACGGTATGATGATTTGGTCTATTCGCGACCAAAGTAAATTTATATATACCAGGTATGTGACCATCGAGGGTTGCATTAGTGTGTGTAGAAAGAAAAAGAAATAGTTCTGAAATATTTTGGAACTTGCATGAAAATTAAAGCTAAATTAATTGTAATTACTGAATGCAGTTATATTATTCCAGAAAACTATCTGAATATTTACAATGAAATGTAAGGAAGATATTTTAAAGTCATTTTCACTTGTAGCCTTCTTTAATTATGCGTAAAAAAATTTGAGAACATGGGTGACTAACTATTTCGATGTGCAATTGAAAAATGACTTAATGCTTCTAATATTTCACGATCAATACGGTATATTGCTTAAATTAAAACACGTACCATCCGACATTTTGCTTGCATGATGGTCTTGAATATCTGCCTTTGATGTCTTCTTTTAAAATATAGTTTTATTCGAATAGATGCTTGTGCTACTGGTTGAAAATCCTTAAGTTGAAGTCATTTTTAGAAAGTTCTTGTTTAATATTGATGAGAAAATTCTACCTTGAAATGACTTCAGTCCGACTAGTCAAATCGGTGATATCCGAGACGTGTATACTGTGCCAAGGTGATACCTTTTGACGTAGGACTACGTCTTACGGCAAGTTTTGAGATAGGGTGTCATTCCAAAAAATCGAAAAATGCGAGCGTCACGAAAAATGAAAGGTTTTGAGCGCTAATAGCTCAGTGGTTTTCCGGTCGATTTTTAATATTCTTACACCAATCGATCGGAAAACCTTCTAAGAATTGACCCAAATAAAGAAAAGTATGGATTCTTGATGTTGGACTATTGAAAAATTGAAAATAATGAGCCTATGTTTTACCAGAATTCTCGCATCGTGATTGGTTGGAAGATTCTTTACGATGATCTAAACCTATACCAATTTGATATCTGTGCTTGGGAAGTAAGCCAAAACAAGTGACAAAGCTCCCTTATTTCAACAAGATTTCTTCACACTGCGGTTAAACCTAGACCATTTCGATGTCCTTGCTTGGGAAGTACGCCAGAGAGAGCAACAAAGTCCCCTCGTGCCAACAGATTTCTTACGAACGCGATTAAACCTATTCCAATTTGATGTCTGTGTTAGGAAAGTGTGCCAGAAAAAATGACACAAGTTCATTGTCCCAACAGATCGCAAATTCTTTACTGTGAGACGATTAAACGTAGGCGAATTTGATATCTGTGTTGGAAAAATGTGCTACAGCTGTAGTGTTCGGTTATAATACGACTCTGCATGAATACGCATGCTTGCCGTTTCATTAGAAGTGTAGTGAAAAGATGTACTGTTGATAAAATAGAATTGAATTGGTTAAATCCCTTCAACGTGAGGAACCATGGGTAATAAATCAATTTTTAATTTCAGTAAGGTAGCAGGAAATCAATAGTTTGTGTTCTTGATTTTGTTAAATTGTATTCAAATGCAAATCTTTTGAGAATTGAACGCATGCAATGTTACTACTTTGATAAATGTTACATACAATGCATGTAGCATGTATATATGTTCCATATAGCACGTATGCATGAAGAATCGAATAATAGGGCTTGCTACACACACATGCAAGACGTCTGTTAGGCACACATTGCCTCTTTTCCTATTCGATGCAGCAAAAACTCGTTGGATAAAATGATCATTTTTTCTAAAACTATTTATACATTCGAAATAATTAATGTTTAGATCAACCAAGAATTGTATGCCGATATATATGTTCACATTTAGCAACTAATATTTCAGTGAATTAGCATTGAATCGGTGACCCAAAAATACGACTTTCGGATGCAGCATGCCGCATAGGTCAAGTTCGAAACAACTGAATGTAGCATTGATTTTAGTATAATTTATTGTTTTCTTGGCCGAAAGCAATCGCTGGTTATAGATATTTGGTCAGTTTTATCCCGCTAACATAGTTAATAGTTGCATTTTTGATCAATTCTACCGCGTTTTAGCGTGTTGGTTGAAAATAGATTTGTTATTTAGTAAATAGATATATTACCTTGCTATACATAGAACGCAAATAGTAATTTCTGTTTTAAATGAAGAAATGAAATTATTTAAAAAATCTCGCCCTTTCCAACCCGCACAATTTATATGGAGCTGTCACTTTTGCCTGTCCAACAGCTCTCCAATACATATGCACTCTGCAAAACCCTATTACAAGCATGAATACATGCCACTATTACTACAAAGAGTCTTACGTAGTCCTGCGTCACCTATATATGCGGTCGTGTCCTGTACACAACCCCTCTGATTTTTTTATCATAAATTTGCCCGCTCACGTTGTTTGATATATACGCTCTTGTCTCAACATTACGTAGAAAATCATAAAAAGTAATCTTAGATTGCTACAAAACAGTCTAAGATGATAATTAACACTTTAAAAGCCTACCAGAAATCAGACGAAAAATCAGATGGAATGTGTACAAGACACGACCGCATATATAGGTGACGCAGGACTACGTAAGTCTCTTTGTAGTGATAGTAGCATGTATTCATGCTTGTAATCATTCGATTCTTCATGTATACATGCTATATGCAACATATAAACATGCTACATACGTTGTATCTAACATTTATCAAAGTAGTAACATTGCATACGTTCAATTTTCAAAAGATGGTGCATTTGAAAACAATTTAACAAAACAAGTACACAAACTATTGCTTTCCTGCTACCTTACTGAAATTAAAGATTGTTTTTATTACCCATGGTTCCCCACGTTGAAGGGATTTTACCAATTCAATCCTATTTTATCAACAGCACATCTTTTCACTACAGTTCTAATAAAAGTATTCATACAGAGTCGTATTATAACCGAACACTACAGCTGTAGCTCATTTTTCCAACACAGATATCAAATTCGCCGAGGTTTAATCATCTTGCAGTAAAGATTTGCGATCTGTTGGGACAACGAACTTGTGTCATTTTTTCTGGTACACCTCCCCAACACAGACATCAAATTGGACTAATTGGTTTAATCGCGTTCGTAAGAAATTTGTTGGCACGAGGGAGCTTTGTCACTCTTTCTGGCGTACTTCCCAAGCAAGGACATCAAAATGGTCTAGGTTTAACCGCGGTGTTAAGAAATCTTGTTGAAATGAGGACACTTTGTCACTTGTTTTGGCTTACTTCCCAAGCACAGATATCAAATTGGTATAGGTTTAGATCATCGTAATCTGCCAACCAATCACGAAGCGAGAATTCTAGTAAAACATAGGTTCATTATTTTCAATTTTCAATAGTTTAACATCAAGAATCCATACTTTTTTTCATTTGGGTCAATTCTTAGAAGATTTTCCGATCGATTGGTGTAAGAATATTGTTCTACCGGACTATGTGCTTCGGATGACCGCTCTTTACAGCAGGCACAGGTTATGTTGTGTGGCAAGCTTTAAGCTGCGAAAGCATTATATTTTAGAATAAGATTTCACTTTTAGATTAAGTAGTAACTTACAAATTTCGGTCTTCCAATTAGTTTTAAGTAGAACAATTTTAATTAGGATCAAATTTAGGTAAATGTAATCAATTTTAACTTTAGGTATATAATCAAATTTTAACTTTTATTTTTTTCACTCAATGGCGCGTCCTTCTTACTCGCTGCTCATCGAAAAAGTGTCGAATTCTCCTAGACGGAAGTCACCTCGCATGTAGTTTTGCTGTCAGCAGATATTTTGCGCTGTGGCGCTGCGCGCGACATCAGACCAGTGCACCCAGTATCAACATCCTCCCCCACGTAACACTGGTCACCGGAACCCTCGTGCCCAGTTTTACCGACCTGCGCCACATCCAAAATTGCTAACCTTGAGACTGGTTTTCTAAAGAGACCTCTGTTTGTTTGAACCATTGCCTGACGAACTCGACCGTCATGCCCCGTATAGACCTTGACAATTCGACCGCGTACCCAACCGTTTCTTCTCGGTTCCTCAACGATGAAGACGAGATCGCCGACTTCTGCAGGTTTCGCCTCCCCAAACCATTTTGTTCGCCGCGTTAGGGTTGGCAGGTACTCCCGCGTCCAGCGTGTCCAAAACGTATTCATCTGCTGTTGAACTTGGCCCCAAATACTTCTTAGTGCAACTGCTTCTTCCGTAGGTTCCGCTGCCGGTTGTCGTACACCGCTTGAACTGCCCAGGAGGAAGTGGTTGGGCGTAAGCGCTTCCGCCTCCTCGGAATCCAGTGGCAGGTACGTTAGTGGCCTGGAGTTGACGATTCCTTCTGCCTCTATCGCCAAAGTGAGTAAGCCTTCATCATCCAATCTCCGTCCCCCATTAGCTGCTTCTATCGCCGACTTCACGGAACGAACCATCCGTTCCCATGATCCTCCCATATGTGGGGCGTTAGGTGGAATGAATACCCATTTCGTAAATGTGTTGGTGAATGTTACTGCCATTGTTCCGTGGATTTTCCGCATCTGCTCTCGTAGTACCCTGTCGGCTCCCTGGAAGTTCGTCCCGTTGTCAGAGTGGATTTCCAAGGGTGCTCCTCGATGGCTTACAAATCGGCGTATGCTCATTATACATGATTCGGTTGAGAGTGTATACACGACTTCTACGTGTACGGCACGGATTGTCAAGCACGTAAATCGGGCAACCCATCTTTTGGCGTTGCTTCGTCCGAGCTTGACATTGAGTGGCCCGAACAGATCCAGCCCTACGTAGCTGAATAATCTCGTAAACGACGCTAGACGAGCAAGCGGGAGTGGAGCCATCCGCGGAATACTCGGCTTTGAGTTCTTAATTTTGCACCACTGGCATCTTCCGGCAATCATTCTCACGACCGTGCGAAGCTTTGGAACGTAGTACTGCTGTCTAACCTCGTTGACTACGGTTTCCGAATTTCCGTGATGGTATTTTCTATGGAAAGAGTCGACGACGAGCGAGGTTAAGAGATGTTTCTGGGGTAGAATGGCAGGAAATTTGGTATTCCTTGCAACATTCGCTGCCTGTATTCTGCTATCCACTCGTAGGGTTCCACGCTCCTCAAGCATGGGTGACAACTGATAAATGATGCTGCATCGGCCTAGGGGCTCTTGTGATTCAACCGGAAGTTGCTGATTCTGTTTTAACACATCAACCTCAGCCGAAAAGACTTCCCATTGTACCGACCGGATCAGGTACTCCAACGCATGAGTTAGCTCCGCTTGTGTAAGGCTACCGAAGGTCAGTTGCTTTCGTTTTACCACAGCGCGAGTGTTTCCTATGGAGCGGTGAAAGTATGCTGTGTCCCGTAGGACGCGGTTCCAATTGGAAAACCTTTCCAAATCGACCACTAACTGGGTTTTAGCGACTTCTTGATGGACGAATATAGAACGTAGCTCCTCTCCAGCATCTTCAGCTCGTGGCTCGAATTTTGCTGGCCACTGGTCTTCATTGCACCATATAAACTTGGGACCCCTGAACCATTCACTGTCGGCCTTGAGTTCTGGCCCTTTTCCCCATTTAGTTGCGGTATCTGCTATATTCTTCTTCGTTGGTACGTATCTCCATTCATCTGCGTTAGTTTCGGTCAAGATTTCTCCGATACGCACGGCCACGAACTGCTTGTAGCGGCGTTCATGGGAATTAATCCACGATAGCACGGTAGTCGAGTCCAACCAGAACACTCTCTTTGTTATTTGTATTGAATGCCCTTCCGTAACGAATAGCATCAATCGAACACCTAACACAGCCGCTCGTAGCTCCAATCGGGGGATGGACATCGGCTTAATTGGGGCGACTTTGCTTTTGGCGGCCGCAAGTGAACACTCGACTTTCCCTTTCTGATCAACGGTCCTGAAATACGCTACTGCTGCGAATGCGTCTTCACTCGCATCCACGAAAACGTGTAGTTCAACGTGCTGATAACGGCTAACAGTGGCTCCCGGGAAGTAGCAACGCGGGATTCGAAGGTCTTGCACATCTTTCAACAGCTGCATCCACTTTCGCCAGCAGTCATGACACGCCTCGCTGATTGGTTGATCCCAGTGGATTCCGGACTTCCTAATCGCCTGTAGCAGGATCTTGCCTTGCACCGTGAATGTAGATAGCAAGCTGATGGGGTCGAAGAAACTCATCAAACATTTGAGGACTTGCCTTTTGGTAGGCGGTGCTCCCGAAGTTATCACTATTTGAATTTCCGGCTGCATCAACGTCGAAAATCCAAGAAGATCCTCCTGTGGATGCCAGAGTAGACCCAGAACTCGCTCGCACTTGTCCTCGGTCGGTGAACCCAAACACCGTACTTCCGACTCCTCCTTCTGGCCCAGACTGTTGAGCACGACGGAACTATTGGACTGGAAATTACGTATGTTGAAGCCGCCTTTGCTGTGGATTGTTCGCACCTCTTGCATAACTCTTGCTGCCTCTTCTGCGCTTCCAAAGCTCTCCAACAAATCGTCGACGTAGTGGTTCTTCACTATACACTCCACTGCTCGCGGGTATTCCTCGGAGAACTTCATCGCATTTTGGTTTTTCACGAATTGGGCGGACGCAGGCGAACATTTTGACCCAAATGTAGCAACGTTCATTAAAAATACTTCAGGGGCGTCGAACGGATTGCCTCTCCAGAGGAATCGCTGAGCATGACGGTCCACTTCACGAATCAGAATTTGGTGGAACATCTCGGCTATGTCGGCTGTTACAGCAAACGCGAACTGCCGATAACGAAACAAAACTGCAGGTAGCGATGCTAACTGGTCAGGGCCTTTCAGAAGCATATCATTCAAGCTTATTCCACGTACTTTGGCTGCTGCGTCCCATATCATCCGCATCTTCTCAGGTTTCTTCGGATTGACCACCACTCCTATGGGCAGGTACCACACCCGCTTATTGTCAGCTTGCTCCAAATCTTGAGCTGTAGCTCGACGAACGTATCCCTTCGCCAAGTAGTCGTCGATTTGCTTTGCTAGTTTCTCTTTTAGTAGGGGTTTCCGCTTCATACTCCGTTCGAGACAATCCAGACGCTTCATAGCCATTCCATAGCTATCAGGTAGTTTGACATCATCAAATCGCCACAACAGCCCAGTTTCGTATCTATCTACTACTCTTTTGGTTGTCTGCTTGAGTAAATCTAACGCTCTTCTCTCCTCGTCCGACATCATGGGTTCTGTTGACCGGGTCCCGATATCTTCGAGCGTGAAAAACTCCTTCACCATGTCGTGCAGATTTTGATCCGATGAACAATCACAAGCGTGTACGTTAAGAGACGTTGTCGATGGAGTTTCTGCTTGTCCCCCGTATATGCACCAGCCTAAGCGAGTTTTTACTGCTACTGGATCATTCACCCCGCCTTCACGGGTTTTCAGCGGGACGGTTAACCTAATGTTGTCGATTCCCACCAATAAGCGTGGGGTTGCCGACTCGTAGCCTTGAACTGGAATGCCCCGGAGATGGGGATAGTCGCGTGACAATCGCTCAACATCCACGCTTTGACTAGGTAGAGTGAGCTCTTTTACGGTGCGTACGTTTCGCAGCTCATAATGACGCTGACCGTCGCGAAATAACGATAGGCATACAGTTCGGGATTTGTTTTCAACTCGCGACATATTACCCGTCCATTTCAAGCAGAGCGGTTGCTCCTCACCATCAACTCCCAATTGCTTCACCAGTCCATCTTCGATTAACGTGATGGACGAACCATCATCTAAGAAAGCATAAGTGCAAATGCTTTTGCCTCCTCCATGTACCGTCACAGGAATAATTCTGAAGTAGAGCGATGGTTGGCCGTTCCGATGTGTATGGTTTTCTGCTGCTGGTACCACTGAACGGGGAAAATGTAACAGTGGGTGATGTCGATACTGGCATCCGTTCACACCACAAACTCCAGAGCTGCGACAGGAACGCCTGCCGTGTGCATTCAGGCAATTCCGGCAAATACCTTGCTGTTGTACGAAACGGCATCTTCCGTCAATCGAATAGGATTTGAATGTTCTACAGTCTTTCAGACGGTGGCCCATCTGATGACAAGCAGCACAATTTTTGTCATCTACGCTGTTGTTTCGCGGTGCTTCCGCATATACCTCTCCATAGCAGTCATCCGAGAGCCCTAAAAAGCTAAAGCCCTATAAAGATACATTTATAGGGCTTTATGAAAAGTATGTTTGCGACATTTCAATTCGAAAAAATTAAATTTCGCAACATGAACGCAATAAATAAAAACAATGTTTACCAGAGATGCCAGAAGTGAAGACATGTCTTCATTTTGAAGACATTTTGGTTACAAAAAAGTGAAATGTCTTCACTTGAAGACATTGAAGACATGTCTTCACCATGCAATTTAAATGGGCGGAAAGCCGAAAGCAGACAAATGAAGACATTTTTCCTTGATTCGTGAAGACTTTTCAAAAAATCACCTGGCATCTCTGATGTTTACCAACTATTTATTGGTTCAGGTGTCAAACGTTATATTGCGATTAGCGATAAACACAAAAGAAACTGAGATGCATGAGAGAGTAAGGGTGTTGATTTCAGTAAATTTATTGTCGCGCAAAATTCAGATTTTACGGAAATGCACACTATGCGCTACGAAGTAACGACATCTGTTGTATTCAACAGGGAAACATTGATAGTTTCAAGCATACTCTCACGCATGGCGCATGATGAAACACTTGCGCCAACTTCTGTTATTTATTATCAGAAACTAGAGGCGGTGTCCTATTCTGATAGGAACCAGAGCATTGCTAATTTTACTGTTGACAAATATACGTTCGGCAACATGTAGCTGTTCAGATACACTACTCAGTCCTAAACAAGAGAGCAATTTTCCTAAAATCTGGGACACATTTTCATTTTGAGTTGTTGGGATACCCCATACTACAGCATTATTTTCTAAAGATACTTTGTTCGATTTGTCCACATTGGCTTCCAACTTATGAACCATGCCCTGTAAATGATTTTGTGTTTTTTCGAGACGCACTATTTTATCTTTCAACATTTCGTTTTCCAACTTGAGATCCTTGAAGTCAGTGACAATCTCATCAAACTTAGCAGATAAGAATTCCTGCGATTTTTCTATTGAAGCAGTAATCTGTTTGATTTCGTTAGAAACCGAATGCATTTCATTAGCGACGGAGGCTGAGATGGTCGCTTTTATATCAGCAGCAAAAGAAGACATCAAGATGCTATTATTATTCTGCATCGAAATGATTCTCTGGTAAGTCGCAGAGCAATCAGCTGAGCAAAAATAGTCAATTTCCCTCAGGCGGCGAATCGCGTTTCCTACAATGGTTTTGCATTTAAAGTGTACGCTGGTGAAACAGTACAAGCACGTTAGGACTTTAGTGCTTTCAGTCTCCTTTTTCCTACAAACTGAGCACAGAAATTCATCACCTTTTTCCATTATTATGTTATTACGGTAGGCTAGGATAAATTTTTTAATGAGTTAACGCTTCTAGCACTAAACAGAAATGGAAGTTTAAAGAGTGGAATTTCCGAACCTCGTCTAAAAAAATGTTCTTTCGTTTTTGTCTTTTTGTTCGTAGAATTTTGCATGAAAAATAACAACGTATTTATTAAAAGCAAGAATAGATTTGGTTTTCACGTTTAAACTTTAAGTAAAAATGCCTAAAATCCATTTTTTTTTACTCGGTTTAAGAATTCTTTTTGTTTTTTTGCCATTAAGCCCCCCCTTGAGTGGCCCAACACCGGAGGGACAAAAACTTTTTTAAATATTTGTAATGGCCTAATAAGTGATGTCCAAGAAAATCGAAAAATCTCCCTTGATTTTTTTTGTGAATGTAGGAGGGGAATTTGTTAAATATCGATTTATTTGAGTCCGCGTAAAAAAGTTTGGAATTTGGAATCCTTCGACCTAAACTTGTGCGAGCTTTCTCAAAAATTTTCCTTCTGCCAAAAAAAGTTAGCGGTTTATTTAGCGGTGCATAAATTTAGCGGAAGCTAACAAAAACGCTAACGGTTATAAAAATTAGCGAAAACGCTAATCGCTAACCAAAATGTTAGCTGAGCTAATTAGCTGTTAGCGGATTAGCGGAATTGTGCCCACCTCTGTTAAATGCAATAACAAAAGCACAACTTATAAGAAAACGTTTATTATCGATATTAACTGCATATGCGTTATAAACGAATAAAACGTATGGTTACATATTATTTCAATAATACGCATATTCGCAGTGAGTCAGGTAAAACAGTAGCTATTATCTTCAATAACCAGCCGGTTTCTGTAATTTTCCGACTTGGTAACCCTAACGAAAACCCATGCCGAATTGTCTTAACTTGTGTGAAAACCACCCCGTCGGCAGGCAACCATGTTTTCGCAGCCAACATCTCGTGTGAAATGAGATAGCATGTCAGCACTGCGTTTCACTCAACTGCCAACAGTCTGATTTGGGCCCGCTGTCAAATTTTGAGCCCCGGACATGCTGTCGCTGACGTTTACTGCAGCTCGATATAGAGATGGAGAGATGTCGATGGGGTGGTGAAAACAAAAGTACTTCCTTCTCTGTTTTTCTCATACAAAAACCAAGTAAATATCAGTAACTTCGTAGTCACGAATAAAAAGAATTGGCCTTGCCTGCGTTCGAATTTCGTAGGCTGCGCGCACTTGCAGGAAATCTCGTGGCGAACTGTCAACGCGTGAGTGTTGACAAAAGCAAAAATACTTCCCTTTCTTTTTTTCTCACGCAAAACCATGAACAATATCAGCAACGCTGGCAAGGCCAATAGAACTGAAACCTGTTTGGACTTGCCGATTCGTAGTAGTGATAATCTTAAACATGGCCTTACCTGTAATGCTGTTCGAGTCTCTTGATGGCCTGGATTTTGAAGAGGAGCATCCCATATTGAATAGGCTGAGTAATTCTGTTACGATATATGCTATAGTGTATGCTACACTCTTAAATGTGTTTACTTTTAAGCCTCGTACGGACCTGAAAAAAATGGGCAAAATTATAGACCAAGAAATGCTACAGAAAGATTTTCAGTTTACGATTTCCTTACCAGTACTTTAAATTATTAAAGGAAATAGATACGCCAGTCTTTGGTTTGCTTATACATGAGTTAAAAGCTGAGAGAGAATCGCGAAGACGGTTTTCTTTTTCTCTTGCTTTAGCCGTTCTTATTTTTCCTATTATGTTTGTGTTCATATTCGGGCTGACTGTTCAAGCGCGTGCGTGAACTCTACATTGGACGTTATAAGTGCATATCTTGCAGTGACATTTTTTGGTGCTATAGTGTGTCTGTGGGTATACATCAGCTTTTACAAAAATACTCTATGAAACATGCGATAAAATGGGAAGCGCATAGTTTATTGCATGTAAAATGACACGTTATGAGTACATACTATCGTGAGAAATTCGAAAGTATGTTTAGCGTAAAATATTATCGAATGTTTATTTTAGTTAGTAGCAAATTTACAACGAAAAAAATAAAGTCAATTTAATTTCTTATTTGGGTTTTCCTAAAGAACTACCAGCCGAAAACTTACATTAGTTACCAATACTTTTCCATTTCTGACCAATATTAACGACTGGCTGCAGTTGACCGTTCGAACAAGGTTAGTCAAGAGAGGTTTTCTGATGTTCAAATTTGTTTTTCACCCCCGCTGGGTTACCCTTGACGATCACCGAAATTTTCAAAGCGGAAACTGTTGAATGTATAAACAACGTCGATGGTTGCTAACCAATCGTACCGCGCACTTCTGTTCTACAAACTGTGAAAACTAGATCACCTATTTTAACTCACCTTGCGTTCGAACTGACTGCATTTTTTGACGTTGGATTTTTTCCTATTCACAACTATTGTGCGCGCATTCCCTTACTGGACACGACGGTTGAAACAGTCGTGTTTCTGAACGGTCGTAAAAAGGGTCGTTTTTAGCTTTTGACAGATAAAATGTCAAATTGTGTCATCATCGCTGTTTCATTATTGGAACCAATCGAGCAAAGTAAATAAACCTAGGAATTACCGTTCTATCAGAAGAAACGGAATGAAATTCAGCATGAAATGAATTTGTATTTTTAACGCCGGTTTGCCGAAATTTCATAGTGAATAAAGCGTAGTTTATCCTTCATTATCCAAACAAGCAATAACAAAGCAATAACGTTCGTATTCGAAAACAATTTGTTTAATGCTTTTGTATTTTGTTTAATGCGTTTGTATTAACACGAAGTCACGATTAAGGTTGCGACAGAAATGCAATGAGCCTGTGTTGCCAGTTATGGCGATAAAACATTACGAACTGTGTTGCCAATTTAGTCATTTTTTTACCTTTGGAACGTTTGAAACAGTACCTGAACTCCCCTCGGAATCCATCGATCAAGTAAATGCACAATACGAAGCTGAAAAAGATTTTTAAGCCTGTTCGCACTTATACGAAATCCCATGCCTATCTGTCATTGTATGAAAGAATGATTACAAAAGCAAAAACCAGCTAACTGGCACCTTTATCTCATTTGCTTTGCGTTGACGAGAGCTAACATCAGGCGGTCGTGGGCCCTACTGACAGCTGAAGAGCTACCCCATAAAAAGTTTGACAGATGGCATTTTACGCGTCTACCGACGAAATAGGGTGCTTAAGTCATCAACCTACTAATCAACCTACATCGTCGGGTTTCGTAGGTAGATTCATTTCGTCACCTGACTTATTGGCGGATTTAATCTGTTTTCGTAGGGTATCAATTAAATCGGTCAAAGAGTCGGTACAGGTTGCAAGGATTAGTTTGCCAATTAAGTGCACCGATCAATCATCTAACGGGTTCGGTTTTCGTCACCCGAGCCGTCACCCGATTTATTGGCAAATTTAATCTGTTAGCGTAGGGTATCGATTAAATCGGTGAAAGAGTCGGTTTAGGCTGCAAGGATTAGTTTGCCTAGAGTGACTATATACCGAGGGGATGCGCTGTGCTATCCCTCGCTATGTATTTGACAGAGGATAACATCGCGCTTCCAAAACTGTCAACGCTTCCAAAAGTGTCAAATTTCAATGGCAGTAACATAGCGAGAAAAAAAAGAAAAAAGCAAAACATCGATTTTCATTGTTCGATGTTGTACTTGCTGCTCTCGTTAATGGCGCATTCCCTTGCTATATACAGAGTGGCGACAAGTCATCCCAAATGTATGCAATGCGGCTTTTCCAATGTTTTTCTTTCTCTTTCCTGCATACGCGTTGGATAGGTCGTCTGCTCGATTGGAATGACACTGACAGATAATTATCATTCCAATTTTGACATTGTCGCCACTCTGTATATAGTCACTCTAAGTTTGCCAATTAAGTGCTCCGATCAATCATCAAACGAGATCGGTTTTCGTCACCTGAGCCGTCACCCGATTTATTGGCAAATTTAATCTGTTATCGTAGGGTATCGATTAAATCGGTCGAAGAGTCGGTTTATGTTGCAAGGATTAGTTTGCCAATTAAGTGCACCGATCAATCATCAAACGAGATGAGTTTTGGTCACCCGATTTATTGGCGAATTTTATCTGTTATCGTAGGTTCTCTATTAAATCAATCGAAAAATCGAGTGAGAATAAATACCTGTATATACCTGTTGACAAATCTGAGTATCGAGAAAATGGCGCTACGGGATGATGTTCGTGGAGTTTGCATCAATAGTTGGTGAGTTTACTATTTTCGAGTGTAATTATTTAGTCCACAATTTTAATAGTGTTTTCGTAGGTACGTGTGGTTTGAATTGTGCTTTATTTGCAATTGAAAGGCGGTACCATCGGAGGCCATTGCAAAAAACGCAGATTGCAAACTTATCAAGGAAGCAGCTGCCAAACCTGGGTCTAACCCAAGTTTAGCCGCTCTGATTCCGGCAGGGCAGTACTACCGGTACAACGATCACTGGCACTTTCTTACCCAGCGGGAAGTTTTCCTATAGTTGCTACTTATAGCCCACTTAGAAAAGGAGGTTCTCGTAAACAGAGATGCAGCAGCGGAAATTTGGAGAAGTATGTTTCGGATGTGCAATAAATTATTTAATTATATGTAACATGGTTCATCGATTTCAGTGAAAACCAAACAAGTCAATGGCTTTCATTTGGATATTGAAGATTATCTTGTGGACGTTCTTCAAATGGTGTCCGTACTGGTTAAATTTTTGCTGCTACTGAACCGGCCAAGCAGCCATAAGGTATTGGGTATTACGATGACTAATGTTAACGCTTTATTAAATTCACGCTAATAAAGATCTGAGTTTCAGGACAAAGGAAAAGTCTCCCTACTAAAGTCATTAGACGAGGAGATACGGCTTGAGCAAAATCGCAGTGGCAGAAACTGAGAGCCAGGTTTAGTGCTGACCGGTGCGGTGCTAATTAAAAGTATTGTTTGTGCAAGTCTTGTATATATGTATATTATTTGGAAATTTTTGTTGTGCAATAATTGTTTGAATAAAAGATAATAGAACAAGGAGAGTGTGATTTCCGATCGATTGGGGTGTTTAATATTATACACCTATTAATCCACCTATTTCGTCTCTATTGATCAATTTTAAATCCCGATTAATCAACCTATTTCGTCTGGCTTCGTAGATTGCATAGCTTTTTGCATCGATTCATCCGCCTATTTAGTTTGATTTACTTAATTCGTCATCCGATGTCTCCTCCGATTTGATCGATTTTAGTAGGGAGCCCAATTGCATGCACCAATCAATCTACCTATTTCGTCTGTATCGATAAATTTTATCTCCCGAATAATCAGCCTATTTCGTCTGCTTCCGTAGGCCGGCTCTAAATGATCACCCTACTAAACAGCCAACGTAGTCGGTTCTAGTCGGTCGATTCTATATACATGCGAATCGGTATATCCTCCTGTAAAACTCCCATAAGGGTAGGCTGGTAAATGTTGCAAGAATCGGCCGATTCGTAGGAAGCGAAATAGGGCGATTCACCCTACGTGAACCTACTAAATAGGGGGAAAAGTAGCAGGGATTTTTTATGGGGTAACTTGTGTGAAGAGTGGCGAATATATGATTTCTCGTTTACGCTAACGCTAACATGTTGGCATCGAAAACATGACTGCCTGCCAGCTACTTGGCAAAAACACTTCCCTCTTCTTTTTTCTCACATAAAAACCTGAGTGATTCGCGGATAGGAAAAAATCGTACACGCTTAAAAAATTTGACCCACTTTCACGAAAAGTGGAACAGTTCAAAACATGCGTGTATTTCACACACTAGTTTGAGTAACTCTTACTCCTTTTATGAGTTCCACTGTAGAAGCTCATTAATGAGCAATAGTTACTCAAAAATGAGTGCCATTTCACCCAAAACTGAGTAGTACTTACACAAATTACGAGTAAATTTAACTCAGTAATGAGGTCGACCTAAACTACTCAGAATTGAGAAATTGCCATTACTCATATTTTTGGGCTGTTCCACTTTTTGTCACAGTGAGTCGGTTTTTACTCATTTTTGAGTTGAAAGTCACTCATTTCTGAGTTAATCTTATTCATTCGCGAATTAAATTTTTTAAGCGTATACGTCAAATGCAGCCAGTTCGAACTATCAAATGCAGACAGTAACTGTTGTATATTTAAACTGTTGCACATTAAACGTGCAGCAACATTTATGGAGTTTAAAAGACTATGTATTTCACACGTAAAAGCTGTTTTTTAAGATTTACTTATTAACTTATAATTGACGAAGTTTTGAACGAAACAAATGATTTTTGTGGACCAATTTGTTTGAAATTATTTACTTATTTATTTTGTTTGATGAATAGAAGATTGTAATTGACGAAGTATTTTTATGAATTATTCAATGTGTTCGAAATTTAAATTTTTATATTTTTAAATTTATGACTTTTTTTTAATTATTGTACACTTTAACTACCTACTATGTTCACCACGATGGTGATGATGGAGTTTTTTTCTTATTATATTGTGCTTCCCGAGAAAATATTTCGTTTTTCAACTTTATATAGTTGTGCGCAGAGGTAAATCATGTATTATTGACAGTGTAAGCACGTGTAAGTTTTCTATGTTTATGCTCTTATTCTTTGCTTAGATAACATTTGTTTTGTTCTATTACGTACAGACTTACAAACAACACAGTTACAATGTCTTACGTTAACCGACAATGATAAAATTTAAATGCTGATTGCGTTTGTAAAAAACTGGTCTATGTTTGAACGGACAAACACGAAGCAAGCTACCCTAGCATTCAGCTGATGAGCGAGAGAGAAATATTGTTGCTTTTCTCATCACCCTTGCGTTGACAGTTTCTTACGAGATTTCGTGTGAGTGTAAATGAGATACTTTGACTGCGAGCAACCAGAACAGAGCTGCGCGCTAGAGTGACTATATACAGAGTGGCGACAATGTCATAATTGGAATGATAATTATCTGTCAGTGTCATTCCAATCGAGCAGACGACCTATCCAACGCGTATGCAGGAAAGAGAAAGAAAAACATTGGAAAAGCCGCATTGCATACATTTGGGATGACTTGTCGCCACTCTGTATATAGTCACTCTACTGCGCGCAACTGTTAGGCGCACAACTTAACCTACGAAAGAAAAATTTTAGATAATAATCGCAATACAAGAACAGTCTTCAAAAGTTTGAGCCTCACGCGCGGAGCACAGATATAACGATCGTTTAAATTTGATTACCTATATTGTGCATTTACTTGATCGATGGATTCCGAGGGGAGTTCAGGTACTGCTTCAAACGTTCCAAAGGTAAAAAAATGACTAAATTGGCAACACAGTTTGTAATGTTTTATCGCCATAACTGGCAACACAGGCTCATTGCGTTTCTGTCGCAACCTTAATCGTGACTTCGTGTTAATCATATATTGCGGTTATTTACATAAATTTTCATCCTGTTGCGGCGGTAACCCGCATCGTCAATCACCGCAAAGAGAACAAGGAAAGGTGGCCAAATATTTTTTGGTTTATATGTGCAATTGTTACTGATGCTTTAGCAACTAAAAATACATAAAAAAACGTCTTTAACCTTTTACATTCAAAAATATGTATTATATAAATTCATTGAATATCATAAGTATAAAAATATGTGTAAATAGTAACACAATTTAAGAAGTCCTTTCCTTTCCGGTTGCAAATATCTAAACAATAGAAATTAATCTATTTGTATGGCAGCTCTGGACAAAAGCACATCCTTCAATATTTGGCGAGGTCAGCATTGGGCGATAATGTATCGATATAACTGGTATCGATATTCGTGGACGAAATCTCGATATAGTTTTTTTTCGAAATAGTTAATTTCGGCATGCATATATTGTGCGCGCATTCCCTTACTGGACACGACGGTTGAAACAGTCGTGTTTCTGAACGGTCGTAAAAAGGGTCGTTTTTAGCTTTTGACAGATAAAATGTCAAATTGTGTCATCATCGCTGTTTCATTATTGGAACCAATCGAGCAAAGTAAATAAACCTAGGAATTACCGTTCTATCAGAAGAAATGGAATGAAATTCAGCATGAAATGAATTTGTATTTTCAACGCCGGTTTGCCGAAATTTCATAGTGAATAAAGCGTAGTTTATCCTTCATTATCCAAACAAGCAATAACAAAGCAATAACGTTCGTATTCGAAAACAATTTGTTTAATGCTTTTGTATGATTAACACGAAGTCACGATTAAGGTTGCGACAGAAACGCAATGAGCCTGTGTTGCCAGTTATGGCGATAAAACATTACGAACTGTGTTGCCAATTTAGTCATTTTTTTACCTTTGGAACGTTTGAAACAGTACACTGAGAAAAAAACCATGGTAATGCGAAACATGTATGCATGGTCATCTTAACTATATTGCAATATTGTAGCGCTTACCATGATTATTGTCAACTTGAGAAGTTTCGTGGTTAAAACTACTATGACAACAAGCAAATCGCTGACTATTTCCGTGGTTAAATTGACTTTTCTCTCATACTTCTAATGACAATATTTTTGCAGCTTGATATAACAATATTGAATTGTCAATAGGACCATAAAATTGGTAACTTACTAACTGTAAGAATATCATGGTAGTTTTAACATTTTTATGGGTTATCGTAACAGTATAAGTTTAGTGCTTTTCAACCGACTATGGAAACGCGTTTCTTGATGACAATTTTATGTTTATTTTGCCCTTTTTCTTTCTGTCATTTGAAACCGCACCGCCATTACGAAAAATTTGAGTCACGAGTGATGTGCTTAGTTGTGAGTTTTTTTGTTTTTATTAAAATTTTTTTGATATTATGAACAGTTTGTTAGTGCAAAACAAATAATAAAAAAAATCTAATCTTTAAGTGACAAATTGTATTAAATTATTTTCTGTGTACGTGAAAACAGGTTGAATTATTTTACTGTGTAGTGTACTAACAAAAACAAACTGCTAAACTGTTATGGTGTAATCGGTGTTATTTATAGCTTGTCTGTTTTATTTTTTTAATTGCGGATGGTGCTGGACTTCCGCTCTAAACAGTTCAATCGGTGGTTTAGACGTGTCCGTGAAGTGTTTTTGGATAAAACGCGAAATGATGTCCAAATATTTCCATTTAACTTGACTGCGGCGAGGGAGCTGCGGGATAGACTGTTGGAAACGTATATTTGGAACTGTAATAAAGGCAATTTATATATTCTATCTGCATGCAGACCATCATCTATAGGTAGTATTCGATATTTTTTGATTGTATGAATTATTGGTATTATCTTTTCTTTAATATTCGTCAGGTATATTTGGATTACTACACATGAGACGCAAACTACTAGGAGCAAATTGTGATAAATAACTTTTTTAGGAAATGTACTGGCTAAGCTATGGCTTTACGATTGCCAATTGCAATCCTTGAGCGTAAAATATACCCTTGTGAATTAGTCAATGACCTGGTGATTAACGGTTGAAAATTTAACAGTCATAATTTAATTGAAATGTTTTATACAGATCGAGTAATCCTTAAGCGACAAACATGCTCTTGAGTTAGGCCTTAGAGAGATCGCAATATGTGGAGGCGCGAGTGGAAAAGCACTATCGCAAGCGATTGAGCAGAGAATCATTACTGAACATAGATTGCAAATTGCATCAAAAGTTGCGAAACACAAGAATCTTGCAGACAGGTATGCATTTAATGTTTTTATTGTATTAGCTATTAATATGCTTTGATTTCAAATACTCTTTTATAAAAATTACTCAATCTGAGCAATTGCTTTAGATACATTAATTTCTCTTCCATGAGTAGGTGGTTTGTTGAGTCCTTCAGCAACCGCCAGTTTTAGTTTCATGTATAGCATGTAACCTAACCTAATAACCCAATAACCAACACTCTCTACTTTTAAAAGCCGCAATTACCGTCACCGAGAAAAATTGGAATAATGCGAACGATTGCCATGTCCCTATTATACTATATCTGCTCGATTTTTCGTACTTCTGAGCGATAACACTGATCTTGAATAACTGTCAAGAATTGCGTTATGAAACTCCCTCTTCTGTTGAGTACTCTTACCATTGCGTCCATTATTTTGAACTATTGTGCTATGCCCCGTTTATTTCTTTTACTGTACGCTTCAAGCTTACCTATCACTTGTTAAGTAAGTAATAGGCTCGTAGCTGGAGCGAGACAGGTACCAATCAGGGATGACTTGGTTTTTGAACGTTGTTACCTTGATCGGCGACGCAAAGCAGATCTCCCTTGGCTCTGGTAGACCATTTTTGGGATACTGCACTCTACGTCCTATTAGTGCTCCACAATTGCAGAGCAAGTGTTCCGAGGTATCACGCTCGGCATTACACAAGCGACAAATGTTATCTTGTACGAAACCGAGATTCCGAAGATGGTATTTACTCGCACAATGTCCTGTCACAAGACCGGTAAGCGTGCTGAGATTTCTTGATGTCAACTTTTGAGTAACCCTAATACACGGCGTTATAATTTTTTTGATTGTTTGAGGGATTGTACGGTCATCCAATTGGCCATGCCTGTTCGGCTCTCCCGTTGTGTCAGCACACAGTCAGGGATGCAGCGAAATGGATTTGGAACCGTGAATGGAGGGTTAGATCCACATCTGGCTGGTTCGTCTGCAAGTTCATTCCACTCTATAGCGCAATGACCAGGAACCTAGTACAATTTTACCGAGTTCACTTGGCTTAGTTGCCGTAAGAAGCAATTGCAATCCCAGACAATTTTTGAGGAGCACTTAAAAACTTTAAAGGCTTTTAGTGCCGCTCCCATACCAATGAAACACAAATTTCCTCGTAACTCGTGAACTAATCAAGCAAGTGGAACAAAATATGACATATGGGTGTTTTTGGAGACAAGAATGTTTTCTATGATGAATTGAAACCTTTCCCCGCTTCAGGAGAGGGGGCTCCTATACAAATGAAATACAAATTTCCTTATAACTCGAGAACTAGTTAATCAAATGGAACCATATTTGGCATGTGGGTGTTTTTGGAGGCATGAATTTTTTCTATGATGAAATTGGACACCTCTCGGTTTTTAGGAGGGGGGGGCTCCCATGCAAATGAAATACAAATTTCCTTATAACTCGAGAAGTAATCAAGCAAATGGAACCAAATTTGGCATGTGGGGGGGTTTTGGAGCCAGCATTCTTTTAATGATGGTTTGAGACCCCTCACCCCTGTGGTAGGGGGATAAGGACTCTCATACAAATAAAACAGAAATTTTTGCGTAACTCAAAAACTAATCGAATTCGAGCAATTTTAGATTCTTTCATAAAACATTAATCTTGTTATTGATTAACCACCAAAAACTATCAATAGTAACATTAGATAATTCAGCGTGCGACGGCCACACGCCGCGAGTGTTGCCGGCGACCTGCAGTCGGAAGCGCCGGCCACTGTGAGGGGCAGCCCCCCGTAGAGATTACCTCTATCTAGGTTTATTTATTTTCCTAGATCTACTGACCTCTATTACTTTCCTTCAGTTGGGTCACCCCTGCGAAATGGTACTTTCTACGAAAAGATTTTCCGTGAAATGGTACATCCCGCGTAAGGTTTTTCGCGAAATAGTATTTTGCGAAACTCTATATTCCGCGTTATAGTCAACCGAGAATTGGTGTTCCGCAAAATGGTATTCGGCTAAATGGTTTGCAATGATGGCGAATATCTAAATGCTATCCGCTTTATTTTATCAGGCTAAGCAATGGGGGAAGTTTGTCGGGTCAGCTAGTTTGTTATATACTACAAAGTTTTAAATAAACATGTATTTTGTTCTACCAGCTCAATAGGGGCAAGATGGGTTAGACTGAAAAAGACTTGTGTGGCACTCTATGTTTGTCCATATATCTATATTTTTGAGTTTATTTATTGTTGTTATTAAATAAGTTTTTAGCTGGCCCGGCATATATTTTATCCACAAAACAGTTAATGCGGCAAAAGGGTAGTTTTCCGACATTTCACTTTTTGTCTGATATAACTTTTATTTTGTTTCGTTTTATTTATTTTGGTTATTTTTGGATTTATATTATTAGTGATTTATCTAAATAAATGATAAGCTGCTTAAAATTGAATTCGTAGAAAAACGCATCGGGTACTTTCCTTAGGTGACCCGTCTTGCTTCACCTGACCCTATATCTATTATAGCTGTTATCGCTGCCTGGACGACTGTGGGCTTGTCTCCCATAGCTACAGATATTCTTGTTCTGGGACCGTACACTCCAGCACCCATTTTGACTTCCATTTTTGACCTGTCGGTATAAAACTTGATTGAACCACTGTGGAGGCTAGGTCCCTCCCCAATTCATACCGAACATGAGGGTTCGTTTAATGTGTATGGGATGACATAGTTGGTTCTAGCTTCCATCCAATCACTATTCATTTCCGCAGCTGGACCGACAAACAGGTAGAAGATTCAGGATACTCAAGTGACCGGTTTTATCTCCGTCGAGTATTGTCTTCAATCGTTTAAGTGTTAGGACACTTTTCTTAGCCTCTAACTGAACATGTTGGTTCAGGGGTAGTAAGTGGAGGATAGCTTCTAGAACCTTTGAAAGTGTGCTTTTCATTGCTCCAGTTACGGCCATGCATGATAATCGTTGAAGTTTGTTCAAATTTTCAATAGCTGTGGCTTTTATTAGTTTTTGGCCACCATACCTACGAGGCATAAGCTATCTTAGGTCTCACAACGGCGGTATAGACCCACATCACCATTTTTGGTTTGAGGACCCATTTTTTTCCTACCAGTCTAGAACATACCCATAAGGCAGTCTGCCTTGCTAATTATTAAATCTAAGTGTGCGTGCCAAGATAGTTTAGCGTATAGGATTACTCCTGAGACGAGACTCTACATTTAATTTCTTCCTTAAGGTGTAGAGATTGTAATTTCAGTTTCTTCTTCCTAGTGAAACAACACAAACAATTGTTGTTATAGAGGGATTGATGCCCAGGCCTTCTTTACTACACCAAGGCCCTCTGCATTCTATCCGATATCACGTCGTCGAATTTTCAAAGAACCATGATGACCAAATCATCAGCAAAACCCACAAATTCGAAACCTTTTGCCTCTTAGCTTCTCACAAGATCAGGTCCAAGACTTCCTGCCTCATAGCATTCATGAATGTAGGTTCATTGTTTTTATTAGCAATGTCGATATTGTTTAACGAGAGAAATTCTAAAAGGCACTCATCTCGATTGTTGATGTCGGTGCCAGCGAGGTGGTGTGGCTGTCAAATCACATACATTGTCCATGTCCCACTCATTGGTTTTAATACCTTTGGTGCTGGGACCTACTTAAAGGTTGATTCGTTTAAAAACAACTGAAATTAATTAGAAAGCAGTTAAACGTAGCCTTTTAGTTATAATTTAACTATTATTAGCTGTTATTTTCGATACGCTGGCTGGTTCCAAATTGTCGCCATTCATGGATGTTTAGTCCGCAAAATTTTGACAACTTTACACCCCTGGTCGGTGCTTCCCCACAAAATGCGATAGCGTTGGCATCGCAGCCGATAATACAGTCTTTGTTGACTTCTATGCAGAATTTGACGAACGCCGCAACCTCTTGAGTTGCAACCTTAGGAACGTCTCCAGGAAAATGGGGCGATGCTATGATAATATCGGATTTCCCTTGGCGATTGATACCTCAACTCTGATCGCCACTATGTCTCGTTTGATGAACTCTGTAATGGGCAAACAATTAATGTTTGCGTTGGCCAAGACAGCAGCTCTCGGAGGATCATATTTGTCATCATAGAAGAACTTACATGTTCTTGTTTGAATACCTTGTATTCTTCCTTTGTAGACCCAGGGCTCTCGAATCAGGGGTGGTATTGCGATTTTCGTTTCGAGTGATTTTAGTTCGTTTCGCCCATTCATTTAACGTGGTCGAAACGAACCAAAATCACTCGAAACGAGAATCGCAATGTCACCCCAGGGCCAGGTCCACACCGTGTTCGATAAACCTCCTGAAAATTACGCCCGAAACAGCTTTCGCAAGTGGAAGGTTTATCTGCACTGTATTTTTGTGATTTTTCCGCTCACTGGCATTTAGGAGAGACGGAATTACCGGAGGTTTGGCCTCATGGAGGCCGTAGTTTTCTTACTACCAGTAGCCGAACACACTTTGGATCGAGGGGGAGCTGGCTTCGTGTGGTCTCGCCTTTCCCACGTATATTACCGGAGTTTCCTAGAGACCACTTTTTTGGTTCCGTTCGAGGTTTCCACTCCTAGCGCCGAGGTTGCGACTCCGTTGACGGCCGAGCGTATCATACTCCACCCGTTTTCGAGAGTCGAAGCATCTAGCTTTAAGCGCACGTGTACTGCTATTAGGTAATTGTCCGAGTCGGTATCCGTACCCCGTAGGGAGTGTACGTTGGTGATATTCGAGAAAAACCGGCCCTCGATGTGAATATGGTCGATTTGGTTCGAAGTTCATTGGTCAGGTGATCTCCAGGTGGCTTTTTGGATATCTTTGTGGGAAAAGAAAGTGCTTCTGATCACCATCGCTGGTGATCATGCATCGCTGGCCGTTGTCGTTCGTATCGGTGTGCAGGCTATGGGACCCGATCACCGGTCTATACATTGCTTCCCTGCCGACCTGGGCGTTCATATCGCCGATGACGATCTTGATGTCCTGTCGTGTGCAGCTGTCGTACGTTGCCTGCAGCTGCACATAGAACGCTTCCTCCTCGTCGTCGGGTCTACCTTCGTATGGACAATGCTCGTTTATGATGGTGTAGTTGAAGAAACGGCCTTTTATCCTCAACACACACATCCTCTCGTTGATCGCTTTCCAGTCCATTACGTGATCCTGCATTTTTCCCAATACTACGAAGCCCGTTCCCAGCTCGTCGATCGCTCCAACGCTCTGGAAAAATTTGGCTTTACCGCCACGGATCCTCCACACCTTCTCGCCTTTGTGACAGATCTCTTGCAGTGCCGCGATAAAAATGTGAGCCAAAATATTTTGGGGGATGGACCAAGGCCGCCAGGCCCCCCTGGCTACGTGGCTGCTCCCACCATTATTATTACGGCAGATAAAATAAAGCTAATAGTATTTAAATATTCACCGTGATTATATAACATTTCGCCGAATTTTCGCGGAAAACCAATTCTCAGTTGACCATAATGCGGAATATAGTGTTAGCGGAATACCATTTCGCGAAAACCCTTTTAGCGAAAAGTACTATTTCGCGGGTGCGATCCTCACTTACCCGCCGTCGCTCGTTCGGACCCAACTGAAGGAAAGTAATAGAGGGCAGTAGACCTAGGAAAACAAACCTAGACAGAGATGTTTTCTCTGGGGACTGCCCCCCCTCGTAGTGGTCAGCGCTTCCGCCGGCAGTACTCGCGACCTGCGGCCGTCTCGCCCTGAATCATCTAGTGTATATAAGCAGTTTTTAGTGATCTTGATATTGACTAATGTTTATGGAAGAATTTTTCTCGAGTTCAATTAGTTTTTGAGTTTTGCAAAAATATCCGCTTTATTTGTGTGAGTACAACCCCTTCCAGAGAAGGGAAAACCCCACCTCATCCAAAATTTGGTTCAATTTGCTTGATTGGTTCTCGAGATATGTACACTGAGAAAACTTTTCGTATAGTTTCTATGTGTCCCACACATAGATTTTTGCAATGTGCCCAGTCAATGAACTTTATATGCCAAACAGTTATAATTTATGGGTACGCGAAACTTTTGCACATACTATTCATATACGTATATTTTTTATGTGTATAATTGCACATACTTTTTATATCCGTATAATTCTTATGTGTATTTCTAGGCGAATTGTGCTTATATGCGGCACATGATAATCATCTGGGATTTCATATGGAAATTTACCATTAGTTATGTGCAGAATATTTTGAGTGTAAAATTTGGGTTTTATTTGTATGGGAGCCACCCTGTGTAGTATAGTAAAATATTTATAAACTCTATTATCCGTTGATCTAGTAAACATAGATTCTTGGATATGCTATTTAATATACATACTGGGAAGTACAAACTTTACAACTGGGCGGCACAGACGTATTTTCATTAGCAGCACTAGCTAGTAGAATAAGAACCTTCCCTGGCCCTAAAAACCGCATACAAATTTTCACTCCGATCGGTTTAGTAGTTTCCTAGTCTATAAGGCACATGCAGAACAGACAAAATTCATTTTTCTGTATACCCAACAAACATTTTTGTTTAATAGTATACCTTATTAAAACCATTGTATAGCTAATACCGAGTAGCAAACGCCTGATAAGTTGTTATATAACAAAAATATTTGTTGGGTACAATATTTTCTTTTTCTTTATATTTTCCGCAACATATTTTTAAGAAAATTTGCATCTGTTACTTGCTTCCGAAATATCGAACATAACCGGATTGCAGCTCTTTACAAAAACTAGGAATGAGCCAACACCATCCAGCAATCACAACATTTAGCCTCTATTGTGCGAACGGTATTGTTGCCGGGTCCAAGATCCACGTCATAGATCTTCTTGATTCGTCGTAAATACAATACAATGATCACGGTTTGCTCACCAACAGATGTTTTATATCGGAATCCACAGGCCAGTGAAACTTTTTATTTTATTAGGCCAGTAAAAAAAAAAGAATCAATCCAAAGTTTTAATCGCCGTCATCATAACTCCATACCGTACGGACTACAGGAAGCACCATTTGTGCTTTAGGTAAAGAAATAGAAAAATCATCTTTTATTATCTTCAAATACACCATAATAACTCTTTTTAGGACAAGCAATGAACTCGATTAGGACTGTTTCAAACGGTTGAGGCTAATATGTTGTTTTCCAGGTACAGTGTTTTACTGGATATTTCAGCAAAAAAAACAGAAGTAAATACGTTTCGACAGAGGAAAGCGACAATATAGTAGACCGACAGGAATCAAAAGTTAGTACATATTTTTCCTGACCGGTAGAGTGGCAGGTGCGGAACAAGCGTAGCATCCAGATGATCAGACAAACCAGTTCGAACATCCTGCCACATGTACAAACAAAAAGCAGGTTCTGGAACTGCCAACGATGGCTGATTCGTGTCGGGAATTGAGGATTACACTTTCGGTACCTTCAGTCGAATAATTCAAAATGACATCCTATGTAACACCAGCTAGACCAGTGATGGCCAAACTGCGGCTCTTGAATTTGGCCTTTGCGGCCCGCGAACTGGTTTGATAGATGGCGGACGGACACTATAGGTTGAATTTATTAATGTCAGAAGTCATTTAGGGCCGCGGATCTATTGGGGAGATCTGATTTAGCCCGCAATATGCTTGTACCGTGGCCACCACTGAGCTAGACCATCGTCAAACTATTTCCGTCAGCAGACACTGGAGCACAATAGACTTCTAAAACCGATCAGAGTCACAATTAGCAACTCCGAGACTTTGAAATATTTCAATCGTAAAATCTACTTCTACCAGCAGTTATGACGTCCTACTTGATCGGAAGATTTCGGCCGGCCTTTAAACTACCCCGAAACTACGGCATATCCAACGAACGAACGAAGTGAGTATTTAATTTTTGTCGTATTTCAATGTTTATTCAATTTTGTTCATTTCAGTCGTCTGTTATTCAAGTTGCTGACACACTACGAACGGACATAACGAAAACATCGCTCACAGTCGATGGTATTTATTATGTGGTTAATCCAGGATTTGTTGAGCAAAAAGTTTTCATCTCAAAAACTAGAATGGAACGTAAAACACTTCCGATGCTGGTTCCAAAAATTTAGCGTACCGATTTGACCACAATGATATTTCAGCTGGGAATTAACGATTTCCTGCAGTTTGATTTTATGGATGCTCCGCTAGTTGAATTACTGTTGCCTGCTTCAGACCTATTGCACTCTTTATCTGCATTAGACAACGAAAGACAGCCGGCATGATTAGATTGCCGTATGACAGACTTTCCCTTAGAACCGAACATATATAAAATGCTAATGTACCAACCTGTTCTGATGAAATTGATCAGAAACCAATTGGTAAATCACTTGACGGAGATCACCTTTGCTTGCCGTTTATAACAGTTGAAATAACAATATTTTCAATGCATGGTGCACGGTGGAGAATCTTATCCTGAAGTTAATTGGCATCATGGATAGGCTTAAGTTAGACGTGTTGTCTGCAGTCAAGAATACGGCATATGTCCAGAAAACTATTTCCAGGATTATCGATTTTCCCATCCGTACAGGATTCTGCTGCATAATGCCCCCGGGAGATGTTTCCAATTTATTCGAAGTCCCAATAACCGATGAGCGTCATTGGATGTGCCATCATGATAAGGATTTTTAGAGTAGTAGCTACACGGGCTCGACAACTTTGAGGTAAATATTGGTATGTGTTAGTTTAGCACACGTCTAAAACCGCTTCTCATCCCAAATAGGATAACGTGAAGTCTATGCCACATTCGATTAATGTTCAGGCAGTTCAAACTAATAGGTAGCCAGTGGTTTCACTTCAGTATATTCCAGCTAAATATGCCAGATCTGACCGGCTCTGCTGCAGGCTGAACATCGCAAATTGTGGTTTTAGCCGCGGATGAATCTATACTCGGAATGCAGGTAACCACAGTCAGCAAACCTACACTGCAGAGCCACACCAAAAACGTACGTAAAATTCCTGTTAAAATTATAGTAATCTACGATATATATGTATAGACATAACCGATTGTTTGTTATTTGGATTGTGAAATAATGAGAAATCCGTCTAATTTATTTATATATTACCGTTCACATTATGCTTACTTCGAAAGAATCATATGAATCTTTTGCAATAATTGAATGTGGTGCATCTGCAAGTATACTTGAAAGTTTCTCTGCAAGTATACCTGCAGGTGCACCACATTCATTTATTGCAAAAGATTCGTTTGATTCATTCGGAGTAAGTATAACGTGAATGATCATAAAAACTATAAAATTTATAGTTGAGATGACTACGTTCATGGTTATTTCAACAATAGTTAATAACGTCATTTTTACCACGAAATTGTCACGACAACCAACTCGTCCCGTTCATTGCGTGTTTAAGATGACTATTTTCTTGTCAGCAATATCATACAAAACCTGGTCATGATAACAAAACCATTGTCATGATGACAATTGTATAGTTTTAAATTATAGTTGTCCCAACCATACATGGTCATTTTTACCATAAAATTGTCACTGCAACCAGCTAGTTCCGTTTATTTTTTTGTCCAAGATGACTATTTTCTTGTCAGTAAAACTATACAAAAAGTGGTTAAGATAACTAAAACATTGTAATGATGACAATTTTATGGTATACAGATTATAGTTATGCCTACTATGCGTGGTCAACCGTACCATGCGTCCATTGTTCAAGCTTATAGTCGAAATAACCATGAAAATGTTGTCTAGACCAGTTTTCCCAGTCGGTTGAAAACCACCATACTTTTCTGGTCAAGCTTACCCCTAAAATGGTAGAATTTACCATGAAATTTTTCTGTGTGTACCTGAACTCCCCTCGGAATCCATCGGTCAAGTAAATGCACAATATTGTGCTTCCCGAGAAAATATTTCGTTTTCCAGTTTAATATAGTTGTGCGCAAAGGTAAATCATATATTATTGACAGTGTAAGCACGTGTAAGTTTTTTATGTTTATGCTCTTATTCTTTGCTTAGATAACATTTGTTTTGTCCTATTACGTACAGACTTACAAACAACACAGTTACAATGTCTTACGTTAACCGAAAATGATAAAATTTAAATGCTGGTTGCGTTTGTGAAAAATTTGGCCATGTTTGAACGGGCAAACACGAAGCAAGCTACCCTAGCATTCAGCTGATGAGCGAGAGAGAAATATTGTTGTTTTTCTCATCACTCTTGCGTTGACAGTTTCTTACGAGATTTCGTAAGAGTGTAAAAGAGATACTTTGACTGCGAGCAACCAGAACAGAGCTGCGCGCAACTGTTAGGCGCACAACTAAACCGACGAAAGAAAAATTTTAGATAATAATCGCAATAACAGCTTTGTAAATGTTAACACGTTATACGGAGTGTTAAAAATAAATGTAAAATGCAGATCGTCACGTGATGCGAGCAATTTTGCTGATTATGCTTTCAGCTGAGTATACGTATCGATATGTGAAAAATATCGATATTCAATTAACGAAAATTCGTCAGCTTCGCTCAATACAGAATTATTTTGACAGCTTACTATGAACTTTCCGAGAATGAAAAGATTTCTTGCAATGCACAATATCTACAAAAGCATTAAACAAATTGTTTTCGAATACGAACGTTATCCAGCTTTTTACGAGCCATAATGGCGGACGTGTTCGTGATATTTGAACAGCATTTTTGACATTTCCCTAATACATCGCACGTTTTCTTTCAGCGCGTTCACGGTAAAACTAAAGGAATGTATCGGAAAGAACATGTGCGATGTATTAGGGAAATGTCAAAAATGCTGTTCAAATATTACGAACACGTCCGCCATTATGGCTCGTAAAAAGCTGGATTGCTTTGTTATTGCTTGTTTGGATAATGAAGGATAAACTACGCTTTATTCACTATGAAATTTCGGCAAACCGGCGTTGAAAATACAAATTCATTTCATGCTGAATTTCATTCCGTTTCTTCTGATAGAACGGTAATTCCTAGGTTTATTTACTTTGCTCGATTGGTTCCAGTAATGAAACAGCGATGATGACATAATTTGACATTTTATCTGTCAAAAGCTAAAAACGACCCTTTTTACGACCGTTCAGAAACACGACTGTTTCAACCGTCGTGTCCACTAAGGGAATGCGCGCACAATATCTGTATGTGAAACCAGATCGTTTTTTTTTGTTTGAATAACTGGTTTAAATTGTTATAATATTAATTATCTTATAGATATATCGTCTTGCTCAAATCTTTGTGGGGGTATGTGGCGGGACCATCGTCATCATCATCATCATCATTATTGGTCAGACATGGAAAAGTATTGGTAACTCATTCAAGTTTTCGGTAACTCATACAAGTTTAGAAAAACACAAATAAGAAATTAAATTGGTCTTATTTTTTTCGTTGTAAATTAGCTGCTAACTAGAAAACCCGAATTAATTCACCTAGCGGCGTGACCTAGCCTTTCTACTGACACAATAATCATTTAATTTCTCAGAAACATCTGAACAGAACAGAAAAATAATGTTAACACAAAAGATAATTTTTGCAGACTTGAATGAATATATATATATATATATATATATATATATATATATATATATATATATATATATATATATATATATATATATAGAAAATTAGAAATTAACCATCTAACGGGTCTACAGACGGCCTTAACTTTCGGGCTTCAGAGCCACATACGAAACTTGTTTTGAATTGATAAAAAAGAAGAAAAACAAAAAGTTATTTATATCCTTTAATTCTACTACTGTATACAGCATACAGCATAATACAGCATACAGCATACAGCATGATACAGCAAAGTTTCGTTAATTGGTGGTTCGTTAATTGGGCGGTTCGTTAATTGGGTGTTCGCTAATTGGGCTATGTGACAACTTGAATGTCAAAATTGTATGGAATTTTCGAGTTTAGAAATTTCTAACAACTGTCAGTCGGCCCAATTAGCGAATCAGCTAGAGTGCAGTCGTGGCCCAATTAACGAATTCAGGCTGTATATACGTATTTCGGTCTCGACGTGTGACCTTCATCAGTATCTAACTAACTTAGACTGTTTTGTTTTGAATTGACAATATGAAATATGTGTTCATAGCAGATGTTTTGATATTTTGATATTAATATCCCGCATTTTGCACCTTACTGAACACCGCAGTCTAAAAGTGCGACTGGCACAAAAACTGCGACAATGCGAATGCTGTGAGTGAGAAAGAGAAAGAGTAACAACTGCAATGTTGCTGTTTTGTTTTGTCAGTAGAATCAATATATACAGAATGCCAGTGGCGCTGTTTTTCCACAGGACTCATTGTGGTAAACATGATGCTAACAGTCCGTATCAAGTCTATGAATCGGGAACTTCATTGTCAAAGTTGCTCATTGTTATTTATCTGTTCTTTATCTGTGCGCTGGTTGGTGCTGTCATCGTGCGCTTATCGCTGTGTTTTCAAGCCAGTGAAATGTTTTTAAACGTTCTTTTTCTTTTCGTCCGGACGAGTTGAATCCCACAACTGAGCTCTTTTGCACCAGTTTTTTCAGAAATTTGAAGCAAACAAAGTTTCCAACCTCATTACTTGGCAGCCATATTTGAAATTTTAAACCGGTTGTCAAAGTTTGACAATGAGATTCCCCTTTTGATGAATCTCAGGCACACACACATATGCATATATAATGTAAATACATTATCTGAACATGTGTGATGTTTACCACGCGCACTGCAGCGACACTGACATTCTATATATATTGATTATACTGTTTTGTCATATACATTGGCATTAGAGAAAATAATCTGGATTAATCCAGGTACAGCTGCAAAGCACAATACCATGCGTTCAAAAGTTAGCATCTTTGAAAAACAAGAATTCAGAAAAATTATTATTATACTTCACTTTTGAAGAAATAGGATATCTACAACAAAATGATTAATCTGAAAATTTTACTATTAGTTTGTTTGGCTTCAATTTTGCAACATATCTGAATTAGAAAAAATAACTGAATAGAGCATTAGATATGAAAAAGAGAAATTTCTTAGCTGGTGCTCCTTCAGATAATTATTTTTGCAAAAAAAATCAGAGGGGTTGTGTACAAGACACGACCGCATATATAGGTGACGCAGGACTACGTAAGTCTCTTTGTAGTGATAGTAGCATGTATTCATGCTTGTAATCATTCGATTCTTCATGTATACATGCTATATGCAACATATATAAATGCTATATGCAACATATATACATGCTACATGCGTTGTATGTAACATTTATCAAAGTAGTAACATTGCATACGTTCAATTCTCAAAAGATTGTGCATTTGAAAACAATTTAACAAAATCAAGAACACAAACTATTGCTTTCCTGCTACCTTACTGAAATTAAAGATTGTTTTTATTACCCATGGTTCCCCACGTTGAAGGGATTTTACCAATTCAATCCTATTTTATCAACAGCACATCTTTTCAATACACTTCTAATGAAACGGTAAGCATGCGTATTCACGGGAAACTAGCAGTCATTGACTTTTCGTCGGAAAGCCCAATTTCGGAAGCAGCTTTTCGGCCCAAAAGCGGGATTGTGTTTATAAAAATGTATATATTGTGCATTGCAAGAAATCTTTTCATTCTCGGAAAGTTCATAGTAAGCTGTCAAAATAATTCTGTATTGAGCGAAGCTGACGAATTTTCGTTAATTGAATATCGATATTTTTCACATATCGATACGTATACTCAGCTGAAAGCATAATCAGCAAAATTGCTCGCATCACGTGACGATCTGCATTTTACATTTATTTTTAACACTCCGTATAACGTGTTAACATTTACAAAGCTGTTATATGCATGCCGAAATTAACTATTTCGAAAAAAAACTATATCGAGATTTCGTCCACGAATATCGATACCAGTTATATCGATACATTATCGCCCAATGCTGACCTCGCCAAATATTGAAGGATGTGCTTTTGTCCAGAGCTGCCATGCAAATAGATTAATTTCTATTGTTTAGATATTTGCAACCGGAAAGGAAAGGACTTCTTAAATTGTGTTACTATTTACACATATTTTTATACTTATGATATTCAATGAATTTATATAATACATATTTTTGAATGTAAAAGGTTAAAGACGTTTTTTTTATGTATTTTTAGTTGCTAAAGCATCAGTAACAATTGCACATATAAACCAAAAAATATTTGGCCACCTTTCCTTGTTCTCTTTGCGGTGATTGACGATGCGGGTTACCGCCGCAACAGGATGAAAATTTATGTAAATAACCGCAATACATATTTTTGAATGTAAAAGGTTAAAGACGTTTTTTTTATGTATTTTTAGTTGCTAAAGCATCAGTAACAATTGCACATATAAACCAAAAAATATTTGGCCACCTTTCCTTGTTCTCTTTGCGGTGATTGACGATGCGGGTTACCGCCGCAACAGGATGAAAATTTATGTAAATAACCGCAACTTTGCAAGAAATCTTTTCATTCTCGGAAAGTTCATAGCAAGCTGTCAAAATAATTCTGTATTGAGCGAAGCTGACGAATTTTCGTTAATTGAATATCGATATTTTTCACATATCGATACGTATACTCAGCTGAGAGCATAATCAGCAAAAATGCTCGCATCACGTGACGATCTGCATTTTACATTTGTTTTATAACGCTCCGTTTGACTTGTTTTATAACGTGTTAACATTTACAAAGCTGTTATATGCATGCCGCAATTAACTATTTCGAAAAAAAACTATCGAGATTTCGTCCACGAATATCGGTACCAGTTATATCGATACATTATCGCCCAATGCTGACCTCGCCAAATATTGAAGGATGTGCTTTTGTCCAGAGCTGCCATACAAATAGATTAATTTCTATTGTTTAGATATTTGCAACCCCATTCCGTACTTCTTAAATTTTGTTACTATATTTACACATATTTTTATACTTATGATATTCAATGAATTTATATAATACATATTTTTGAATGTAAGATGCTAAAAGACATTTTTTTATGTAGTTTTAGTTGCTAAAGCATCAGTAACAATTGCACATATAAACCAAAAAATATTTGGCCACCTTTCCTTGTTCTCGTTGCGGTGATTGACGATGCGGGTTACCGCCGCAACAGGATGAAAATTTATGTAAATAACCGCAATATTTTTCATTCTCAAGCATGTTTATGGCGCAGCTTTTGCACTATTTTTCGACTTCTTGTTTTCTTAACCCTCTAACATTGTAAAAACGATGCGATCAGGCTAATGACTATCTTTTCATGAAAGTACATTCAAAAGAGGCTCAAGTTTTGATTTTGACGTAGGACTACGTCTTACGGCAAGTTTTGAGATAGGGTGTCATTCCAAAAAATCGAAAAATGCGAGCGTCACGAAAAATGAAAGGTTTTGAGCGCTAATAGCTCCGCGGTTTTCCGATCGATTTTCAATATTCTTACACCAATCGATCGGAAAATCTTCTAAGAATTGACCCAAATGAAGAAATGTATGGGTTCTTGATGTTGAACTATTGAAAAATTGAAAATAATGAACCTATCTTTTACCAGAATTCTCGCTTCGTGATTGGTTGAAAGATTCTTTGCGATGATCTAAACCTATACCAATTTGATATCTGTGCTTGGGAAGTAAGCCAAAACAAGTGACCAAGTTCCCTGATTTCAACAAGATTTCTTAACACCGCAGTTAAACCTAGACCATTTTGATGTCCTTGCTTGGGAAGTACGCCAGAAAGAGTGACAAAGCCCCCTCGTACCAACAGATTTCTTACGAACGCGATTAAGCCTAGTCCAATTTGATGTCTGTGTTAGGGAAGTGTGCCAGAAAAAATGACACAAGTTCGTTGTCCCAACAGATTGCAAATTCTTTACTGCGTGACGAATAAACCTCGGCGAATTTGATATCTGTGTTGGAAAAATGTGCTACAGCTGTAGTGTTCGGTTATAATACGACTCTGTATGAAGGTGAAATTAGTCATAATCGATGCTGCCAATTTCAAAAGCAGTTTATTTGTTTGAAACAAAAATTCGGTTTATGAAAATATATTCGCTGTGTTCAGATTGGCAAAAAGAATGCAGTAAATATGATCGACATGATTTCCAGCGCTTGTCATTTTGGATTTATTTACACGCTTAAAAAATTTAACCCGCGAATGAATAAGATTAACTCAGAAATGAGTGACTTTCAACTCAAAAATGAGTAAAAACCAACTCACTATTAGCGAATTCATAAATTAACCTGGCTCAGGTCGATTAGCACTCAGTTTTAATCGAAGTGCTGTCAAAGCGTTCATAAATTAACCGAGATTGCATCTCGGTTAAACTGACAGCATTCAGTTTGAAGCGCAGGTTAAAACTGTCTAGCATTACGGGTTACGGGTCGATCTGTCAAACTGCCCGTATCGTTCATAAATTTCGGGTTCGAGTTGGCACGAACTCAGGTTAATTTATGAATTCGCTATATGACAAAAAGTGGAACAGCCCAAAAATTTGAGTAATGGCAATTTCTAAGGCTGTGAACCATTTCGCGAAATTTTTAACTTTTTGGTTAAAATTTGACAGTTCGATGGTTTTTCGAAAATAACCCTGCTCGGGAGCATGGTTAGTTTTGACCAAGGTTTTGACAGTTCGATGGTTCGCTTCAGAGCCAATGAGATATGCACAGGTGAGGAAGATAGCTTCGACGTGTTTCACTGATTTTTCGTTGGAATTTTTTTGCATTGCTATGGATGCTTATCGCATAATAAATTTGTTCAAACAACCCGGGTTGAAATGAGATGAATTTTATCTATCAAATAAAAGCAAATCAACATCAAAGATTCATCCAATTTTAACTCGAACAGAATAAACAATATTTTCATCCTCACCTTATAGGCTCTCATTGAACAAAAAAAACTATCAATACGTCAAATATGAAATGGTTCGCATTCTGAACTGATTTTAACCACTCGAGGAGAAATAACCATCAAGCTGTCAAATTTTAACTAAAAACTTAAAAATTTCGCCAAATGGTTCACAGCCTAAATTCTGAGTAGTTTAGGTCGACCTCATAACTGAGTTAAATTTACTCGTAATTTGTGTAAGTACTACTCAGTTTTGGGTGAAATGGCACTCATTTTTGAGTAAATATTGCTCATTAATGAGCTTCTACGGCGGAACTCATAAAAGGAGTAAGAGTTACTCAAAATAGTGTGTAAAATATACGCATGTTTTGAGCTGTTCCACTTTTCGTGAAAGTGGGTCAAATTTTTTAAGCGTGTATTGAAACATGATACATGACATAAGACATCTGTCCTTTAAAATGTCACTAACGAAAACAAATCTTACAAAATTACTACCGTGCACCGTTTACTTCCTATTTTTCTAATAACATTTCTAATCTCTAATACCTAATGATTGAAAAGAGCATCTATTGATGCGCAAAATTTGTTTGAAATTTGTATAAATTTATTTGGAAAAATCAACTCACTAGTATTTTTAATCCTCCATTTTACCGACATGCTTAAATTAACTGCTTTTTTCGCTTTTTGCTTTTCTTGTACAATTGTGAGTAACAGCAAGTGAAGAAAATGACAATTGAAATCTTAAATCAAAGAAAGAAAAATCTTTTCGATTGAATCCCACTATTTAATATTTATTTGCAACAGATACGTAGTTCGCCTACGACGTGCAGGCTTCATCAGTGTCTTATTTGTAACCTCCGCGGTTACAATTTCCCCGTCGAGTGGAAAGAATTTGTTTTTATGTTTTATTTGGCAACCATGCTCACCACTACGCACGGAAATCGTTCACCGAAATTAGTTTGTTTGTGTTAGGTTTTCGGTCGGTGAACGATTATGTAATGTCTAGATAGGTTAGCAAATTTGTCATATGTGTAAATATTAGGGATAGTTAGGGCGTAATTCTCCCGCGGCAAGAAACTCTCGTTGCTGAATACGTGCGGAGTACAGGCACAGGCGATGTATGCGTGTACAGAGATAAAAAAGTACCGTTACTCGAGCGAAGCGAGCCAGCTAGCAAGAAGCTGGTGAGATACGGGGGACGGGGCAGAGAGTTTCAGACGGTCAACAAGTTCACACGTTCGCGTTTGGCAATCTTCTCGTAACAAAAAAATTGTGCCGGTTTCGGTTTAAAAAATCAGAGGGGTTGTGTACAAGACACGACCGCATATATAGGTGACGCAGGACTACGTAAGTCTCTTTGTAGTGATAGTGGCATGTATTCATGCTTGTAATCATTCGATTCTTCATGTATACATGCTATATGCAACATATATACATGCTACATGCGTTGTATGTAACATTTATCAAAGTAGTAACATTGCATACGTTCAATTCTCAGAAGATTGTGCATTTGAAAACAATTTAACAAAATCAAGAACAGAAACTATTACTTTCCTGCTACCTTACTGAAATTAAAGATTGTTTTTATTATCCATGGTTTCCCACGTTGAAGGATTTTACCAATTCAATGCTATTTTATTAACAGCACATCTTTTCACTACACTTCTAATGAAACGCAAGCATGCGTATTCATACAGAGCCGTATTATAACCGAACACTACAATTGCAGCACATTTTTCCAACACAGACATCAAATTCGCCGAGGTTTAATCGTCACGCAGTAAAGAATTTGCGATCTGTTGGGACAACGGACTTCTGTAATCTTTTCTGGCACGCTTCCCTAACACAGACATCCGATTGGACTAGGTTTAATCGCGTTCGTAAGAAATCTGTTGGCACGAGGGGGCTTTGTCACTCTCTCTGGCGTACTTCCCAAGCAAGGACATCAAAATGGTCTAGGTTGAACCGTGGTGTTACGAAATCTTGTTGAAATGAGCAAACTTGGTCACTTGTTTTGGCTTATTTCCCAAGCACAGATATCAAATTGGTATAGGTTTAGATCATTGTAAAGAATCTTCCAACCAATCAAGAAGCGAGAATTCTGGTACAACATAGGTTAATTATTTTCAATTTTTCAATAGTTTAACATCAAGAATCCATACTTTTCTTCATTTGGATCAATTCTTAGAAGATTTTCCGATCGATTGGTGTAATAATATTGAAAATCGATCGGAAAACCGCTGAGCTATTAGCGCTCAAAACCTTTCATTTTTCGTGACGCTCGCATTTTTCGATTTTTTGGAATGACACCCTATCTCAAAACTTGCCGTAAGACGTAGTCCTACGTCAAAAAAATAGCGCAAAATACTCGGTGGTTTCACGTCGTAAAAGCTGATAAAAGGGAAGATCGAAGTGCGGGAGTACGGGTTGATCGGTGTGTCGACATTCTGACCTGGCCATCACGGAAAAGCCAGTGGAAGGCAGAAAGTTAAGTGTCATTAGTGCGGTGAAGGGCGAAAGTGGATAGAACGGAACGTATTCCTTATTCGAGCCTGGAAGATAGCTATCAGATTGGTAGTCGTCTGTATTTACGGCACCGCGAAAGTGTACAACGATCGCTGGCCGGAACCACCGTCGCCATCAGGGAGATTACGTACCACGAGGTAATTGTTATTCCTTTTGTCATCTTTGTTTGTGCGTCTGACAAGAATCATAAAACCCGATAGAGTACACCCGAGCCGCCCTGTAATAAAGAGTGGGCCGGGCAAAATAGAGCTTTCTTACAATTGGCGCCTAACGTGGGGCAAAACACACTAAAAAATTTTTTTTCTTCAAAAAAAAAAAAAAAAATTTTTTCCCAGGTGTGGGGTGGCTCTATCAAAATTTAGATTTTTGCTAGAATAGTGGTGAGGTTCCTTCTACAATATTGTGCGTGGTCGTATTTATTTGCTTTGAATATTTTTTTTTATAAATTTTTAAATTTTTTTCGAATCGGTGATTTGCGTTGGCGCTGGTTGATCTGCCGGACGAGTCGCATAAAGTTGAAGTCTTTACGCGGTCAGGGGGGTCACTAGCCCTGGGTTTTCAATCCGATTCGAAACATTTTTATTACAGCTCATATTCCCGAAATAGAAGGGAATCGTTAGTGAACGAAGATTGAAAGTTTTCTTACCGTGTCGACACTGTATGCTTTGTGCTTTTGAGTTTTTTTCCGAAAGAATTGTACGAATGGCGATGAATGTGGAAGAGCTCAACAGAGCCTATTGGTCGATGCGAGTAGACCATTTGCATTTCGATGAGCTAGACTTTGAGTTGAATTCTCGAAATATTTTCATTACTGCTGATTCGGATCCATCTGGGGTTCAGCGGCAGCGCCGTTTGCGGGGAATTTTGGCCAACGAACGGTCATCTTCAGGGGAACGATTGCGCGAGTTCCAAGGGGACGCCGCTGAGGATAAGGAGATCTGCCTTGGGAAGTTAAGTTCCATCAAGGAAGATCTCCGATATAAGTGCCCAAGCAAGGAGGTTTACCGGACAAGGTTGCTCCATCTGGGGTCGCGACTCCAGATAATCAGAAATTATACGGTAGGAGAAGGTCACCAGGAAATTTTGGGATTGTTAGCGGAAGTGGTTGCCACATATGGACAACATTTCGATGTCATTCCGGCAGCACTCCCGCCAACCAATTCAGAGGGGAAGAGTGGAGAAGTTTTAGGAGATTTGCTGGGCGCGCTATTGCCGCCTGCAGTTCCGGCACCCATTTCCCCGAAAAGCGCTGGATCCCCGCTCGTAGGAGAAGACATTGGTCTTGTCTTGAGCGAGTTAAGGGACGAGATTCGACAGTTACGACAGCAATCCCTTGAGGACAAAGCTCTAGCATCTGAGAAGTCTGATAATCTCTTAGAGGCTACTCAGGTACTAATGAGCGGGATTGCTTCGCTGAACACGATTGCTTCAGCTTTGAGGAAGACGGTTCAAGAAGTCGTTTCACTTCGCGAATCCGTCAATGAACTTCGGGCGTTGGTTCATTTCAAATCAACTGACGTTCACGATAATGATCTGCGGACCGATCTGGACGAACAGCGTGAGACGGACGAAATTGATGAACCAGAAGAGTCTGAGATACATGAGCCATCACCGGCGCCCATTTTCAACAAACAGGTAATGGAAGATATGTTCTCAGAGTTCCTGAAAAATCAAGGTCCGTCACTTCCTATTGAGAATCCGTACAGAGCTACAAAAATCATTCGGCCTCGGACCCCAATCCCTCCTAGTCCAGTAAATTGCTTGTCGCGTCCGACAAGTGTCCACTTTTCAGCACAGAACGTTTCGGCTATCGAGGCACCGTCCTGTTCGGGTTTTTATAACAGAAGACCACAACGGGTCTCCGATTGGAAAATCGGAAAATACGCTGGCTCGGATGACGGACTGGGATTAAATGAATTTCTGGACTCCGTGGTAAGCTATGCGAATTGTGAGCAGATTTCCGAGGAGGAACTTTTTAACTCTGCAATGCACTTGCTCACTGGAAACGCACTTACCTGGTATCGAGCTATGCGCTCGCAGAAGAGGTTGTATAACTGGAACCATCTTGTTTGCGAACTCAAGGCCAATTTTGTACATCCGGAACTTGATCACAGAGAACAGACATCCAAGCGAAAGATCCCCACTTGGATAAAACTTATGTCAAATTAGTTGGGAAACTATAGTGATGATGTCGCTAAAGGCGCATAAAATTCTACACTAAACTCACAACAGCTAGCTTCTGGCGCTAGCAGAACGGTTACAGTCCATATATACTAGCGCCAGAGGAGCCAAAGGTTGTCAGTGTGCAAATCAAAAGAATCATTTAGTTGGGAAACTATAGTGGTGATGACGCTAGCATATTAGGTGATTTTAATTTGAAATTTTATCCAAGAATTCCCGAAAAATTTGTTCCTGAATGGATGTCTGTTCTCTGTGACTTGATGCCGCACTCAAGTCAAAGGCTTCCCAGCGCCTATAGATGCGAAAAGAGTCATTCATGGATTATTTCCAAGAAATGGAAAAATTATTTTTGGCTATGACGATTCCAATGACACCGAGCGAAAAACTTGATGTACTTAAACGGAATCTCAGACCCGATTATAAGCAACAATTAATTTCGAATCCAGTGAACACGCTTGCAGAATTGATGACCCTTGGTAAATCTATTGATGCTTACAAAACACCGATTTACCGGAGAGTGTTCGGTTCACAAAAGGAAGTAGCTGCGTATTCGGTAAATCCTCCAGAGATATCTTCAAAACAGGACCAACATATTCAAAAAAAGGGTGGAGCGAATAGCAGCAACGTAAAACCTTCCACATTTTGGACCAAGAATCCTCAGAGGAGCGATTTTACTTCAAAAGTACCGTCTGACAATACGAAGAAAAAGCCAGGCAGTCAGACGGAGAAGGATCTCAACGAAAGAAATCCGAAACCGGAATCTCCCCAAAAACCGGCGATTTGCCTCGACTATCTTGTGGAAAAGCATCGACCTCCTAGCCTCGGGGTCTGCTATAACTGTGGTAATACAGGTCACGAGCATGAGGCGTGCCAAAACCCAAGACGAGTCTTCTGCATTTTGTGTGGATTCAAAGGCTTCGATGTCTCTCGGTGCCCCTACTGCTTAAAAAACGGGATTCGTACCAACTAAAGTCGCAGTTGAGTAAGAACCCGCGCTCCATGGACGGCCTTCAGCTAAATCTGAGGTACAAAGCTGTGCTCTGTTGAACTCAGGTTCGGAAGAAGATTATCAGGAGGAAATCGAAGTGCCAAGTGAGTCGATACTCACTCCGGATCAGTTAGCACGGATTGAAGAGGTGAAGACTTGTTTCCAGGCAGTCGTGCCCGGAAGATTAAACACCACCTCTTTAACAGAGCACAGGATTGTAATTAAGGAAGAATTCCAAAGTGTCGCGCCAGTTTGCCGATATCCTTATCAAATGAGCCCAAAGAAACTGTCTAAAGTCTGGGAAGAAGTCGATCGATGGCATTCTATGGGTATTATTGAAGAGTCCGATTCCGACTGGTCATTAAATGTTGTGGCGGTGACCAAACCGGATGACTCTATTCGGCTTTGTTTGGATGCTCGGCCACTTAATGAACGCACTGTACGTGATGCCTACCCTCTACCTCACCCGGGCGTATACTGGGAAGCTTACCCAAAGCCAAGTACCTGTCTACTATAGACTTAAAGAAGGCTTTTCTCCAGGTCCCATTGGCTAATGGCAGCCGAAAGTATACTGCTTTCAGTGTGCCAGGTAGGGGTATGTTCCAATTTACTCGTCTGCCTTTCGGACTAGTAAACAGTCCTGCCACCTTGGCCCGTTTGATGGACCAAGTTTTAGGACGAGGTAAATTGGAACCGTACGTCTTTGTTTACCTCGATGATATCATCGTGGTGAGCGAAACGTTCGAACACCATGCACAGTTGCTTCAAGAGGTTGCCGAATGTCTATCTAAAGCCAATTTAACAATAAACCTAGCAAAATCCCGTTTTGGAGTTCCAGAGCTCAAATTTCTTGGCTATTTGCTTAATCAGGAGGGGCTGAAGGTCAATCCCGATAAGATTCAGCCGATTCTCGATTACGAGCGGCCTGTGACGGTAACCAAACTACGCCGATTTCTCGGCATGTGCGGGTACTATCGTCGTTTTATTGATCGGTTCAGTGAGGTCACCGCGCCTCTGACCGATCTTCTGAAAACAAAAGTCAAAAATATTTGCTGGAACTCCGAAGCAGAACTCGCGTTCCTGAAAGTAAAGGAACTTTTAGTCACTCCTCCAGTGCTTATACCGCCAGACTTTTCGAAGGAGTTTATTCTACAAACAGACGCCAGTGACACCGCTGTGGCGGCTGTCCTAGTTCAAGAACATCCCGAGGGGGAAAAAGTGGTGGCTTATTTCTCACATAAGCTTACCACACCTCAAAGGAATTATCACGCTACTGAAAAGGAAGGTCTGGCGGTGATATTGGCGGTTGAACACTTTCGGGGTTACTTGGAAGGCTATCATTTCCGGCTTGTCACTGATTCATCAGCGATAACCTGGATACTGAAGACCAAATGGAAAACCAGTTCGCGTCTGAGTCGTTGGAGTTTAGAATTACAACTCTACGACATGTCGATCGAACATCGGAAAGGCAAGGACAATGTCGTTCCGGATGCCTTATCCCGAGCTGTAGCAGCCATTTCTTCGTTGTCCACCTCAGGCTGGTATTGTTCCATGAAGTCTAAAGTTTCAGAAAATCCTGATGAATACGCAGACTTTAAAGTCGAAGATGATCAGCTTTTCAAATATGTAGCTTCGACAAGTGCACCATTCGACGCTCGGTTCAGTTGGAAGTTAGTCCCAACACCAGAATGTCGTAAAGAAATCGTTAGTCGTACCCACGATGAATTGCTTCATGTGGGATACGATAAGACGATACACGAATTACAACGACGCTATTACTGGCCTCGAATGGACCAGACGTTCGGGAATATATTCGCAAATGCGAGACCTGCAAAGAAATTAAAGCACCTTTTACTGCCGTCCAACCAGAGATGGGCCAATCACGCACCACCGGTGCACCTTGGCAAATGATTTCTGTGGACTATATTGGTCCGCTGCCTAGAAGTAAACGGGGAAATCAACACTTGTTGGTCGTCCTGGATGTATTCAGCAAGTATGTCATGTTGATCCCTGTTCGCAAACTTAGTAGTGCCTCGCTTTGCGCGATTCTTTGCGAACAATGGTTCAATCGCCATGGAAGTCCGGAAATCCTGTTGAGCGATAACGGCTCTACCTTCACCTCAAAAGAATTCAGTCAATTTTTAAAACAAGCTAATATTACTCATTGGCTGAATTCGAGATACCATTCGCAGGCCAACCCCGTAGAACGAACGAATCGTTCAATAAATACTGCAATACGTGCGTACGCCCGCACGGACCAACGCAACTGGGATGCCCGTATCTCAGATGTAGAACGCATCCTGAATACCACGATTCATTCTTCTACCGGGTTCAGTCCCCATTTTGTCATTCATGGTTGCGAAATGGCATCCGGAGATGACTTTTCCAGGATTTCCGGGGAGGATGATCTAAAATCAAGACAGGATCAATTGGAGAAAATCCGGAATGTTGTGGTTAAAAACATTAGTAAGGCAAGCGAGGGTGTTCGACAGCAATACAATTTACGCCATCGTCAGTTCGCGAAACCATTCGCAGTCGGTCAAATTGTGTACCGACGAAACATGAAACTGTCGAATGCTCTCGAGCCTTATAATGCTAAGATTGGACCTCAATACTTACCGGCAAAAATCGTCTCCAAAAGGGGTTCCTCTTCTTACGAGTTGGTTGATTCGGCAGGGAAAAATCTCGGGGTTTGGCCCGCAAATCTCCTTAAACCAGCGTAACGACTGATACGTTACTCTATACCGGCGGTGCTTCTTCAAATGGATTGTTCACTTGGGAACTTTCCGAAGGTAGCCGCTGGCTTCAAATAATTTAACGTTGGACTTAGTCCACGGACCAGATCTCCACATTTCTCTAGGAATAGGAGACCGACACTGCCGAACGAGGGTCCTTCATTAGGATGTTCTTTGAGATGCACAGGGACGTGAAATACAGCGGTTGTATAGAATGGTTTGGGTGGCATGCTAAGGTTGTGTGAACGTATGAATGTAGTAGGGAATGGAGGATTGAGTGATTGAATGAAACAAAGGGGGAATGATTGAAAAGAAAATGTTTGGGGAGCTAATTTGAAGTGCTGTTGTGTCGGAATGCAAATGTTGATTCAAATGAATGATTGTTGATGAATGAGTGGGAAAATAGAATGAGTGAGTCGGAAATTAACTCCGGTCAGGATATTTAGTGTTGACACCGTAAGAAACCGAAAGCAATATTGGGACAGTCGAAAAAAATACAAAACGACAATCGTTCCCCTGCAAGTTAAGACTGGTATAAAGTTGATACTGAAACTTGCAGTATTTTGAGAAATGAGCTGTATATAATTTTGAATTAGAAATGGGTTTAGGATTCAACCCTTGACTGGGTGAGATGACGACGGAGGGCTTCTCATTTCGCGTAGGCTTTCAGCATTTTCACTTCACACCAGGGCCAAACAACTTCAACGGGTTGGACATACGGTCGATAAGTTTTTGTTGATTTGTGTGTAAATTACGGAAGGAATGGTAGGTTTAGCAGTTTTTGTACTTATTTATTTTTCTCCGTTTATTATTATTGTTATCGGTGTTAGGTATAAGAAAAAAAATTTGTTGCCAATTTTTTTTCCACCCGGTGAGGGCGAGATTGTAACCTCCGCGGTTACAATTTCCCCGTCGAGTGGAAAGAATTTGTTTTTATGTTTTATTTGGCAACCATGCTCACCACTACGCACGGAAATCGTTCACCGAAATTAGTTTGTTTGTGTTAGGTTTTCGATCGGTGAACGATTATGTAATGTCTAGATAGGTTAGCAAATTTGTCATATGTGTAAATATTAGGGATAGTTAGGGCGTAATTCTCCCGCGGCAAGAAACTCTCGTTGCTGAATACGTGCGGAGTACAGGCACAGGCGATGTATGCGTGTTCAGAGATAAAAAAAGTACCGTTACTCGAGCGAAGCGAGCCAGCTAGCACGAAGCTGGTGAGATACGGGGCAGAGAGTTTCAAACGGTCAACAAGTTCACACGTTTGCGTTTGGCAATCTTCTCGTAACAAAAAAATTGTGCCGGTTTCGGTTTAAAAAAAAAATAGCGCAAAATACTCGGTGGTTTCACGTCGTAAAAGCTGATAAAAGGGAAGATCGAAGTGCGGGAGTACGGGTTGATCGGTGTGTCGACATTCTGACCTGGCCATCACGGAAAAGCCAGTGGAAGGCAGAAAGTTAAGTGTCATTAGTGCGGTGAAGGGCGAAAGTGGATAGAACGGAACGTATTCCTTATTCGAGCCTGGAAGATAGCTATCAGATTGGTAGTCGTCTGTATTTACGGCACCGCGAAAGTGTACAACGATCGCTGGCCGGAACCACCGTCGCCATCAGGGAGATTACGTACCACGAGGTAATTGTTATTCCTTTTGTCATCTTTGTTTGTGCGTCTGACAAGAATCATAAAACCCGATAGAGTACACCCGAGCCGCCCTGTAATAAAGAGTGGGCCGGGCAAAATAGAGCCTTCTTACATATTTCAAAGCGTATACGTATCTGTCGCGAATGAATATTAAATAGTGGAATTTAGTCGGTAAAAGTTTTTTCTTTTCTTTAATTTCAGAGTTCGTATTCCACTAAGAGGCTTCAAAAACTTCAGACAATTGAAATGTTTCTCACTTTTCTTGAATTTCAATGCAAATTAGAAAATTGCAAATTGTCATCACATACACACGTACATACATACATACATACATACATACATATATACATACATACATGCATATATACAATATACATACATGCATACATACATGCATACATACATGCATACATACATGCATACATACATGCATACATACAAGCATACATACATGCATACATACATGCATACATACATACATACATACATACATACATACATACATACATACATACATACATACATACATACATACATACATACATACATACATACATACATACATACATACATACATACATACATACATACATACATACATACATACATACATACATACATACATACATACATACATACATACATACATACATACATACATACATACATACATACATACATACATACATACATACATACATACATACATACATACATACATACATACATACATACATACATACATACATACATACATACATATATACATACCACAGAGAACAGACATCCATTCAGGAACAAATTTTTCGGTAATTCTTGGATAAAATTGCAAATTAAAATCACCTAATGTGCTAGCGTCACCAAAACTATAGGCGAATTCGAGCAAAACAGCAACCGTTCGCTTCCTGGTTGTGATTATTGGAACTACAAAAAAAGTGCAATTCCCAAAATGCTTGCTGGCACCTATATGGAACTCGACTTTAAATGTAACATTTTATTGAATTATCAACAGTGGGAATGATGAAAATGGATAATAAAGGTAAGAAAAAGCATTACCTTTCATTTGATATATCCAGCTTTTTACGCGCTATAATGGCGGACGCTATAAATTGTGTTCGTAATAATTGAACAATCTTTTTGACAACTCTGCACGGAGCGAAAAAGCTCCAGTTTGTTTCAAACAAAATGATTGTTGTTTTAAGCCTCAATAAAATGTTTTTATAACAACCTGAAAATATTGTTGTTTCCAAACGAAATTCTGTTTGAATCAAGTAAATAACAGTTTTGAATTAAAAGTAAAGTATTTTTAAATTTGAAGTTGACATTGATGTAACCATAAATATTTTCATTTCAATCATACATTTCAGTTTAAAACAAAACGAAATTTTTGTTTGTGCGTAAAACAACCATAAATATGGTTGAAACTACATTTTTATTCTCCGTGTGCATACATCAAAACTGGGCACTCTTCTCCTGTACGGCAGTGTTGCTCTTTCTTTCGTTTACGCAAAAGAAGGAAGGCAATAGTTTTGTTTACATTTCGCACAGTTTTGCTTTCCTTCTTTGACGTAAACGAAAGAAAGAGAACGGTAGTGTTGCAAGAGAAGAGTGCCAGATTTGATGTATGCAGAGTTGTCAAAAAGATTGTTCGCATATTACGAAACAATTTATAGCGGCCACCATTATAGCGCGTAAAAAGCTGGATATTGTTTCTGTTTCGGGAGATTATTAGAGCTTTGCAAGTGTATTTATGTTTACGAGCTGATAGGTTATATGTTTGGTTCTTGGGGCAGATGATGCTAATCGCGAAAATAAATCCGTTAGCATTTGAAAACACATTGGAATGCACTGAAGACTGAAAATAATTGGTGATTCTCTATCCAGGATATGTAAACTTTACAGCTGACTCTATGTACTTTTGCTTCATGCGGTACGAAATCAAACATTAACATTTTTCTGCCATAAAGTTAATTAATTCGAATATTTTCACTTACTTTAACGTAGATAAACAAATTTCTTCCAATATTACGCTATCTAAAATCCTGACAATTGAAAGGGTTAATCAAAAACTTCATTTTATTTCAGCTTTTTTTTAAAATGTATGGAGTTTGACAGCGATTTTACTTTTCATCACTTTTTTTATGCAGCGCCTCCAAGCGGGTGATAGCTTGTCAAAAACGCCTATTGCGAACATTAAATTTTCTGCAGCGGGTTAGAAATCTTATTTGCTACTGTCTTACCTGACTCACTGCGAAATGCGTTGTATTCGCGGGATCGTGTTGGTTCGAAAGGTTTCGAAAAATATCGCCCTTGTATCGAAAATATCGTTAATTTTGATCACTAAAAATAACGTACTTAAACATTATATTTCATGTGCCAGTAGTACGCAATAATTGTATTGTGAAACTGAATTGTTATTTATGCAACTTTTTACAAATTAAATGCAGTAACAAAAGTACAACTTATAAAAAATCGTTTGTTATCGATATTAACTGAATATGCGTTATAAACGAATAAAACGTATGGTTACGTTTTATTTCAATAATACGCATATTCGCAGTGAGCCAGGTAAAACAGTAGTATATTAGGTGACTTTAATTTGAAATTGTATCCAAGAATTCCTAAAAAATGTGTTCCTGAATGTATGTCTGTTCTCTGTGCCTAAACCATAGAGGACGTGATTGAGTGATTTGAAATTATTCATATTTAAATCTTGGTGATATTCCCTCTCATATCCAGAGATGCCAGAAGTGAAGACATATCTTCATTTTGAAGACATTTTTGTTACAAAGAAGACTTTTATTTTGAAATGTCTTCACTTGAAGACATGTCTTCACCATGAAATTCAAATGGGTAAAAAAATCTGGAAAGCCGGAAGAAGACAAATGAAGACATTTTTCTTGATTTGTGAAGACTTTTCAAAAAATCACCTGGCATCCCTGCTCATATCATAGCTACTTGTCCTGCATTACCAATAGGGTAGAAAAAGACGACATCCATTCGCTATGACGGCGCCGCAGTGGAGACACCTAAATTACTTTCGAGTTTGCGTGAAGCAGAATAGCGATTTGTTAAACAGTGCAAAAGATAGAATAAGTCGTAAATAATTTTCACGCATTCAGCTACGGGCAGTTCTGTAGGTGGAAAAGAGGTCGTGCGGTGCCGTCATAGCGAATTAGGTGGAAGAGGGCACGAATAGTGGCCGTAGAATAGCAAAATAAGAAGTCAAGTTTATCAACACTTACAGCTCGTTTTAATGCAATTGACTAGGATGGTAAATGGTTGAATAATGCGCTCCAGAACTACCACGAAGTTCCACAACCTCTTATTTAGCAACTCCTCTCTCTACCTCCCCGTGGTACCATCCGGGATACGTTCCTTAGTGGAAATCGGACAACCGGTGGAAACTAGGGTCGAATGCGGACAGAGAAGCACTCATGCGAAGGCTGAGTGTAAACTCTCCGCCTGCAAATGACGGATCTCGGTAGAAGCATGTTCGATGAACCTGAAAATACTGAGAACCTGAGCAGAGGGTCCAAAGTCCCCAAAGGAGGATGGTTTTAATAGCTGTTATCCATGGCTAAAAGTAAAAACAAGAATGGATAAACCCCTAATCCAAAGTGTCATGCGACCCGTGCCGAGGGATGAATGGTGGGGGGGGGGGTTTCATAAATACTCAGCCTCAAACGGAGCCTGTGGAGTACCAGAGCGCCCTCCACAGTAAACAGCCCGTACCGCATCATGAGGGGCTCTGATGCGGCGGACTCTTCTTTCCCCTCAATTCGTGGGATTCTATATGCATTACATGAATCTGAAACTAAATAAAAAACTACAAAAAGTCAGGAAGTTTCATTTGTATCCGTCTGCGCATAGTCGCGTAATTGGGGATCAAAATTAGGGTATTTTTTATATCAAAAGTTTTACAGCTCCTAAACAAGCAAAGATAGAGGTATACTACATTCGGCAAAGTTGTGTATTTTTACTATTTGTACAACTTTATAAAACATGAAAAAATCATACAACAACTACAAAAAAAGCTAAAATAGAAAAACTGATTTTGAAGATTCACATATAAGAAATAGGACTTTTCTATCTTCGCTGAGGAGATAGAAGGTTACGGTCTTCAGCAAAATTTCTTGTAATAATATGCTCTAAAACTTTGCAGAACTCATCAATGTGTTATATTGAAGCTGCAGAAAAATAAATTTTTTATTTCACTTTTAGGGGGATTATTCAAAATTTGAATTTCACCATACGATAGAACTTTTAATTTCAAGAAACTCTCCCAAAGGTTCCATAAACCTAAAATCAAGTTTTCCCACTCAAAACTCTAATGCGCACATATTTTTGGTTTTGGACAACTGTGAAGCCCCACAGGAATATGTTCCGGAATGGCCATGCCGTGGCAAAATCATCAGATAGAATCAAAATAATGAAAAATGACCTTCTGAAGTAATTTCATGAATTTAGACACCCATATTGCCAGTGTTGCAAACCAAATAGTTTTATGGCCACAGGAGGTCCCACGGGAACTTGTCGCAGAATGGCCATTCCAAGGATATATTATTGTATTGTCTTAAAACAATGAAGAATGACCTTTCGGAGTAATTGGAAGAACTTTGGACACCCATATTACTATAATTACATCCAAAAATATAAAAGTGCTTTAATTCCGGAACACATCCTCGGACTGCCGGATTTCCGGGAACCAGATGAACCAGTTCCGGCTTTGTTATAACCACACTGGAAGTGGATAAGTTCCTGAATCTTTTGGTGGTAAAAGTGTCCGAATCGGTCAAAAATTGCCAAAGTTACAAGCGTTTCAATTTGTGGGTACCCGGGTACCCTTGTCGAGCACTTAAAGGTGTTTTTTTTGTCGAACACATAACGGTTAAAAATTATCGGCATTACTCTCGATCGTACTCTCAATTTTAAGCCCCATTGCCAGTCAACGAAAAATTCTTGTGAGTCCAGACTACGAATCTTAAAAATGATCGGTGCAAGGCTACCCCGTGGATTTCGCACACCACTACTGCAAATCGGATCGGCAATCGTTACCTCGCGCCTTCTCTACGGTATTGGCTTGGTAAGTAGAGCAGGCCAAGCGGTCAATCAAATCCTTGCGCCCACCTACAACAAAATGGTCCGATTTGCCTCTGGAGCATACGTTACGAGCCCGACTCCTGCAGTTATGTCTGAAGCAGGAATACTCCCGTTCGATCTTCTCGTAATTCAGAGCATGGCTAAAGTGGCCATCCGAATGCAAGAGAAATGCCACCATAACGTACACCTGCCGATAATAAAGCGAACATCCGACATACTAGAAGAAATCACCGGTACGCCACTCCCCGCAGTCGCTATGCGAGCACGGCTTACAGACCGAATGTGGTACACACCTAGACCCCGCATAATGTGGGATATAAAGAAAAAAATTAAAGCTGGTGATCCAGCTGCAATAGTGCGTCCTGTTGTCCAAGAATTTTTAACAAACCGTCATAGCCAGTGGAAAACCGTATATACCGACGGCTCGAAAAGTGAAAATACAGTAGGAGCAGGAGTTTTTGGCGAATATAGGCAATTAGCGTTTGGCCTACCACCACAGTGCAGTGTGTTTTCAGCAGAAGCATTCGCAATCAAGTCTGCAATTGCTTCATTCGGAGAATCGGAAAACCTACTAATACTGTCCGACTCTGCCAGCTGTTTATCAGCCATAGAATCCGGCAGATTTAAGCACCCATGGATCCAAGAAATCGAGAACACGCTACGAAATCGAATCCGTCTGTGTTGGATTCCCGGCCATGCCGGGGTTCACGGCAACGAAGAAGCAGATCGGCTCGCAAATGAAGGTAGAAATAGTGCAACAATTAACGCATCAATCCCAGGAATGGATGCAATAAAACATGTGAAACAGCTATTACGTAGTCAATGGGAAAATCGCTGGGTACAACTAACTGAGATCAAACTTCGGGAAATAAAACCTAATACGACAAAGTGGACTGATCGGGATAACACCATCGACCAACGAGTGCTTACTAGGTTACGCATAGGTCACACAAGACTTACACACGAGTATCTGCTGAAAAAAACATCACCACCTGTATGCGAATGCTGCGGAACGGATATTAATGTACGCCATATAATTCTATACTGCAGAAAATACGACGATATCAGGAGAAAACAGAACTTCGAATTCTGCAGCCTACAAGCAGCACTACGCAATGACAACGAGACCGAAGAGCGGATATTAAGTTATCTGAAGGAAACCGGTTTATACAATAGGTTGTAAAGTGAGGGTAAAAAAAAAGAAGAAGAAGAAGAAGAGGTAAAAAGTAAAAGAAAAGAAAAACTAAAATTAAAATCTAACAAGAACTAGACAAAAAGCTGAGCAGACTGTATTTCCAAGTTATCAAATTCCGACACGAATGCACTAACGAGTGTAAAGTGTCGTAAATAAAAAACAACATCAACAATACCAAAATCGTTTTATATATTTGTAAACGGCGTAAATGAAAGTAGCTATTTGAAGATAGAATTAACAAATGGGTGAATGTCGCAAGCGTAAACAAACCGAATGGGGGTTGATTTTCCCATGCTGGTCCAGCAAAAAGTAACTCTCACTCGTTTTGTTTACATTTGCGACATTCGCCCTTTTGTTAATTCTATCTAGATTTGTTACGCTTGCGCTGATAGTAGAGATGGGAAATATACATCGCGATGCATATCGATAATTATGCAGAAAAACCCTGCATCGTTATTATCGGTAACAACTACACGGAAAATAATAGGAACCAAATACAGTGGTATTCCGATTATATCTACACCTGGTTTAATTTACACCCGATTTTAGGTACGCCTGATTTTGCCTACCATTTTGACCCGGTTTTATCTACCTTTTTTTTAAATTGTTATTTTAACCGTGCGACATGAAAATTTGGAAGATTTCATGGATTTATGCATAACAGAGAATATTTCTTTGTATTTTATAGTTTACTATATTTTTTTTTGCTCACCTCGTCTCCGCTAGGAACTATGGTTATCACCTTTCTCTCCTTATAAATTTTCATATTTTGAACCATTGAATCGATTTTAATGATTTTATTACAAAAAAGTTGTATTTTAATGAGCTTTTCAGAAAAAAACTAACGTTCAAAGTTTTTTATGATTGCAAAAACATTTTTTTGTAGGAAACCCTTAAAATCACTTAAAACATTTAAAATATTCGTTATCTATTTTTTTAATAATACATTCAATGACAAGCTAGTTGTTTACATACGATATCAAAAAAAAACAGATGTGACATTTTTAGTTTTTGAGATAGTCTTTTTTAAGAATAAAGATACGAAAATGCAATGGACTCGCTTGGCGTTTTATTTTAGAGACGCATTTCTTTGTCAAAAAAAACCCTTTTATTACTAGTAAAAACAAAAACTACGCGTCTCTATTGTATTCTCGACACTTTATGAAAACTTAGAGTTTCTTTGGTCTACACACTATGTCAACACAAAAAATGAATGTTTTCAATGTTTTTGCGATAATAAAACAACTGGGCTTTAGTCCAGCTTTTTTTTCTGAAAAGCTCATTTAAATACTTTCCATTTGGTATTAACATCATTCAAATCGCTTCAATAGATCAAAAGTTATGAATTTTTAAAGAAAGAAAAGTGGAAAAAATGGTACTTTTGGGGCCACACTGACTCAGAAAAGAGAACCCTAAGTGCCAAATAAAAATACGGTTCTAAAATTTACTGCAAAGGAATAAGTACACAAAATTTGAATAAAATCGGAGCAATTTTGAATTTCGATAAGCGATATCATGAAAAAATAATACGCTGAGTTGACGTGCATTATGGCTAATGGTTGATATGAATAAAATGAGCCCTAAGCACAAAATTGCGCTGAAATGATACACAATTGAAGAAAATGGTCGACGTTAACAATATTTTTCGTTCATTCAAATTATTTTGGAGCAATTTATTTTTTCCCAAATTTGTCTACTTTCCAAATATATCTACCAAAAATTTTCGGATGGGTAGATAAAATCGGTAAATCACTGTATATATATTTTTACACTGAAATTATTATGCGCGGACGGGTGAACTTGAATAAAAGTTATTTAAGCACTGCACTGCACTGCATTTAAGTCTAGCACTGAAGAAGGCTGTATGTAACAGTCGAAATACGTATCTATTTATTTATTTATTTATTCTGCGGATTGTTTACGTGAGGGATGGCTGGTTCGGCTATGTTATAGTTATAGTGTAATTATAGTATAGTGGAATTTTATAATTATCCTTAAGGTGAGCATTGTGTAGTATAATTTTTAGTAGAATAAAACGAAAAACCTTCCTAACTTGACTCGTATTATTTAAGCAGTTTTAAAATATCCTCGCTGAAATCTCCATTAGATAAGTTTACATGCATAAAATCAACCATTAATAAGGCTTCTACAAATTTGAGAAAAAGTTTATGTCCTGGTCTCAAAATATTGTCGAAGGGCCCCCCTTCAACAGGGGGTCAAGAAAAAAATAATAATATCAAACCTTTAATAACTAAACAAAAGACGAGAAACCAGCGTTTATTTTTCCATATTATTAAAAATTTAATACAAAAATTTTGTACAGTACTTAAATTTTAGTTCAAACCGACCCAAACTTTAAATTTTTTGACCCAACCACATAGTGTAAGCATCCTCTGGTAGAGATGAACCAATTTGATAACAGTGGGTTGCCACAGGATCCCCTTAAAGAGCAACAAACGTATAACTTGACCTTCATTTGAATGGTACTTTGAACTTGCGTGTCACTCGGTTAGTTATCTTGCTTTTTATTTTTTTGAATAATCTAAATATAAACATCGCCACAAATATCGTTTGCCTGGCATTTCGTGAATTTAGTGCAAAATTTCTTTGCCTATTGTACACCGATTGCATCAATCTCTGTATTGTTTCGAGTGTAAGCATCAGCCAGCTTCGTTAACCAACCTGTAAAGTACGTCGAGTAGAGTTTTGTTTTGCTTATCATCCTCGCTAAGCAACGAGTCAGAATGAGCAAAAAGCAATGCGGATAATGTAAATATGAGATCAACGATCTCGAACCGATTTTCTGCGGCTTTTGCGAGACATATTTCCACATCAGCCAAAACTGCTGTGGAATAAACACACGCGGCTGGAAGGAATATATTTTACAAGGAAAACTTTTATTCGTTTGTGAGGCGTGCAGAGCTAACTTGAACGGCCGAAGTATCCGTAGCTATATTGATGCTACTATGCATAGCCAAGAGAAACAAGTACCCGCTCTCGTCAATTTACCGTCGCAAGTGCAGCGGCTGTCCGATGTCGTTGCTGCTTTAAGCAAGAAAATTGATGATTTCTCTGCTAGACCGAAGCGATTGTCTACTACACCGTTATCTGCAACACCCCTACCGAGTCTGTTGTCAGAGTTAAACGCCGTCGGATGGACCGTATACCAAACATTCGAGATAAAGTGTGTTGCGGAACAAAGCCTATAGATCTCAGCGATCTTTCTGTTCCTTCTATCGCTCCTCCCGCACCGCCTAAAAAGTTCTGGCCAGGGATGGAAGATCAGTGATTTTGATAAAATCTGTGAGTTATCGCCACACGCACAGATCACGATCCGTACAGATCATGACAAACAGTGAATCATTAGCATTGATCACAAGATTTTGTTCACAGTTTCAGTAGTCGATCACAGTGTTATATCTTACCTAGCTGCGAGAAAAAAGGTCACACATGTTGTTTGTATTGTGATTCATACGATGCACATAACCAATCGTCTGTATCTGTTATATTTCTCAACGCAATCATGCAATGAACATGATCTGACATGAGGTTTGTCATAATCTGCACGGATCGCGACAAAGTGTTTGTCGCTTACAAGTAGTGATCTCAATGAATCTGAATCTGATCACTTCTAAGATCTTGATCGCTAGAAGCGATTTTTTTCCATCCCTGATTCTGGCTATACCTATCTGTACTGGCATGTACCTAAAGACAAAGATACTAGCAGTATGACATTCGTATCGTACAAAGTTGGCCTCAACCCTGATTTGAAAACGTTTGCATTGGACCCTACAACTTGGCCGACCGGCTTGCTGTTTCGAGAATTTATTGATATACCAAAAAACTCCGGTCGTCAAACATTGAAACCATCACCACCTCGCAGAATGAGTATTTCGCCGGATGCTGCCACCCCCTGCTAAGTGATGTTACTGCCGCTGCCGTTTTGGACCCGGGACACTCCATACTAGGCATTATGGAAGCCCCTAATCCCCCAGACACAGTCGCGCAATCTACTGGCTCCCGCCTTCGTCATCGTCCCGGTCCTGTGTTCGGTACGGGTCTTCCAGCCTGCAAACTCAGGCAAGTATAATTGTTTATTAGAGCAATCGGTACCTGACGAATGTTTCTTCTATGTTCAAAATGTGCGCGGCCTGAGGACAAAAATCGTCTTGGGCGCATGCTGGACCTTGTATTTTGCTCATCCGGTTGCTTACTTACGGTCGACACTTGTATCACACCGCTACTTTCCGTCGACCCGCACCACCCGCCTTTTATACTATCGTTGCCCGTTCGTAACAATAGTGTTGTTACAGATGCTGTCGCGGTCGAAAGAGGCTAATTAAACTATCGGAAAATCGATTTTGCTGCTTTGATGGAATTCTTGACGGACACTGACTAGAACGTCTTTCGATTGCGATGATGTTAATGTGATGGTTACACAGTTTTGCGGTACTATTTCTCAGTGGTTGAGTTCAAAGCTGCCGTTTGTGAAGCGGCCAGCCACCCCCGCATGGTGCACACCTCGTCTTTGAAAACTAAAGCGGAAACGTAACAGCGCTCAACGTGCACACAACGAACTAATCTGACTCGTCACAATTTTAAGCGTGCTAGTGATAATTACCGCCATCTGAACGCTTTGTTGTACAAATCGTATGTACTGCGTGTGCAATGCGATCTTCGAAAGCAACCGAAAAGATTCTGGCATTTCGTTAACTCCAAAAGAAAAAGATCTTCTATCCTTCAAAATGTGTGCTATGACGGTATTAAAGTAAACTCAATTGCTGACTCTTGCGAGATGTTCGCAAAATTTTTCGCTTCCGTCTTTGCTGATGAAACTGCCTCGGATAGTATCGCTGAAATTGCTGCTGCGCGTGTTCCGGCCGATTACAATGTTTACCATTACTACTGATATGGTGATAGCAGCCGCTAAAAAACTAAAGCGCTCCTATTCTGCGGGGCCCGATGGCATTCCAGCCGTAGTTTTGAGTCGTTGTATACCAGTGTTGGCTTATCCGTTATGTTCAGTTTTCAATAAGTTATTCGAGCAAGGCGAATTTCCTGATGTTTGGAAACAGTCGCTTATGTTCCCGGTATTTAAATCTGGCGATCGTCATAATGTGAGGAATTACCGTGAAATCACCAGTCTCTCGGCGGCATCTAAATTATATGAAATAATTGTAAGTGATGTGATACTGTCCCGCACTAAGATCTCAACGGCTCAGCACGGTTTCATGCCTGGTCGGTCTGTCTGTATTAATCCGTTAGAATTTACATCAATGTGTATTCCGCAAATGGAAGACAAGAAACAAGTCGTGTTATTTATACAGATTTAAAAGCGGCATTTGATCGAATTGACCATACAATACTACTACGAAAACTATCTCGGCTTGGTGCTTCTCAACAAATGGTCAAATGGCTGTACTCATATCTCAGCGGTAGAGTATTGCGTGTAAAACTCGGTTCCAGTATTTCATCGGTGTTTACTAATAAGTCTGCAGTTCCCCAAGGTAGCAACATGGGACCTCTGCTTTTCTTGTTGTTCTTTAACGACGTCACTTTATTGCTTGGTATTGGTTGCAAATTAATGTACGCTGACGACCTGAAATTGTTTGCTCCAATACAAAATATTGACGACTGCCACCGCCTGCAAGAGTTGCTCGATGTGTTTGGTGAATGGTGCAAACTGAACTGGCTCATTGCGAGTATGGCTAAATGCGAGGTGATGAGTTTTTGCCGCATTAAAAACCAGATTTGCTTCAGCTACACTATTGATGGTATTGAGTTGCAGAAAGTGGACCAAGTGGGTGATCTTGGCGTCTTACTGGACCCAAAATTGACGTTTACCCAAGCAACCAAAAGTTCGAATTTCACTTAAGGAACAAACTTGAAAGTTCATAGTTGGTTCAAATTTAGTTCCGCAGAACTTTCTTGCTGAACAACCAGATATTACATTTGTAATCCGAACTTCATTCTCATTAAAGTACCGTTAATATCTGTAGCAACCTGAAAGTCCAACATGCAGCTTGAAAGTTCAACATACAACTTGAAAGCAACTTAGAGTTCGGATAATGGTGTTTAAGGAAGGTTAACAAGCTTTATGTCTTTGGAGGTATAGCTTGCTAAGCAGCTTTACCTGTAGCTAACCAAACTTCAAGGTTGCCTTGAGTTCGCTGCATAGAGCGCTAAGCAGCTTCTGGAGAAACTTTGGCAAGAGTTTATAAAACAGCACTTGTAGCTCTATTTTTATACTTTTCCATTTTCTACCTCCGCCTCCTCCTAACTTTTGTAAAGTCGGTTTATGCGATTAAGATGGACCATTAAAAAAAAAGCCTAACTAACACCGACCGCTACTGGATTTGAACCCGAGCGTTCCTCGTTGCATGCCTATCCTGATGCATTGCGTCATCTCTGACGCCGCTAGTGACATGAATTTTGCCGATGAGTTGTTCTTAAGTGTAAGTTCGTTTCGGGGCTGTGTTAAATGAGAAATTAGCACATCGAGTAAAAACGATGCAAATCGCATATTCCAGCAACGGAGCAGTGGTATGCGTCTAAGTTACCGAAAAGAAGTACTCGAGTTCAAATCCCCGAGGTTTATGTTGGTGGTGTGTGGTAAGTTGCAATAAATTAATATTTATAAAAAAACAGTCGATTATTAACCGAAATTAAATACCTTAGTTAATGAGAAATGTCATGAATCTGCAAAACAGGAAGAAGTGGGAAAATATTCCCCCAATCTTTTTTATTTTGAATGTTATTGGAGTTTCTTTTTGGGCTGAACAGTGTTCTATATAGCGACTTAGGTGAACTTTTTGCGAACTTTCTAGTTCTGTTAGAAGTTACTTTGTATTCCTTTCGAAGCTTAAACATCAAATACGAACTTGAAAGTACGGTTAATTACTTAAAAATGCAGTTGAATAGAGTTCTATTCATGATCATTTCGTTGGCTGATTAAGCCAAAAACCCCCTTTTATCGGAACTTTTGGTTACTTGGGTAACTTACATCGTGAGCTAATTATTTCTAAAGCATCTCGGCAGCTTGGATTCATTTTTAAGATTGGACGAAATTTTGAGGATCCGCATTGTCTAAAATCACTGTATTGTGCCTTAGTTCGCCCGCTGTTGGAGAATTGTAGTTTGGTGTGGTTCCCTAAACAGCTAACCTGGAACATACGGATTGAACGCGTGCAAAGAAGATTTATCCGACTCGCTTTACGACATCTTCCATGGAACCACCTAAATAACTTGCCCCCTTATGCAGATAGATACCGTTTACTGGAACTTGACACACTAGAACGTAGACGCAAAATGCAACAGGCATTATTTGTAGCCAAAATTTGCAACGGCGAAGTTGACTCTCCAACGCTATTGACCATGCTCGATTTCCGGGCATCACAACGACCATTACGCTCAACGGAATTATTGCAAACGCAGTTTCACCGGACTGCATTCGGTTACAACGAGCCAATTACTGAATGCATTAGAAATTTTTCGAAGGTGGAGGAACTGTTCAATTTCGGTGAACCAACGCACTTGTTTGCGCACAAGCTACGTAGTTTGGATTTTATTTAACTTAAGTGTTATTCATGTAGACAAATTCAAGGTCAGATGAATTATCCCAAATAAAAAGGTAAATAAATAAATAAATAAATCCGTGTCGCTTACTGGCTTAGAATTCGGTAACCATGAAATAGTATCGTAATCTAATCATAGTAGGGGTATTCACGTAGCGCTTGCTATATTGCGTAAACGGTATATTCCGCGTATTTTAACCTTTGTTATACTATAACAAAGGTTTAAAAATTGGTCGAAAAACACGAAATTGATCCGAGACCTGGAGGGCCAAGTCACATATACCAATCGATAGGGTTCGACGATTTGAGCAATGTCTGTGTGTGTGTGTGTGTGTGTGTGTGTGTGTGTGTGTGTGTGTGTGTGTGTGTGTGTGTGTGTGTGTGTGTGTGTGTGTGTGTGTGTGTGTGTGTGTGTGTGTGTGTGTGTGTGTGTGTGTGTGTGTGTGTGTGTGTGTGTGTGTGTGTGTGTGTGTGTGTGTGTGTGTGTGTGTGTGTGTGTGTGTGTGTGTGTGTGTGTGTGTGTGTGTGTGTGTGTGTGTGTGTGTGTGTGTGTGTGTGTGTGTGTGTGTGTGTGTGTGTGTGTGTGTGTGTGTGTGTGTGTGTGTGTGTGTGTGTGTGTGTGTGTGTGTGTGTGGGTGTGTGTGTGTTTGTGTGTGTGTGTGTGTGTGTGTGTGTGTGTGTGTGTGTGTGTGTGTGTGTGTGTGTGTGTGTGTGTGTGTGTTTTTTTTTTTTTTTTTTTTTTTTTTAACGAGTAGGGAAATCTGCTATCAGACACCTGAAAAGACAGCTCAGGGAGTGGGGTTTGGTATCCCGTGAAGATCGTGGAGATCCAGACCCACTAAAACCCTACTCGAGTCTCCAGCCTCAATCCCCCCTGGAACCACCTTATCGGTATTACTTCAGGGAGGGGCTATTGTGCTTAACGCACGCTCTTAGATAACTACTGGACTATGGTAGTTAGGCCGTTTATTCGCCGTTGATCGGCTTTCCAACGATTTTGTAGCTCAAGTACGATCTGGGTAGCAGCCGCATTGACCGCACCCCAGACGTCCGAGCTAGAACACATCCTTTGGACTAAGTTATCCGGAGTAGTGTCCTGTCCGCTCACTGCCATCATGTTGCTTCTCACGCCCTCGAAACGAGGGCATATGAAGAAAGCATGTTCTGCAGTTTCCTCAACGTCCGCGCATTCAGGACACTCGGGGGACTCCGCATGCCCAAATTTGTGCAGATACTGTCTAAAACAACCATGCCCTGACAGAATCTGTGTCAGGTGGAAGTTGACTTCGCCATGACGCCTGTTGACCCATCCGGATAGTTCCGGGATAAGTCTATGTGTCCACCGGCCTTTTGTGGAATCAGACCATGCCCGCTGCCATGTGATCATCGAGGCCGATCTTGTGGTACTTCGTATGCCTCTAGTTCCACGTTGGTTGAAGCACTCTACGTCCTCGCTGATGATGATACCAATAGGCATCATACCCGCTAAGACGCAGATTGCGTCATGTGAAACTGTGCGGTACGCACTCGCCACTCTTAAGCACATGAGACGATAGGTGCTTTCCAGCTTGGCTAGATAGCTTTTGGTACCTAACGCCGATGACCACACCGGCCCGCCATACCTGAGTATGGACTGGACCACGTTGGCTAAAAGCCTTCGCTTGCTGCCATATACCGCAGAGCTATTAGACATCATACGAGACAATGCCGAAATAGCTGTGGAAGCCTTCTTGCAGGCATAGTCGACGTGGCTCCCGAACTTGAGCTTGTCGTCGACCATGACTCCAAGGAGTTTTAAGAACCGCGTTGACGAAATAGTGCAGTCCCCGACACTGATATTTGCTTGCTGCACCGACTTGCGGTTGTTAACCACGATAACCTCCGTTTTTTGATGCGCTAGGTCCAGTTTCCTGGATCGCATCCAATCTTCAACAATGCTTATAGAGTGAGCAGCCGTCAACTCAACCTCTCTGATAGATTCACCGTAGACTTCCAAGGTGATATCGTCCGCAAAGCCGACAATCGCCACCCCTACCGGAAACTTTAGCTTCAACACCTCGTCATACATGACGTTCCACAACACCGGGCCCAGTATGGAACCTTGCGGAACCCCTGAGGTGATTGGAACGCATTTCTGACCATCCTCCGTGTTGTAGCATAGCACACGATTCTGGAAATAATTTTCCAGAATTCTGTACAGCGACACCGGCACTTGGACGTTCCGAAGCGAGCTGGCTATGGAGTCCCAGCTAGCGCTATTAAACGCATTTCTCACGTCGAGCGTGACAACTGCGCAATAACGAATACCTGTCCTCTTGGGCTGGATTGCCACCTCGGCTGTCTTAGTGACAGACAAGATGGCATCCACCGTAGATTTGCCTTTTCGGAAGCCGAATTGGTTCCTTGACAGACCGTTTGTACCCTCCGTGTACTGTACGAGTCTGTTAAGGATAACCCTCTCCAGCACCTTGCCGGCAGTATCGAGTAGACAGATCGGCCTATATGACGAGGGGACACCCGGAGGTTTTCCCGGCTTCGGCAATATGACCAGGTTCTGTCGCTTCCATCTGTCCGGGAAGTGGCCAGCTTCCAGGCATCTATTCATTACTGCCCCGAATAATTCGGGAGCCTCTAAAATAGCCGCTTTAATGGCCATATTCGGGATACCGTCTGGCCCCGGTGCCTTGCTCACCTTTAGGGATTTAGCGATATCAATGAGTTCCTCGTTCGTAACCGTCACTTCCTCCCCGACCTCCAAACCGCCGTCGCCCACGTTACTTTGGATGTTCGGCTGGGAGGCCGACCATCCTACGCTATGGTCTGAGATACTGGAACGTCGGCCGTGGGACGACTCAGCGGCCTGGGGCCAGGGCCTTGGCTCGTGGCGCGGAAAGAGGCCCTCGATGATCCGCTCCAGCATCTCTGGCGATTGCTCAGCGGGCGCCATCACACCCTTGGTCTTTGCCATTACGACTCTGTAGGCATCACCCCACGGGTTCGCATTGGCACTAGCACATAACCTTTCAAAGCAGTCTCGTTTACTAGCTTTTATCCCGCTCTTAAGCGCTGCGCGTGCAGCAACGAGTGCTACTCGACATTCAGCCCTGCTTTCATCCGAACGAGCTCTTTGCATAATTCTCCTCGCACGAAAGCACGCTCCGCGGAGTTCCGCAATTTCATCTGTCCACCAGTAAGCCGGTGACCTGCCATACCTAGGACGACCTTTCCTAGGCATGGTAGCGTCACATGCTCGCGACAGTACCTCAACCAAATGATCAGCGTTCGGATCGGGCATACCGCGATCACCGCACTCTCTCCGGATCGCTTCCACAAATACTTCGGGATCGAAGTATGATGTCTTCCATCCACGGGTGGTTGGAGTGTTGGCCCTACTCGCCGCCTGCCGCCTCGTTATCTGACCGACACCATAGCGGACCGCCTGGTGGTCACTGTGAGTGTAGCCATTATCTACCCGCCAGTCTCCTATCAGACCAGGACTGCCGAAAGTCACGTCGATGATAGACTCCGCACCGTTCCTACTGAAGGTACTTGTGTTGCCGACGTTGGCCAGATCTACGTTAAGCTTTGCCAGAGCTTCAAGCAGAATCCGACCCCTATGGTTCGTGCGACGACTTCCCCACTCTACCGCCCAAGCGTTAAAGTCGCCCGCCACAACCACCGGCCTTAAACCAGTCAGCACAACTGATACTCGGTCTACCATCCGCGTAAACTGCTCGATAGACCAACTCGGCGGAGCATAACAACTGCAGTAGAACACTCCACCCACTTTGGCAACCGCAAATCCCTCGTCTGCAGTTGACACAACCTCCTGAACCGGGAACCTGCTTGTTGTCCATATAGCCGCCGTCGCAGACCTATCCGAGACCCAGTTGCCGTTTCCAGCAGGGACGCGATATGGATCCGAGACTATGGCAATGTCCATTGCTGACTCAGAAACTGCTTGGTGTAACAGCTGCTGAGCTGTGCTGCAGTGGTTCAGGTTGAGTTGTGTCACTTGCACTATGAACGTGGCTTAGTCGCTGGCGCACCGGCCGGGCACCTTGGACCTCCCGTTACGTGCTTTGCGTCCCGTTTACCGGTGCAGATCAGGCACTTAGGAGGCTCCGCGCAGTCCTTTGCTTTATGGCCAGCACTGCCACATCTCCTGCACAACTGGCTCCTATCTGGCCCCTTGCAGTTCCAGGCTTTATGTCCGTGCTCGAAACACCGGAAGCAAGCTTCCGACTGCTTGGACACGCTCAGTGGGCATACCGACTACCCCACTTTTAGCCTAGCAGCTTTCAGGGCTTTGTTTCCGTCAATCAGCGGAAGTCGTATGGTGGCTACCTGGGTCCCGGCCGGACCCTTGCGTAGGCGAACCGCCTCGGTTGCCACCACCACTCCACTTTGCTCTTTGAGAGCTTGTACGACCTCACGCACTTCGGTGATCTCGTCCAGGTTCTTAAGCTGGAGAGTCACTTCTGGTGTGAGAGCACGTACCTTCACTCCGTCCCCGAGCACTCCTTCCGCTATTGGCTTGTATGCGGAACTCTTCTTTGTGGCGTCCTTCTTTAACTCGAGGATCATATCGCCCGTGCGTGAGCGGCGGATGCTCCGTACGTCCGCGCCCAGATCCTTGAGTAGGGCGTCTCCTCTCATGGCCTTCAGAACCTCCGAGTATTTCGACCCGTCGGTTTTCAGGATAAGAGCGTCGCCCTTCTTCGCTCGCTTTCTTGCCGGTTTAGGTGGAGCAGTTTTTTTACTGGAGCCTCCTCCGCCTTTTCTCTTGGCCCTAACCTCGGTCCACGGGCCACCTGTCTTGGAGCTTCCCGCTGGTTCCTCGGTTAGCTCTGCCAACCCGCTAGCCTGAGGGCTTTTACCGATCAGGCGTTTTTTCGGTCCGCCAGGGGTGCTATCCCCCGGGGACTGTCTCGGGCGCTTGGCGGATGCCTTACCGCTGCTGGTAGCGCCTTCCGTAGCCTCCTGGGCCGCGTTACGACACTCCGTCAACGGGCAAGCGTCCGTTTGTACTGCCTTCGACGCCTTCACGGTCACCTTCTTAGCCTCTCCTGCACGCGCCACGAGGTCGTTGTGCGTTTTGGTCGCTGCATTCAAGGTTCTCCGAAGCATGAGCAAGCTCTGCTTCAGGTCCTTGGAGAAATTTCCGCGACCTGACGTGAACTCGATTATTACCTCGAGCTGCTGTGACGCTGCTACCACTTTAGGTACAGCATCTCTATTTTTCTCCATCGCCCTGGTAAGCGCTGGGCCGTTCATCGCTGTGTCCGGCGTGGTAGGCATACCGCTGCCTTTGCCACCCACACTAGCGCTCCTAGTTGCATCCTTCTCCACCCTTGGTGGAGAACGCTGGATGCCTCCTCTAGCGAACGGGTTTTCCACCGTATCCACACTTGTTATATTTTTGATTTTGTCTTCCATAAGAATCCCACGAGTTGAGGGGAAAGAAAAGTCCGCCACATCAGAGCCCCTCATGATGCGGTAAGGGCTGATTACTGTGGAGGGCGCTCTGGTACTCCACAGGCTCCGTTTGAGGCTGAGTATTTATAGAACCCCCCCCCACCATTCATCCCTCGGCACGGGTCGCATGACACCTTGGATTAGGGGTTTATCCATTCATGTTTTTACTTTTAGCCATGGATAATAGCTATTAAAACCATCCTCCTTTGGGGGCTTTGGACCCTCTGCTCAGGTTCTCGGTATTTTCAGGTTCATCGAACATGCTTCTACCGAGATCCGTCATTTGCAGGCGGAGAGTTTACACTCAGCCTTCGCATGAGTGCCCCCTTCTCTGTCCGCATACGACCCTAGTTTCCACCGGTTGTCCGATTTCCACTAAGGAGCGTATCCCGGATGGTACCACGAGGAGGTAGAGATAGGAGTTGCTAAATAAGAGGCTGTGGAACTTCGTGATAGTTCTGGAGCGCATTATTCAACCATTTACCATCCATGTGTGTGTGTGTGTGTGTGTGTGTGTGTGTGTGTGTGTGTGTGTGTGTGTGTGTGTGTGTGTGTGTGTGTGTGTGTGTGTGTGTGTGTGTGTGTGTGTGTGTGTGTGTGTGTGTGTGTGTGTGTGTGTGTGTGTGTGTGTGTGTGTGTGTGTGTGTGTGTGTGTGTGTGTGTGTGTGTGTGTGTGTGTGTGTGTGTGTGTGTGTGTGTGTGTGTGTGTGTGTGTGTGTGTGTGTGTGTGTGTGTGTGTGTGTGTGTGTGTGTGTGTGTGTGTGTGTGTGTGTGTGTGTGTGTGTGTGTGTGTGTGTGTGTGTGTGTGTGTGTGTGTGTGTGTGTGTGTGTGTGTGTGTGTGTGTGTGTGTGTGTGTGTGTGTGTGTGTGTGTGTGTGTGTGTGTGTGTGTGTGTGTGTGTGTGTGTGTGTGTGTGTGTGTGTGTGTGTGTGTGTGTGTGTGTGTGTGTGTGTGTGTGTGTGTGTGTGTGTGTGTGTGTGTGTGTGTGTGTGTGTGTGTGTGTGTGTGTGTGTGTGTGTGTGTGTGTGTGTGTGTGTGTGTGTGTGTGTGTGTGTGTGTGTGTGTGTGTGTAATGATTTTTTCTATCGCCTGTTTCTCAGAGATGGCTGAACCGAATGGTACGCTATTACTTTTGTTTGAAAGGTGTTATTGTCTAGTAGATCATCAGTTGTTTCGTGATACGACGTATCGTTTAAAAGTTATAAGCAAAAATGTGAAAAATACGTGACACGGGTTTCTTCAAAACTACATGACCGATTTCAACGATCTTAGTATCAAATGAAAGCCCTTATTAAATCTAAATTGTTCAGGAATTTTTAATTGAAAACAAACAAGTAGTTTAAAAGTTATGCTTAAAAAACCTGTTTTGACAAGGTAATAATTATCGCCTGTTTCTTAGAGATGGCCAAACCGATTTATGCGCTATTAGTCTCATCTGAAAGATAATATACCCTAATAGATCACTATTGAATGATTTTTTGATTGGACTTTTAATTTGAAAGTTATGAGCAACCGTATACACCATACCAAAATTAACAATAATTTATGATTTTAACCAAGATAATCAACCTAATTTCAATTATTTTAATATCAAACGAGAGGTTTTGACACTACGAATATATATGCAAAATTTCATTTACTGGTCAAAAGATATTAACCCTCGAACACTCGCGCCAACTTTTGTAACGCAGTTACTCGCGCGCACAATAACCGCAAACCAAAGAAAATGTGTGCACTAGAGTTTTTACTGGGAAAACTTGGTTTTAGGTTTATCGAACCTTTGGAAGAGTTTCTTGGTTTTAGGTTTATCGAACCTTTGGAAGAGTTTCTTGAAATTGAAAGCTCTATCGTTTGGTGGAATTCAAATTTTGATTAATCCCCCTAAAAGTGAAATAAATAAAAAAAATTTCTTCATTGTCAATATTATACATTGATGTGTTCTGCAAAGTTATAGAGCATATTATTACCAGATATTTTGCTAAAGACAGTAACCTTCTATCTCTGCAGCGAAGATAGAAAAATCTTATTCATTGTATATGAATTTGTAAAATCAGCTTTTCTATTTTTGCTCTTTTTGTAATTGTTGTATGACTTTTTCATGTACTACAAAATTGTACAAATAGTAAAAATACACAACTTTGCTGAAAATAGTATTGTAGTACCTGTATGTTTGCTTGTTTAGGAACTGCAGAACTTTGATTATAAAGAATACCCTAATTTTGACTCCGAATTACTCGACTACCAGCAGACGGATACATTTTAAACATTTTACATTTGCTGATAGTTTTGCTGCATACATTTTCCCAACAATTTAAATTATTAATGCATTGAATAATTATGACATTTTGCGCACAATAAGTTTGTTGAAGAATATTCGTTAGTTAAACAACGTTTTGTAACTTTATAACAATATGGCGTTGAAAAACCTACACGTGTTGTACAAAATATAACAGCGTGAGTAACCGAAGGTTAATAAAAATTGATGAAAATTATTCAAGAAAACTCTATTGATGTGATTCAAATAGAATGGCATTACAGGAAACTATGCATAGCTCAAAAACCTATAAACTAGACCTTTACTAGACAATGTATATGTTAAAGAATAAGATTTCCTCTTACAACTTACTTTTATTTGCACTTACTCAGGTTAATAACAACTTACTTATCCTTACTCAGCAATTTCATGAAAAAGATCTATCAAAATTTAAAAGTGTTCCTATTTTGATCAAATTTTGTAAACTTATTCAATTTTCAAAAATTTTATGTAAACCAACGCACTACGCAACGATAACCAATAGATGAAATATGTTCCGGAGACGATTTCGATTTCTATCTCAAATAGCAAGTAAGACCGTATAACAAAGGTTCCTTTCACCACTAGGTGGATTAAATCGGGTTTTTTTTACGAGTTGGGAAATCTGCTGAGCCTATCAGACACCTGAGAAGATAACTCAGGGAGTGGGGTTTAGGTATCCCGACCCCCCTAATGGGGTGTAAGGATCCCGACCTACTAAAACCCTACTCGAGTCTCCAGCCTCAATCCCCCCTGGCACCACCTTATCGGTATTACTTCAGGGAGGGGCTATTGTGCTTAATGCACTCGCTTAGATAACTACTGGACTATGGTAGTTAGGCTGTTTATTCGCCGTTGATCGGCTCTCCAGTGGTTTTGTAGCTCGAGTACAATCTGGGTAGCAGCCGCATTGACCGCTCCCCAGATGTCCGAGCTGGAACACATCTTTTGGACTAAGTTATCCGGGGTAGTGTCCTGTTCGCTCACTGCCATCGTGCTGCTTCTCGCGCCCGCGAAGCGAGGGCATATGAAGAAAGCATGTTCTGCCGTTTCCTCAACATCCACACATTCAGGACACTCCGGGGGACGGGGGACTCCGCATGCCCAAACTTATGCAGATACTGTCTGAAGCAACCATGCCCTGACAGAATCTGTGTCAGGTGGAAGTTGACTTCGCCGTGGCGCCTGTTGACCCACTCAGATAGTTCCGGGATAAGTCGGTGTGTCCACCGACCTTTTGTGGAATTAGACCATGCCCGCTGCCATGTGGTCATCGAGGCCGATCTTGTGGTACTCCGTATGCCTCTAGTTCCCCGTTGGTTGAAGCACTCTACGTCTTCGCTGATGATAATGCCAATAGGCATCATACCTGATAAGACGCAGATTGCGTCATGTGAAACTGTGCGATACGCACTCGCCACTCTCAAGCACATGAGACGATAGGTGCTTTCCAGCTTGGCTAGATAGCTTTTGGTACCTAACGCCGATGACCACACCGGTCCGCCATACCTAAGTATAGACTGGACCACGTTGGCTAATAGCCTTCGCTTGCTGCCATATACCGCAGAGCTATTAGACATCATACGAGACAATGCCGAAATAGCTGTGGAAGCCTTCTTGCAGGCATAGTCGACGTGGCTTCCGAACTTGAGCTTGTCGTCGACCATGACTCCCAGAAGTTTTAAGGACCGCGTTGATGAAATAGTGCAGTCCCCGACGCTGATCTTTGCTTGCTGTACCGACTTGCGGTTGTTTACCACGATAACCTCCGTTTTATGATGTGCTAGCTCCAGTTTCCTGGACCGCATCCAATCTTCAACAATGCTTATAGAGTGGGCAGCCGTCAACTCTACCTCTCTGATAGATTTACCATAGACTTCCAGGGTGATGTCATCCGCAAAGCCGACAATCACCACCCCTACCGGGAACTTTAGCTTCAACACCTCGTCATACATGACGTTCCACAACACCGGGCCCAGTATGGAACCTTGCGGAACCCCTGCGGTGATTGGAACGCACTTCTGACCCTCCTCCGCGTTGTAGCATAGCACACGATTCTGGAAATAATTTTCCAGGATCCTGTACAGCGATACCGGCACTTGGACGTTCCGAAGTGAGTTGGCTATGGAGTCCCAGCTAGCGCTATTAAACGCATTTCTCACGTCGAGCGTGACAACTGCGCAATAGCGAATACCTGTCCTCTTGCGCTGGATCGCCACCTCGGCTGTCTTAGTGACAGACAAGATTGCATCCACCGTAGATTTGCCTTTTCGGAAGCCGAATTGGTTCCTTGACAGACCGTTTGTACCCTCAGTGTACTGTACGAGTCTGTTAAGGATAACCCTTTCCACCACCTTGCCGGCAGTATCGAGCAGACAGATCGGCCTATATGACGAGGGGATACCCGTAGGTTTTCCCGGCTTCGGCAATAGGACCAGATTCTGTCGTTTCCATCTGTCCGGAAAGTTGCCAGCTTCCAGGCATCTACTCATTACTGCCCCAAATAATTCGGGAGCCTCCAGAATAGCCGCTTTAAGGGCCATACTCGAGATTCCATCTGGTCCCGGTGCCTTGCTCACCTTTAGGGATTTAGCGATCTCAATGAGTTCCTCGTTCGTAACCGTTACTTCTTCCCCGACCTCTAAACCACCGTCGCCCACGTTACTTTGGATGTTCGGCACGGAGACCGACCATCCTACACTATGGTCTGAGATACTGGAACATCGGCCGTGGGACGACTCAGCGGCCGGAGGCCAGGGCCTTGGCTCGTGGCGCGGAAAGAGGCCCTGAATGATCCGCTCCAGCATCTCTGGCGATCGCTCTGCGGGTGCCATCACGCCCTTGGCCTTTGCCATTACGATCCTGTAGGCATCACCCCACGGGTTCGCATTGGCACTGGTACATAACCTTTCAAAGCAGGCTCGCTTGCTAGCTATTATCCCACTGCGCGTGCAGCAACTAGTGCTACTCGACATTCTGCTCTGCCCTCGTCCGAACGAGCTCTTTGCATAATTCTCCTTGCACGAAAGCAGACTCCGCGGAGTTCCGCAATTTCTTCTGTCCACCAGTAAACCGGTGACCTACCATACCTAGGTCGGCTTTTCCTAGGCATGGTGGCGTCACACGCTCGCGACAGCACCTCAACCAAATGATCAGCGTTCGGATCGGGCATACCACGATCACCGCACTCTCTTCGGATTGCTTCCACAAATACTTCGGGATCGAAGTATGATGTCTTCCACCCACGGGTGGTTGGAGTGTTGGCTCTACCCGCCGCTTGCCGCCTCGTTATCTGACCAGCACCATAGCGGACCGCCTGATGGTCACTGTGAGTGTAGCCATTGTCTACCCTCCAGTCTCCTATCAGACCAGGGCTGCCGAATGTCACGTCGATAATAGACTCTGCACCATTCCTGCTGAAGGTACTTGTGGTGCCGACGTCGGCCAGGTCTGCGTTGGGCTTTGCCAGAGCCTCAAGCAGAATCCGACCCCTATGGTTCGTGCGACGACTTCCCCACTAAACCGCCCAAGCGTTAAAGTCGCCCGCCACAACCACCGGCCTTAGACCAGTCAGCGCAACTGATACTCGGTCTACCATCCGCGTAAACTGCTCGATCGACCAACTCGGCGGAGCATAACAGCTGCAGTAGAACACTCCACCCACTTTGGCAACCGCAAATCCCTCGTCTGCAGTTGACACAACCTCTTGAACCGGGAACCTGCTTGTCGTCCATATAGCCGCCATCCCGAGACCCAGTTACCGTTTCCGGCAGGGATGTGGTATGGGTCCGAGATGATGGCAATGTCCGTCAAAGACTCAGTAACTGCTTGGTATAACAGCTGCTGGGCCGCATGGCAGTGGTTCAAGTTTAGTTGCGTTACTTGCACTACGCCCGTGTTTTAGTCGCCGGCGCGCCTGCCGGGCACTTTGAGCCTCCTGTTGTGTGCGTAGCGTCCCGTTGGCCTGTACATAATAGGCACTTGGGCGGCGCCGAACAGTCCCTCGCTATATGGCCCGCACCGCCACATCTTCTACACAGGTGGCTTCGGTCTGGCCCCTTACAGCTGGATGGTAAATGGTTGAATAATGCGCTCCAGAACTACCACGAAGTTCCACAGCCTCTTATTTAGCAACTCCTCTCTCTACCTCCCCGTGGTACCATCCGGGATACGTTCCTTAGTGGAAATCGGACAACCGGTGGAAACTAGGGTCGTATGCGGACAGAGAAGGGGGCACTCACGCGAAGGCTGAGTGTAAACTCTCCGCCTGCAAATGACGGATCTCGGTAGAAGCATGTTCGATGAACCTGAAAATACTGAGAACCTGAGCAGAGGGTCCAAAGCCCCCAAAGGAGGATGGTTTTAATAGCTGTTATCCATGGCTAAAAGTAAAAACAAGAATGGATAAACCCCTAATCCAAGGTGTCATGCGACCCGTGCCGAGGGATGAATGGTGGGGGGGGGGGGTTCATAAATACTCAGCCTCAAACGGAGCCTGTGGAGTACCAGAGCGCCCTCCACAGTAAACAGCCCTTACCGCATCATGAGGGGCTCTGATGCGGCGGACTCTTCTTTCCCCTCAACTCGTGGGATTCTATATGAGCAATCAAAATAAAATAATAACTTCAGTGAGCGCGGACGGATTAGACAATCCGTTCGCAAGAAGTGGTATCCAGAGGTCTCCGCCGATGGATACCAGTAGAAGCGCCAGCGTAAGCGGAAAAGGAAACGGCACACCTGTCGCTCCAATTGCATCTACGCCGGACGCAGCAATGAACGGCCCGTCGCTAATAAAAGCAGTGGCAGGCAAGAGAGACATGCTACCAAGAGTGGTAGCGGCGTCTCATCAACTCGATGCCATTATCGAGTTCGTGGCAGGTCGCAGCACCTTAGCGAAGGACCTGAAACAAAGTCTGCTCATGCTTCGGAGCACCATGCGTGCTGCGACGAAGGAGCACAGCGAACTCGAAGCGCGAGTAAAAGTTGCAGAGAAAGAGAAGACGCTTGTATCAAGGTCTGCACAAACAGATGCCTGCCCGTCAATGACTGACCATTCCGTGGCACTCGCGACTACGGAGCAGTCTAACGACAAGGCATCCGCCAAACGCGCAAGGCAGTCCCCAGGGGAAGAAACCCCCACGGGTCCAAAGAAGCGCATGATAGCAGAGGGTCGTAAGCCAACTGAAGAACCTACTGAGGGTAACAAGACGCTGTTAGCGTCCGACAACCAGTGGGAGTTGGTCAAAAAGAAGAAGGCCAGGAAGAAAGAGGAGGATCGAGCTCCACCGAAAGTGGCTAGGAAAAAAAAGGAGCAAAGGCGATGCCCTTATCCTCAAAACTGAGGGGCCGAAATATGCGGAAGTTTTAAAGGCCATGAGAGGGCATGATCAGTTGAAGGGTCTTGGCGCGGATGTGCGGAGTATCCGCCGCTCTCGCACAGGCGACATGATTCTTGAACTCAAAAAGAACGCCACTGAAAAGGGTTCCGCTTACAAAGTGCTGGCAGAAAAGGTCCTTGGCGATAGCGTGCAGATCCGCGCACTAACGCCCGAGATGACTCTCCAGCTTAAAAACCTGGACGAGATCACCCAAGCGGGCGAATTAGCACGAGCTCTCAACGAGCAATGCAAAGTGGTGCTGACTACCGAGGCAGTTCGTCTGCGTAAGGGACCGGCGGGAACCCAGGTAGCAACTATAAGACTTCCACTGGAAGACGGAAATGCAGCCCTGAAGGTGGCTAAGCTGAAGGTGGGATGGTCCGTGTGCCCACTGAGCGTGTTCCAGCAGCCGGAGGCCTGCTTTCGGTGCTTTGAGAGAGGGCACAGATCCTGGAGCTGTAAGGGGCCAGACCGAAGCCACTTGTGTAGGAGATGTGGTGGTACGGGTCATATAGCGAGGGACTGTACTGCGCCACCCAAGTGCCTGATATGTACCGGCCAACGGGACGCTAAGCACACAACAGGAGGCCCGAAGTGCCCGGCAGGCGCGCTGGCGACTAAAACCCGGGCGTAGTGCAGGTAACGCAACTGAACTTGAACCACTGCCACGCGGCTCAGCAGCTGTTGTACCAAGCAGTTACTGAGTCGTTGACGGACATTGCAATCATCTCGGACCCATACTGCATCCCTGCCGGAAACGGTAACTGGGTGTCGGATAGGTCCGGGACGGCGGCTATATGGACGACAAGCAGGTTCCCGGTTCAAGATGTTGTGTCAACTGCAGACGAGGGATTCGTGGTTGCCAAAGTGGGTGGAGTGTTCTACTGCAGCTGCTATGCTCCGCCGAGTTGGTCTATCGAGCAGTTCACGCGGATGGTAGACCGAGTATCAGTTGTGCTGACTGGTCTAAGGCCGTTGGTTGTGGCGGGCGACTTTAACGCTTGGGCGGTAGAGTGGGGAAGTCGTCGCACGAACCACAGGGGCCGGATTCTGCTTGAAGCTCTGGCAAAGCTCAACGTAGATCTGGTCAACGTCGGCACCACAAGTACCTTCAGTAGGAGCGGTGCGGAGTCTATCATCGACGTGACATTCGGCAGTCCTGGTCTGATAGGAGACTGGAGGGTAGACAATGGCTACACTCACAGCGACCATCAGGCGGTCCGCTATGGTGTCGGTCAGATAACGAGACGGCAGGCGGCGAGTAGAGCCGACACTCCAACCACCCGTGGATGGAAGACATCATACTTCGATCCCGAAGTATTTGTGGAAGCAATCCGAAGAGAGTGCGGTGATCGTGGTATGCCCGATCCGAACGCTGATCATTTGGTTGAGGTACTGTCGCGAGCATGTGACGCTACCATGCCTAGGAAAGGTCGACATAGGTATGGCAGGTCACCGGCTTACTGGTGGACAGATGAAATTGCGGAACTCCGCGGAGCGTGCTTTCGTGCGAGGAGAATTATGCAAAGAGCTCGTTCGGACGAAGGCAGGGCTGAATGTCGAGTAGCACTTGCTGCTGCACGCGCAGCGCTTAAGAGTGGGATAAAAGCTAGTAAACGAGCCTGCTTTGAAAGGTTATGTGCTAGTGCCAATGCGAACCCGTGGGGTGATGCCTACAGGGTCGTAATGGCAAAGACCAAGGGAGTGATGGCGCCCTCAGAGCAATCGCCAGAGATGCTGGAGCGGATCATCGAGGGCCTCTTTCCGCGCCACGAGCCAAGGCCCTGGCCCCAGGCCGCTGAGTCGTCCCACGGCCGACGTTCCAGTATCTCAGACCATAGCGCAGGATGGTCGGCCTCCCAGCCGAACATCCAAAGTAACGTGGGCGACGGCGGTTTGGCGGTCGGGGACGAAGTGACGGTTACGAATGAGGAGCTCATTGAGATCGCTAAATCCCTAAAGGTGAGCACGGCACCGGGGCCAGACGGAATCCCGAATATGGCCATTAAAGCGGCTATGTTAGAGGCTCCCGAGTTATTTGGAGCAGTAATGAGGAGATGCCTGGAAGCTGGCCACTTCCCGGACAGATGGAAGCGACAGAACCTCGTGCTGTTGCCGAAGCCGGGAAAACCTCCGGGTGTTCCCTCGTCATATAGGCCGATCTGTCTGCTCGATACTGCCGGTAAGGTGCTGGAGAAGGTTATCCTTAACAGATTCGTACAGTACACGGAGGGTACAAACGGTCTGTCAAGGAATCAATTCGGCTTCCGAAAAGGCAAATCTACGGTGGATGCAATCTTGTCTGTCACTAAGACAGCCGAGGTGGCAATCCAGCGCAAGAGGACAGGTATCCGCTATTGCGCAGTTGTCACGCTTGACGTGAGAAATGCGTTTAATAGCGCTAGCTGGGACTCCATAGCCAACTCGCTTCGGAACGTCCAAGTGCCGGTGTCGCTGTACACGATCCTGGAAAATTATTTCCAGAATCGTGTGCTATGCTACAACACGGAGGAGGGTCAGAAGTGCGTTCCAATCACCGCAGGGGTTCCGCAAGGTTCCATACTGGGCCCGGTGTTGTGGAACGTCATGTATGACGAGGTGTTGAAGCTAAAGTTCCCGGTAGGGGTGGTGATTGTCGGCTTTGCGGATGATATCACCCTGGAAGTCTATGGTGAATCTATCAGAGAGGTTGAGTTGACGGCTGCCCACTCTATAAGCATTGTTGAAGATTGGATGCGATCCAGGAAACTGGAGCTAGCGCATCATAAAACGGAGGTTATCGTGGTGAACAACCGCAAGTCGGTACAGCAAGCAAAGATCAGCGTCGGGGACTGCACTATTTCGTCAACGCGGTCCTTAAAACTTCTGGGAGTCATGGTCGACGACAAGCTCAAGTTCGGGAGCCACGTCGACTATGCCTGCAAGAAGGCTTCCACAGCTATTTCGGCATTGTCTCGTATGATGTCTAATAGCTCTGCGGTATATGGCAGCAAGCGAAGGCTATTAGCCAACGTGGTCCAGTCTATACTTAGGTATGGCGGACCGGTGTGGTCATCGGCGTTAGGTACCAAAAGCTATCTAGCCAAGCTGGAAAGCACCTATCGTCTCATGTGCTTGAGAGTGGCGAGTGCGTATCGCACAGTTTCACATGACGCAATCTGCGTCTTAGCAGGTATGATGCCTATTGGCATTATCATCAGCGAAGACGTAGAGTGCTTCAACCAACGTGGAACTAGAGGCATACGGAGTACCACAAGATCGGCCTCGATGACCACATGGCAGCGGGCATGGTCTAATTCCACAAAAGGTCGGTGGACACATCGACTTATCCCGGAACTATCTGGGTGGGTCAACAGGCGCCACGGCGAAGTCAACTTCCACCTGACACAGATTCTGTCAGGGCATGGTTGCTTCAGACAGTATCTGCATAAGTTTGGGCATGCGGAGTCCCCCGCGTGTCCCGAATGCGTGGATGTTGAGGAAACGGCAGAACATGCTTTCTTCATATGCCCTCGTTTCGCGGGCGCGAGAAGCAGCATGATGGCAGTGAGCGGACAGGACACTACCCCGGATAACTTAGTCCAAAAGATGTGTTCCAGCTCGGACATCTGGGGAGCGGTCAATGCGGCTGCTACCCAGATTGTACTCGAGCTACAAAACCACTGGAGAGCCGATCAACGGCGAATAAACAGCCTAACTACCATAGTCCAGTAGTTATCTAAGCGAGTGCATTAAGCACAATAGCCCCTCCCTGAAGTAATACCGATAAGGTGGTGCCAGGGGGGATTGAGGCTGGAGACTCGAGTAGGGTTTTAGTGGGTCGGGATCCTCACGCCCCATTAGGGGGGTCGGGATACCTAAACCCCACTCCCTGAGGTATCTTTTCAGGTGTCTGATAGTACCGTATCTTCTAAGGTGCTCAGCAGATTTCCCAACTCGTAAAAAAAAAGGCCCCTTACAGCTCCAGGACTTGTGCCCTCGCTCAAAGCTCCGGAAGCAAGCCTCTGGCTGCTGGAACACGCTCAGTGGGCATACGGACCATCCCACCTTCAGCTTGGCCGCCTTCAGGGCTGTATTCCCGTCTACCAGTGGAAGTCTTATTGTAGCTACCTGGGTTCCCGCCGCACTATGGGCCAGAAATTAAAATTTCAGGACAAAAATATTTGCGGTTAAACAGCATGTCTCAGCTCAAAGTGGTCTTCGGCAACTTTTGAATAAAAAATTGATGCATATTTTGAAAGGGTCGTCCAATATTTAAGCGTTACTTGAACAACAATTTAAGAAATAGCTTTTTGAGTAAACTTTTTTTTACCTTTTTGGTTTCAAAATATTAAAGATAAACCAATTTCATGTAATTTTTGTGAAGATGTCAAACTTCTACCTTTTACCCATTTTCAGCAATAGACCTTTGTTTCTAAACGACCCCTCAAATCACATTTCTTCTTGTAACATGTTTATTTCAACAGACAGCTCAATGTGATGTTCTAGAAAATATTTTGCACATAAAAGAGCAATATTTTTGCCGAAGACTGTTTTGCTTTATATGCATTAATTAATAAGATATAACTGATTTAAGGTTAAAAACCGTCTGATGAAAAATCCGAATATCTTAGCCATCTGCAAGTATCTGCAATTAGTTTGCATACCAATTTGTAGGGAATTATTAAAGCTATCTGTCCAAATGTGTATTTCAGAGAATACCTGGGAATACCATGGCTGGGAATACCTGGGAATAGTACGGATTTTTTTTTCATACATTTTATAACTTAATAAATATGCGTCCTAGCGTCAAACAATCTTCACAGAAATACATATTTTCTATTTCAACATACTAAATAACTTTGTAGAACATTCGTAAGCAATAAAATAATCGTGTGCAAAGTTATTGAGTGTAATTGATTTTCAAATGCTCTTTTTTAACACATCATTATATTTCGTAACCGGTAAGAGATAGATAGTTACTTTATTCAGCAAAGTTGCTTATTTTAGTATTTTCTGCAACTTTTGGAGAAAAAAACATTTTTTAAAAATTATTTAAGAAAACAAAAGTTTGTATCACCCTAATAGGTGAATTCATGGTCACCCTAATAGAGCAGGAAGATGCGCTTTATTTTATTATTTTACTTCTCCGAAGACACCACCCTTGAATAAATACACATTTTTCATCAAACGGTTTTTAGCGTAAAAATAGTTATATCTTATTAATTAATGCAGAAAAACCCGATTTAATCCACCTAGTGGTGAAAGGAACCTTTGTTATACGGTCTTACTTGCTTAGAACTTGAGATAGAAATCGACACGTCTTCGAAACATAATTCATCTATTGGTTAACGTTGCGTGTTGCGTTGGTTTTCATTAAATTTTTGGAAATTTAATATGTTTACAAAATTTGAACAAAATAGCAGCACCTATAAATTTTGATAGATCCTTTTTTCATGAAATTACTGAGTAAGGGTAAGCTGGTTGTTTCTAATTTGAGTAAGTGCAAGTAAAAGCAAGTTATAAGAGGAAATATTATTCTTTAACATATACATTGCGTAGTAAAAGTCTAGTTCATAGGTTTTTGAACTACGCATAAATTTCTGTAACGCCATTATTTTTGATTGACATCAATAAAGTTTTCTTGAATAAATTTCATCAATTTCTATTAACCTTCGATTACTCACGCTGTTGCATTTTGTACAACACGTGTAGGTTTTTGAATGCCATATTGTTATAAAGTTACAAATCTCTGCTTAACTAACGTATGTTCTTCAATTACCTTGTTATGAGCAAAATGTCATAATTATGCATTAATACTTTAAATTGTTGGGCAAATAGATCAGCATAAACTGACATCACAGAAACGAAGCAATCAGCATGTGAGTTGTACCGCGATTGGCCCTGGAAGTTTCTCTCGTTTCTTCATATGTAAAAATGGTGTCTGTATGCAGCAACATAATTAGCAAATATAAAATGTTTAAAATGTATCTGTTGGTAGTCGAGTCATTCGGGGTCAAAATTAAGGCTTTTTTTTAATCAAAGTTCTACAGCACCTAAACAAACAAACATAGAGGTATACTATATTAATCAAAGTTGTGTATTTTTACTATTTATACAATTTTGTAGTACATAAAAAGGAATGCAACAATTACAAAAAGAGCTAAAATAGAAAAAACTGATCTTACAAATTCATATACAATGAATAAGATTTTTCTCTCTTCGCTTAATAGATAGAAGGTTACTGTATTCAACAAAATTACTTGTAATAATATGTTCTAAAACTTTGCAGAACACATCAATGTGTTATATTGAAACTGAAGAAAAATAATTTTTTTATTTCACTTATAGGGGGATTAATCAAAATTTAAATTGCACCAGACGATAGAACTTTCAATTTCAAGAAATTCTTCCGAAGGTTCCATAAACCTAAAACCAAGTTTTCCCAGTCAAAATTCTAATGCGCATGTCTTTTTGGCTTTGGACCATTGTGCGCACGAGTAACCGAATTACAAAAGTCGGGGCGAGTGTTGGAGGGTTAATATCTTTTGATCGGCAAAACCGATTCTTCTGAAATTTTGCAGATATATTTGTAGCATTAAAACCTCTAATTTGATGCCAAAATAATACAAACTAGATAAATCATCTTAGATGAAATCGTTATAAATTATTGTAAATTTTAATGTGTTGTATTCAATTGATCATAACTCTCAAATTAAACGTCCAATCAAAAAACAAATCAATAGTGATCTATTAGGTTATGTTACCTGTCAAATGAGACTAATAGCGTATAAATCGCTTTAGTCATTTCTAAGAAACAGGCGATAATTATTACCTTGTCAAAACAGGTTTTTTAAGCATAACTTTTAAACTGATTGTTTGTTTTCAATAAAATTTATCCGAAAAATTTAGTGTTAACAAGAGCTTTCATTCGATACCAAGATCGTTAAAATCGGTCATTTGGGTTCGGAGAAAATCGTGTCACGTAATTTTTACTTTTTTACTTATAACTTTTAAACGAAATGTCGGACCTCGAAACAATTCAATAGTGATATACTAGGCAATAATACCTTTCAAACAAAAGTAATAGCGAACAAATCGGTTCAGCCATCTCCGAGAAACAGGCGATAGAAAAGTTGCGCTCCGCACATACATACACACACACACACACACACACACACACACACACACACACACACACACACACACACACACACACACACACACACACACACACACACACACACACACACACACACACACACACACACACACACACACACACACACACACACACACACACACACACACACACACACACACACACACACACACACACACACACACACACACACACACACACACACACACACACACACACACACACACACACACACACACACACACACACACACACACACACACACACACACACACACACACACACACACACACACACACACACACACACACACACACACACACACACACACACACACACACACACACACACACACACACACACACACACACACACACACACACACACACACACACACACAGACATTGCTCAGTTCGTCGAACCCTGTCGATTGGTATATGTGGCTCGGCCCTCCGGGCCTCGGATCAATTTCGTGTTTTTCGACCAATTCCTAAACCTTTGTTATAGTATAGCAAAGGTAAAACGAAACAGTCTCCAGCAAAAATATTCCTCCAGCAAAATGTTATCTAGAACATCACATTGAGCTGTCTGTTGAAATAAACATGTTACAAGAAGAAATGCGATTGGAGGTGTCGTTTATAAACAAAGGTCTATTGCTGAAAATGGGTAAAAGGTAGAAGTTTGATGTCTTCAGAAAAAATACTTGAAATTGGTTTATCTTTAATATTCTGAAACCAAAAAGGTGAAAAAAAATTTACTCAAAAAGTTATTACTTAAATTGTTGTTAAAGTAACACGTAAATATTGGACGACCCCTTCAAAAGATGCATCATTATTTCATTCAAAAAGTTGCCGAAGACTACATTGAGCTGAGACACGCCGTTTAACCGCAAATATTTTTGTCCCGAAATTTCAATTTCTGGCCCATAGTGCGCCGGTCCCTTGCGCAGACGAACTGCTTCGGTAGTCACCACCACGTTACATTGCTCCTTGAGAGCTCGTGTCAGTTCGACCGCTTCAGTGATCTCGTCCAGGTTTTTAAGCTGGAGAGTCAGCTCAGGCGTCAGTGCGCGGATCTGTATGCCATCACCAAGGACCTTTTCTGCCAGCACTTTGTAGGCAGAACCCTTCTCAGTGGCATCCTTTTTGAGATCAAGGATCATGTCGCCGGTGCGGGAGCGGCGGATACTCCGCACATCCGCGCCAAGACCCTTCAGCTGCTCATCCCCTCTCATGGCCTTCAAAACTTCTGCATAACTCAGCCCCTCAGTTTTGAGGATAAGGGCATCGCCTTTGCTTCTCTTTTTTCTGGCCACTTTCGGTGGAGTTCGATCCTCCTCTTTCTTCCTGACCTTCTTTTTTTTCACTGTTTCCCACTGATTGTCGGGAGCTAACTGCGTCTTATTACCCTCGGAGGGTTTCACAGTTTGCTTACGATCCTCAGCGATCAAACGCTTCTTCGGGCCCGTGGGGGTTTGTTCCCCTGGGGACTGCCTTGCACGTTTAGTCGATATCTTGTTGTCACTGGACTGCTCCGTAGTTGCAAGGGCTACGGTGTGGTCAGTCGTTGACAGGCAGGCATCCGTTTGTACAGACCTCGATACAAACGCCTTTTCTACCACTTTTACTCGCGCTTCGAGTTCGCCGTGTTCCTTCGTCGCAGCACGGATGGTGCCCCGAAGCATGAGCAGGCTTTGTTTCAGGTCCTTCGCTAGGGTGCTGCGGCCTGCCACAAACTCGATAATGGCATCGAGCTGATGAGACGCCGCTACCACTCTTGGTAGCATGTCTCTCTTTCCTTCCACTACTTTTATTAGCGACGGGCCTTTCATCGCTGCGTCCGGCGTAGATGCAGTTGGAGCGACAGGTATGCCGCTTCCCTTTCCGCTTACGCTGGCGCTTCTGCTCGTATCCATCGGCGGAGATCGCTGGATACCACCTCTTGCGAACGGATTATCTAATCCGTCCGCGCTCACTGAAGTAAAGTTTTTTTGATTTTGATTGTTCATATAGAATCCCACGAGTTGAGGGGAAAGAAGAGTCCGCCGCATCAGAGCCCCTCATGATGCGGTAAGGGCTGATTACTGTGGAGGGCGCTCTGGTACTCTGTGTATATACTGCCGCTATTCGCATTACAGTTCCGGTTTCTATGAAGTTGGAACTGTTATGCGAATAGCGGCAGTATAAATACGCAATACGCCGTATACGTAACATAGCAAGAGCTACGTGAATGCCCCTAGTGTGAAAATGGCAGTTTAAGTCTCTACAACTTTTTCACTTGGAACGCATATGCTGTGCTACCAACATGTTTCAAGAATGTTCACGTTTGAAACCGCTTGTTTCTTGGTCAACCTTTTAGTTATGAATATCAGGTCATTCCTCAGCTGATGCTACTCCGCGGAGCGTGCTTTCGTGTGAGGAGAATTATGCAAAGAGCTCGTTCGGACGATGGCAGGGCTGAATGTCGAGTAGCACTTGCTGCTGCACGCGCAGCGCTTAAGAGTGGGATAAAAGCTAATAAACGAGCCTGCTTTGAAAGGTTATGTGCTAGTGCCAATGCGAACCCATGGGGTGACGCCTACAGGGTCGTAATGGCAAAGACCAAGGGAGTCATGCCCTCAGAGCAATCGCCAGAGATGCTGGAGCGGATCATCGAGGGCGTCTTTCCGCGCCACGAGCCAAGGCCCTGGTCCCAGGCCGCTGAGTAGTCCCACGGCCGACGTTCCAGTATCTCAGACCATAGCGTAGGATGGTCGGCCTCCCAGCCGAACATCCAAAGTAACGTGGGCGATGGCGGTATTGAGATCGCTAAATCGCTAAAGGTGAGCAAGGCACCGGTGCCAGACGGAATCCCGAATATGGCCATTAAAGCGGCTATGTTAGAGGCTCCCGAGTTATTCGGGGCAGTAATGAGTAGATGCCTGGAAGCTGGCAACTTCCCGGACAGATAAAAGCGACAGAACCTCGTGCTGTTGCCGAAGCCGGGAAAACCTCTGGGTGTTCCCTCGTCATACAGGCCGATCTGTCTGCTCGATACTGCCGGCAAGGTGGTGGAAAGGGTTATCCTTAACAGACTCGTACAGTACACTGAGGGTACAAACGGTCTGTCAAGGAACCAATTCGGCTTCCGAAAAGGCAAATCTACGGTGGATGCAATCTTGTCTGTCACTAAGACAGCCGAGGTGGCGATCCAGCGCAAGAGGACAGGTATTCGCTATCGCGCAGTTGTCACGCTTGACGTGAGAAATGCGTTTAATAGCGCTAGCTGGGACTCCATAGCCAACTCGCTTCGGAAAGTCCTAGTGCCGGTGTCGCTGTACAGGATTCTGGAAAATTATTTCCAGAATCGTGTGCTATGCTACAACTCGGAGGAGGGTCAGAAGTGCGTTCCAATCACCGCAGGGGTCCCGCAAGGTTCCATACTGGGCCCGGTGTTGTGGAACGTCATGTATGACGAGGTGTTGAAGCTAAAGTTCCCGGTAGGGGTGGTGATAGTTGGCTTTGCGGACGATATCACCTTGGAACTCTATGGTGACTCTATCAGAGAGGTAGAGTTGACGGCTGCCCACTCTATAAGCATTGTTGAAGATTGGATGCGATCCAGAAAACTGGAGCTAGCGCCTCATAAAACGGAGGTTATCGTGGTGAACAACCGCAAGTCGGTATAGCAAGCAAATATCAGCGTCGGGGACTACACTATTTCGACGACAAGCTCAAGTTCGGAAGCCACGTCGACTATGCCTGCAAGAAGGCTTCCACAGCTATTTCGGCATTGTCTCGTATGATGTCTAATAGCTCTGCGCTATATGGCAGCAAGCGAAGGCTATTAGCCAACGTGGTCCAGTCTATACTTAGGTATGGAGGACCGGTGTGGTCATCGGCGTTAGGTACCAAAAGCTATCTAGCCAAGCTGGAAAGCACCTATCGTCTCATGTGCTTGAGTGGCGAGTGCGTATCGCACAGTTTCACATGACCTAATCTGCGTCTTAGCAGGTATGATGCCTATTGGCATCATCATCAGCGAAGACGTAGAGTGCTTCAACCAACGTGGAACTAGAGGCATACGGAGTACCACAAGATCGGCCTCGATGACCACATGGCAGCGGGCATGGTCTAATTCCACAAAAGGCCGGTGGTCACATCGACTTATTCCGGAACTATCCGGGTGGGTCAACAGGCGCCACGGCGAAGTCAACTTCCACCTGACACAGATTCTGTCAGGGCATGGTTGCTTCAGACAGTATCTGCATAAGTTTGGGCATGCGGAGTCCCCCGCGTGTCCCGAATGCGTGGATGTTGAGGAAACGGCAGAACATGCTTTCTTCATATGCCCTCGTTTCGCGGGCGCGAGAAGCAACATGATGGCAGTGAGCGGACAGGACCCTACCCCGAATAACTTAGTCCAAAGGATGTTTTCCAGCTCGGACGTCTGGGGAGCGGTCAATGCGGCTGCTACCCAGATTGTACTCGAGCTACAAAACCACTGGAGAGCCGATCAACGGCGAATAAACAGCCTAACTACCATAGTCCAGTAGTTATCTAAGAGTGTGCGTTAAGCACAATAGCCCCTCCCTGAAGTAATACCGATAAGGTGGTTCCAGGGGGGATTGAGGCTGGAGACTCGAGTAGGGTTTTAGTGGGTCTGGATCCAGTAGTTATCTAAGCGAGTGCATTAAGCACAATAGCCCCTCCCTGAAGTAATACCGATAAGGTGGTGCCGGGGGGATTGAGGCTGGAGATTCGAGTAGGGTAGGGTCAGCTGATGCTTGTTTTCAAACAAGCTTTGTATATTAAGGATGCAAACTGTTTCGAAAATGTCATGTTTTGAACAGTTCATGTCACTTTCTGCATGCATCTAATGCATGGCAAAAAACTGTATCATTGAGTTACGTTCTTAACATCCAAAATTAGGGTATGTATTTGAACACTACGGAATAAAACGACGAATTTGGAGCCCTGAAAACACAGATAGCTGATATTCCGGAGTGTCCAATTGGTTATATTTCTATTACTATTTTTAGCTTATCTAGCACCTATGACGGAAAAGCGGTACCGACTTTCACTCAACTATAGTTTAATTGATTTTTGCCTCAATCTAATTCGGTTCTTTTAAAACAAGCTGAATTAAAATTGAACCAAATATAAAGCAAAAAGAGCCAAAAGTTTGATTGCAAGCACCGCACTTTTCGACTTCGGGAACTTAAAGGTTAAGCAAAATAGTCGCCTGTGACTTGCAGCAGGAACCAGGCAGTTTAGTTAGTGAATGAAAGTCGATCAAGACAACAGGATAATTGCTTTAACTCTGCACATATTCGATAATTTAGAGATGTAAATTCGTTAAACTGTGAAAAATCTGTTTATCACTAAAGAATGCAACATATTAATATAACACTTTATTTTTTGCCCCTTCAAATTTCGAAAATTTTTGAAGGGGGACGACGACATAAACTTTTTTTCAAATTTGTATAAGTCTTATTTTAGTATTAAACGAGAGGTGGGAGGTCTTAATACTAGTGCTGGGCAATCCGTTATTAAGGTGAAATTAGTCGTCGTCGATTCTGCCAATTTCAAAAGCAGTGTTTTTGTTTGAAATAAAAATTCTGTTCATGAAAATATATTTGAAGTGTTCAGATTGGCAAGAAGAGTGCAGTATTTACAATTTTACAAACAAAACCCCGCTTTGGGCCCAAAAACTGCTTCCAAAATTGGGCTCTCCGACGAAAAGTTGATGACTGCTAATTTCCCGTTAAGCTGAATCAAAGAACTAGCTCCACTAGGTGAGCGAGTGAACTACCACTCAGTTTCTTGTAAAAATAGCTCACCCGTTCACTTTCACTTGCTCGCGTTTGCACTGAATCTGATTCTGAACTGAACGAGCTGAACTGGTGAAACAAGCAGAGCACCTGAAGTGCCAAAGTAAATTGATATATACCAGGTATATGACAATGTGAGCTGTCATATACACTTTGCACTAACACATCTACACTAGTTCTGAGATTTCGAGCATTTTGTATGGAAAATTAGTTAATTTTTTAAAAAAATCGTTGGATACGCAAGATTTGTCTATTTTTTCCTCACAGTTTTTATGTTTATGCTTAGAACATTATTTCTAGTATGTATTTTCATGAATACAATGAAGTGCAACAGTCCAAATTGCAGGCGGAATTTTTTCCATCAAAACGGTATCAAGATGTCTCAAAGAAATGTCGTTATATCGCTTTCCTACAAGTAGTAAAACAAAAAAGATTTTTTTTTAAATGCTCGGACATGATTGTTCAATAAGCAGCATGAGCAACATTGTTATCCGCCCGCGATATTTTTCGTCTGATTTCTGGTAAGCTTTTAAAGTGTTAATTATCTTCTAAGACCGTTTTGTAGCAATCTAAGATTACTTTTTATGGTTTTCTACATAGTGTTGCGACGGGTAAATTTATGATAAAAAGGTATCATCTTGGAACAGTGACTTCAACTTAAGGATTTTCAAGCAGTAGCACAAGCATCTATTCGAATAAAACTATTTTTTAAAAGAAGACATCAAAGGCAGATATTCAAGAGCATCATGCAAGCAAAATGTTGGATGGAACGTGTTTTAATTTAAGCAACCGTATACCGTATTGATCGTGAAGTATTAGAAACATTAATTCATTTTTCAATTGCACATCGAAATAGTTAGTCACCCATGTTCTCAAATTTTTTACGCATAATAAAGAAGGCTACAAGTGCAAATGACTTTAAAATATAATCCTTACATTTCATTGTAAATGTTCAAATATTTTTCTGGAATAATATAGCTGCATTCATTAATTACAATTAATTTAGTTTTAATTTTCATGCAAGTTCGACCATATTTCAGAACTATTTCTTCTTCTTTCTACACACACTAATGCAATCCTCGATGGTCACATACCTGGTATATATCAATTTACTTTGCTGAAGTGCAGCGAAAGCATATGCGAGAGATAGGAAGAATGATAAAGGCCCCCCAGTTGCGTTGCCAACTTGATAATTCGTGTTAGCTGATATTCGCTATGACGGAGCTGTTGATATTTTGACGTAGGATTACGTCTTTCAGGAAGGTAGCTGGTATAGGGGGTAATTCCAAAAAATCTTTCTCGAAAAGTGGTTAGGTTTTGAACGCTAATAGCTTAGTGGTTTCCCGATCGATTTTCAATATTCTTGCACCAATCGACTGGAAAACCTTCTAAGAATTGGCCCAAATGAAGAAAAGTATGGATTCTTGATGTTGAACTATTGAAAAATTGAAAATAATGAATCTATGTTTTACCAGAATTCTCGCTTCGTGATTGGTTGTTGAAAATGACGTCATCAAAGCGGAAATGCGTTTTCACGCATCGGATTATAATTCAGTCAATTTTCAATAGATTTCCAAGATATTTACACCATTTGATCCGAAAATCGATTTGGAAAATATTGAAAATACAGAAAACTATTGATTTTCAATTCGCGTCATTGTAAAATTGAATCATTTTCATTTGTTTGCCTTCCCACGTCAGTGCTTCCCTAGCATGGATGCCAGAAATATATACGATATGAGCTATGAGCTTCCTTATGATTGTATTTAATTTACGCCCTATAGAATCCGATCGAAAATTGTTGAGCTTCAGCTGTTGCTGTTTCCCCGGATAAGGCAACGAAGACATCCAAATTCACCAAGCGAGATGCCAACAAACTGAAGAATCCATCAACTCCAGTGGCTTTCGTTGGCGACACATCGGACAGGCAGCTTTTGAGTCACATCCGTGGCATAATTTTAAAGGTTGTATGTTGTATGTAAAGGTTGTATCACTGACGAACTGACATGACACATAGAAGAAAATCCTTTAAAAACCATCGTCCTACACATTTTGCTTGCACACTAGCACCCTCTTTTATGCATCTCGCGCAGTAGCTTGCATTTGCAGGGTTTTATGCTGTAGGGTTTTTACATTCGAATGGTTTTATACTGAAAATTCGAAGCAACACTCGCGCGCCGCGGTGTAGCCATGTTGCGAAACATGCTTTTTTGAAAAATGAGTGGTTTTTGATTGGACGATGGAACTAACGCGAGTGTTTCGTCTGTTTGTTGTGGTTGTATTTAAAGGTTGTATGTATGTTGTATGTAATATAACATTGTGACAATGTTTCAATTGTTTGCCTTACGGTGCACATCGTCGTCAGTTGGTCGTGTTCATCGGCTGCTGAGGAAAGGAAAGTATGCTGAGCGTGTTGGAACTGGAGCACTCGTCTCGCCGCCGCACAGTGGAAAATACTGGGATAAAACACCCAAAATGAAGTTGAAGTTTTTCATGAAGTATTATTTTCTATGAAAGTAGACAGACTAAATAACTATATTCCAAAATTTCAGAGAACTGGGAATGATACAGCTTTTTGGAGAAATTTTTGAATCTGAGGTTTGTGTGACAACTTCCCATATTTTTCATTCAACGCAAGTTGAATAACGAAAAAACGCGAAAAACTGTTTCAATCGTATCCTGTGAGGTATTTGGATACAAAGAAAACGTGATTTGGTATTGAAATGGTTATAGATTAGCACCTTATTTTGCAGATTGTCGAAAATCAAGTACACTCTAAAATATATTTGCTTCAAAGCTCATAATAGTAACACACATGTGACTTCGCATTTTCAAAGTTGAACATCTTTTTTTGGGAACGGAAGGTAACCGTCATTTTTTTTATATTTTATGTAGAATTTAGTCTACTTTCCAAAAATCAGATTTGCGCAAAGACTAAAAATATTGAATTTCATAGAACCATGTTAGGCAATCCCGCTTTGCAATTACTTCTAGCAATACTATTACAGATATTTTTAATGTAAATCTGTGAGCATTTAGCAGTCAAAGGTTAGTACTAGGTCAGCAGAGCAGAAATGACACTATGATATTCAGCATATTGCTAGAGGATTTGCCTGGAATATGTAATGTGCGTTAATTATTATTTAGGTAGTCGTCGGAATCGAAGCCACAACGAACATTGCATGGATTATTGAAGATACTAGAAGACAACTAGTTGCTTCTAGTGCTGGTGGACAATTGAAAGTATATTACCGCCAGAAGCAAATTATTGTCACTGCAAAACTGGCTAACTTCAATGATCCACTGTTCAGGATTGCTAATAAATTTATCAGAAAATTTAACAAATCAGGAAAAAAGTACCAATCCGGCTTCCTATGTCGAAAAACCGGCCTTTTTGCAGGATTGACCAGCCACCGGCTTTGCAGGTGAAAAACCGGTCGGGCCGGCCAAAAACCGGCCACTTGGCAACCCTAGATATAACTCCAAAATCGGTTGAGGATAGAATGTATACAATGTTACTACTTTGATAAACATTGCGTATGTACGTTGTATACATGAGGAATCGTATTATTACATACCTGGATACATCCTACTATCGCTACAAAGAGACTTACGTAGTCCTACGTCACCTACTCGGTCGTGTCTTGTGAACAACCCCTCTGATTTTTCTGGTTTTTATATGAGAGAAGGAAGAAGAGCAATATTTTTGCTTTTGTTTTCACCCGCACGTGGACAGTTCGGCATGGGATTTCATGCAAGTGCGAACAGGCTTAAAAATCTCTTTTACTTTCGTAGTTCCGAATTAGTAACAACGCTGGCGTGCCAAAATATATCGCTTTGAGAGAGCGAAATAATTGAAGATAGAATTAACAAAAGGGCGAATGTCGCAAGCGTAAACAAACCGAGTTGATTTTCCTATGCTGGTCCAGCAAAAAATAACTCTCACTCGTTTTTTTTTGACGTAGGACTACGTCTTACGGCAAGTTTTGAGATAGGGTGTCATTCCAAAAAATCGAAAAATGCGAGCGTCACGAAAAATGAAAGGTTAATAGCTAATAGCTCAGCGGTTTTCCGATCGATTTTCAATATTCTTACACCAATCGATCGGAAAATCTTCTAAGAATTAACCCAAATGAAGAAAAGTATGGATTCTTGATGTTGAACTATTGAAAAATTGAAAATAATGAACCTATGTTTTACCAGAATTCTCGCTTTGTGATTGGTTGGAAGATTCTTTACGATGATCTAGATCTAAACCTATACCAATTTGATATCTGTGCTTGGGAAGTAAGCCAAAACAAGTGACAAAGTTTCCTCATTTCAACAAGATTTCTTAACACCGCGGTTCATTCAACCTAGACCATTTTGATGTCCTTGCTTGGGAAGTACGCCAGAGAGAGGGACAAAGCCCCTTCGTGCCAACAGATTTCTTACGAACGCGATTAAACCTAGTCCAATTTGATGTCTGTGTTAGGGAAGCGTGCCAGAAAAAATGACACAAGCTCGTTGTCCCAACAGATCGCAAATTCTTTACTGCGCGACGATTAAACCTCGGCGAATTTGATATCTGTGTTGGAAAAATGTGCTACAGCTGTAGTGCTCGGTTATAATACGGCTGTGTAGTGTATGAATACGCATGCTTGCCATTTCATTAGAAGTGTAGTGAAAATATGTGCTGTTGATAAAATAGGATTGAATTGGTAAAATCCTTTCAACGTGGGAAACCATGGATAATAAAAACAATCTTTAATTTCAGTAAGGTAGCAGGAAAGTAATAGTTTGTGTTCTTGATTTTGTTAAATTGTTTTCAAATGCACAATCTTTTGAGAATTGAACGTATGTTGTATCGCTCCAGACATGCGCGGTACAAATACCTGTAACTTTGTCAATTTTTGGAATTCATCGAAATGACTTGAAACACATATGGTCAAAATGTTAATCTTTCGAAATAATCAATAAAAAAAATTTCGATTTTTTTAAGTTGAAAAAGTACTATGCCCCCTTAAAAGGAATCATAAATTCCACTGGGTGCTCATTGTGTAATAAATTAGTAATTATTCCTCTTTTGTAAATACCTCAGCTATAAATTTGTATTTAGTTAATAAAAAAAATCAGAGGGGTTGTGTATAAGACACGACCGCATATATAGGTGACGCAGGACTACGTAAGTCTCTTTGTAGTGATAGTAGCATGTATTCATGCTTGTAATCATTCGATTCTTCATGTATACATGCTATATGCAACATATATACATGCTACATGCGTTGTATGTAACATTTATCAAAGTAGTAACAGTGCATACGTTCAACTCTTAAAAGATTGTGCATTTGAAAACAATTTAACAAAATCAAGAACACAAACTGGCTCATACAATAAAACATTTTTACGGCAAAGTTACTCTACTGTACCTTAAATGGGTTCAAGAGCTATAATTATTTGATCCACAATTTCACTCTCTTCATTGTTAGTAGTCGAAAAATCTCGTCGGCATTAACACCAAGTTGTTTTTCTAAGAGTATATTTTATTTTATCAAATTTAGTTCTTATTCGAATAAGGAATTGGAAAAAAAAACAGATTAGAAAATACCGGAAATACCGGTTTTTTGCTTTTGTTTGCTTTTGCTTTGTGTGTAAAAGGTTTTTATGTAATCTACGAGTAATCCTTCAATAGAACACGAGTAGTAAGTGGCAAACTAAATCTTGATGTCTCTACCATCGCTGCAGGCCAAGTGGCAGTCACACTGGACGCACGCGTTTTCGAATCGCTGCTGCGCGCGCTCTTCATAATTTTAAATTTTTATTTTACCGCTTAAACCGTCGCGTAAGCGTTTTTAACAATAACATAGTGAATAATTTTGTGTTTTAATCGCGCGTTTTTATCATCAATCATGCCGTGCGGAGTTAAATCGTGTGGTATCAGTGACGACCGCTTCCTATGGAAGTGCGAATATTGTAACAAACAATATCATGCAGCATGCATCGGAGTGCAACGGCAGCGTGAGCATTTTATCACGGCTTTCATGGTGCCTATGTGCGCCGATTGCCAGGAAATACCACGGAAGGAAGCCGACATGAGGAAGATGCTTCATCAACAGGAACAACTCATAGAAGCCATTACCTCACAGACCGACGCTAACCATCGTGTTGCTGCTGACTTAAAGAAATTCTGCCTGGTATTGGAACTTTTCGATAGCATCGAACACCTACTCAGCGACGTTAAAGTAACATTGGCAGCAATAAACACAAATAACAACAAAATGTGCAACGCGGTCAGTCAGCACATTCAGTCGTGTGACTCACAAGCGCACACGACCATAACTGGCATCAACGAAGCAAACTCAATGATGCCACAAAAAATAAAAAAATATTTGGACGAACGGCTATCAAGCCTGATAACCGACATGGCTCTATCGATGGAAAGAGCCGACACATCATTACCTCAATATAATTGCGAGTCAACCCTTCGCGAAATTCTGGACGAGGTAAAATTGGTCTCAACAGCTGTGTCTGCTGTTGAAACGAATGCAACAGCTGTTTCGCCGCCACAGAAGTCATTACAGGAAGAATCAGCAGAAACTTCATCAGCAAATAATGAAAATCTACAACCTAAGACTGACCATTCATCTCCAGGATGGCGATTTTTGGGCAATAAATGGCGCTGGATGCAGAACTGGTCGATGTATGACGCCAAACAACGGACTCGTAGGCTTCAGGAAAGAGCAGCGGAAAAAGCCAGACGTAGCAGAAAACGCAGAAAACAACAGCGCATCAAAAGTAAGAACAATATAAATAGCAATCATAGAATCGGTAAACAAACCCGTACGAATGCTTCGGACAAACAGCTACTGGCCACAGCGAAAGTACAATTTGCTGGTCCACCATCAAATACGGACCACCCAATTGCAGGACTTTCAGTGCCAAAGTTTATTGACTTTCAAAAGGGTGAAATTCTAAGCCCCTACCACACGGGCCACCAGACAAAACACAATAGAATTGAATCACCACCAGCGGGAAATAGCACTGCGTCAACACCGTCAACGTCATCATCGCACTCAACATCTACCTGGACACCCGACCCGATGCGTCCACCTATCGTCAGCTTAACGCAGCAATCAGCTGGCGGAGGCGGACGTTTTCTGAAAGCGCGACTGCGAGATCCGAAAATTATGTATCTTATTCATCTTTACCTGGCATACATGCACGACAAGGAACCGACGTTCTGCTACGAAGGTATGACGAACACCAGCATAAAAATGAATTTGGCTTCAGAAGGACTACCGGTCTCTGCGCAGGACCTGCAGAAAATCTTTTTCGAGGTACATGAGGAATTTGGTGTACCGAAACAGGCAGCATCTGACGACTTGGAAGGTTATCGACGGCATCTCAACAATCAGAGAATCCAGTACCTGCAACGTGAGAGGGAAAGCGCCGGTAAATTTAGCCATCCGGTCCGAAGCACCAACCAGAATTTTCGGAAGTAACGACTCCTTTCGATGAGAAAGAGGTAACTAATTTAAGTATTTCTTAAATTTTAAGCCAAGCTGGAAAGCACCTATCGTCTCATGTGCTTGAGTGGCGAGTGCGTATCGCACAGTTTCACATGACCTAATCTGCGTCTTAGCAGGTATGATGCCTATTGGCATCATCATCAGCGAAGACGTAGAGTGCTTCAACCAACGTGGAACTAGAGGCATACGGAGTACCACAAAATCGGCCTCGATGACCACATGGCAGCGGGCATGGTCTAATTCCACAAAAGGCCGGTGGACACATCGAATTATTCCGGAACTATCCGGGTGGGTCAACAGGCGCCACGGCGAAGTCAACTTCCACCTGACACAGATTCTGTCAGGGCATGGTTGCTTCAGACAACCATGCCCTGTACTTGTACTCGAGCTACAAAACCACTGCACAGTGGGGCGACTCCATACAAATGCTGGCCAAGCAAAAAAATCTCTTTAAATCAAGGATAATATGTGGTTCTTAGGTAATTTTGGGGTGCTGAGCCCGAATTTCAGGTTTATTTTGCATTAGAACGTATATTTTTTGTGTTAGAGAAAATTTTCAACTTTTTTTCAAGTATTTTTTAAGTATAATGATGTATAAGAAATGAGGGTCATTTAGAAAACTATTGCAGATGGATTTTTATAGGATAAAATATTATATAAAACAATACAAAGTAAGTATGAGGCTTAATAATCAACACAAAATCCATAGTCCAAGCCATATATCCAAGTTAATATTAATCAAAAATCAAAACTTTTCCCCTTATTAGTTTTCTAAATCTTCTTTATCTCCATCTTCTTTTTCTTCTTCTTCTTCTTCTTCTTCTTCTTCTTCTTCTGCAGAATCACTCGTTTTACGTTTCGTCTTCAATAGTAATATAGCGTTCTCAGAAAGATTTTTCTAATTACATTTTTCCGTTTCGAAGAAGCTATAAGCTTTATCCGGAGAAATAAGAAGACGAATAATTCTATCACGATTTGTATTTTCACACTCATTTTTGCTTGTAAAATATTGTATTTTTATTACTATTTTTAGCATAAGGTAATTACCTTATTTTTGTGAGGGTCAATACCGGTGTAGTGGTTAGCATTCACGCCTCTCACACCGAGGATCGTGGTTCAATTCCCAACCCCGCAGAAGTCACGAATGACCCGAGTTGTTAAAGTGACTATAATTAATCAAAAAAAACTTATTTTATCTTCTGTCATTCGTCTTATCAGGAATATGGTTGTCTAGATTCATTTATGACCGCGAATTCAAATTCTTTGCATTGCAGTGGACGTATTATATGAGGACTATACCCTGAGATAAAGGTTTTTGGTATACAAACAATAAGTTTCGAATTTTTCTGAAATAATGTGTTCAAGAACTTGCTATAAGAAAATTTCTCAACCTTTCAATTAATTTCATATGTATACCCGTGATTTCAGAACTAATACAAGGATTGGCATAAGATCTACGAGCTGTATTTCCGTCATTATTATCGCTGTATCCTCCAGATTTCCTTCAACCTCTAAAATCTAGTCAATATGCAATATGGACCATACATTCGAAGCAGCTTATCCAACTATGTAAAGGAGATATCCCATAATTAAGATATCCTGCGTTTACTTTGAGTGTTTGCATTTTGTCTATATTGTTGAATTCTGATGCAGTAGCCTTACAAGCGTAACATCTATGCTCTGCGCTACTCTGCGCTAAATGAGACTATATCTATTTGAAAGCTCATATTTTACGCTAACTTTTACCGGTAGTGTCAATAGTGGCGAACCTTGGCTTCAAAACTTTTAAGCGTGTTTTATGCGAAAATATGGCACTTTTTTAATGAAAATTAAAATTGTGGCATACTATGATAAAATTACTGCATACTCAATCAATGGGCTTTATTCAGCACTATTTTTTGAAGAACTTTTCCTTAGACACCGTTGAAATCCGAGCTACCATTAGACCTCTAGCATGTTTTGAAATATTGGGTTATTTTTCAAAAAAACGCTAAAGCACACTGAGATAGCATACTTTCAAGATTCATAGAAAATTCAAATTTTGTCATATTGATCTAAAATTTTGGATTTGAACACTTCAATAGTATAGAATCACAGGAAAAATACAACGGAGAGTCGAAATGAACTTTCATTTTTTGGCTGCTGGCCAGCGATTCCCCACTGTGCACTGGAGAGCCGATCAACGGCGAATAAACAGCGTAACTACCATAGTCCAGTAGTTATCTAAGAGTGTGCGTTAAGCACAATAGCCCCTCCCTGAAGTAATACCGATAAGGTGGTTCCAGGGGGGATTGAGGCTGGAGACTCGAGTAGGGTTTTAGTGGGTCTGGATCCAGTAGTTATCTAAGCGAGTGCATTAAGCACAATAGCCCCTCCCTGAAGTAATACCGATAAGGTGGTGCCAGGGGGGATTGAGGCTGGAGATTCGAGTAGGGTAGGGTCAGCTGATGCTTGTTTTCAAACAAGCTTTGTATATTAAGGATGCAAACTGTTTCGAAAATGTCATGTTTTGAACAGTTCATGTCACTTTCTGCATGCATCTAATGCATGGCAAAAAACTGTATCATTGAGTTACGTTCTTAACATCCAAAATTAGGGTATGTATTTGAACACTACGGAATAAAACGACGAATTTGGAGCCCCGAAAACACAGATAGCTGATATTCCGGAGTGTCTAATTGGTTATATTTCTATTACTATTTTTAGCTTATCTAGCACCTATGACGGAAAAGCGGTACCGACTTTCACTCAACTATAGTTTAATTGATTTTTGCCTCAATCTAATTCGGTTCTTTTAAAACAAGTTGAATTAAAATTGAACCAAATATAAAGCAAAAAGAGCCAAAAGTTTGATTGCAAGCACCCCACTTTTCGACTTCGGGAACTTAAAGGTTAAGCAAAATAGTCGCCTGTGACTTGCAGCAGGAACCAGGCAGTTTAGTTAGTGAATGAAAGTCGATCAAGACAACAGGATAATTGCTTTAACTCTGCACATATTCGATAATTTAGAGATGTAAATTCGTTAAACTGTGAAAAATCTGTTTATCACTAAAGAATGCAACATATTAATATAACACTTTATGTTTTGCCCCTTCAAATTTCGAAAATTTTTGAAGGGGGACGACGACATAAACTTTTTTTCAAATTTGTATAAGTCTTATTTTAGTATTAAACGAGAGGTGGGAGGTCTTAATACTAGTGCTGGGCAATCCGTTATTAAGGTGAAATTAGTCGTCGTCGATTCTGCCAATTTCAAAAGCAGTGTTTTTGTTTGAAATAAAAATTCTGTTCATGAAAATATATTTGAAGTGTTCAGATTGGCAAGAAGAGTGCAGTATTTACAATTTTACAAACAAAACCCCGCTTTTGGGCCCAAAAACTGCTTCCAAAATTGGGCTCTCCGACGAAAAGTTGATGACTGCTAATTTCCCGTTAAGCCTAATCAAAGAACTAGCTCCACTAGGTGAGCGAGTGAACTACCACTCAGTTTCTTGTAAAAATAGCTCACCCGTTCACTTTCACTTGCTCGCGTTTGCACTGAATCTGATTCTGAACTGAACGAGCTGAACTGGTGAAACAAGCAGAGCACCTGAAGTGCAGCGAAAGCATATGCGAGAGATAGGAAGAATGATAAAGGCCCCCCAGTTGCGTTGCCAACTTGATAATTCGTGATAGCTGATATTCGCTATGACGGAGCTGTTGATATTTTGACGTAGGATTACGTCTTTCAGGAAGGTAGCTGGTATAGGGGGTAATTCCAAAAAATCTTTCTCGAAAAGTGGTTAGGTTTTGAACGCTAATAGCTTAGTGGTTTCCCGATCGATTTTCAATATTCTTGCACCAATCGACTGGAAAACCTTTTAAGAATTGGCCCAAATGAAGAAAAGTATGGATTCTTGATGTTGAACTATTGAAAAATTGAAAATAATGAATCTATGTTTTACCAGAATTCTCGCTTCGTGATTGGTTGTTGAAAATGACGTCATCAAAGCGGAAATGCGTTTTCACGCATCGGATTATAATTCAGTCAATTTTCAATAGATTTCCAAGATATTTACACCATTTGATCCGAAAATCGATTTGGAAAATATTGAAAATACAGAAAACTATTGATTTTCAATTCGCGTCATTGTAAAATTGAATCATTTTCATTTGTTTGCCTTCCCACGTCAGTGCTTCCCTAGCATGGATGCCAGAAATATATACGATATGAGCTATGAGCTTCCTTATGATTGTATTTAATTTACGCCCTATAGAATCCGATCGAAAATTGTTGAGCTTCAGCTGTTGCTGTTTCCCCGGATAAGGCAACGAAGACATCCAAATTCACCAAGCGAGATGCCAACAAACTGAAGAATCCATCAACTCCAGTGGCTTTCGTTGGCGACACATCGGACAGGCAGCTTTTGAGTCACATCCGTGGCATAATTTTAAAGGTTGTATGTTGTATGTAAAGGTTGTATCACTGACGAACTGACATGACACATAGAAGAAAATCCTTTAAAAACCATCGTCCTACACATTTTGCTTGCACACTAGCACCCTCTTTTATGCATCTCGCGGAGTAGCTTGCATTTGCAGGGTTTTATGCTGTAGGGTTTTTACATTCGAATGGTTTTATACTGAAAATTCGAAGCAACACTCGCGCGCCGCGGTGTAGCCATGTTGCGAAACATGCTTTTTTGAAAAATGAGTGGTTTTTGATTGGACGATGGAACTAACGCGAGTGTTTCGTCTGTTTGTTGTGGTTGTATTTAAAGGTTGTATGTATGTTGTATGTGATATAACATTGTGACAATGTTTCAATTGTTTGCCTTACGGTGCACATCGTCGTCAGTTGGTCGTGTTCATCGGCTGCTGAGGAAAGGAAAGTATGCTGAGCGTGTTGGAAGTGGAGCACTCGTCTCGCCGCCGCACAGTGGAAAATACTGGGATAAAACACCCAAAATGAAGTTGAAGTTTTTCATGAAGTATTATTTTCTATGAAAGTAGACAGACTAAATAACTATATTCCAAAATTTCAGAGAACTGGGAATGATACAGCTTTTTGGAGAAATTTTTGAATCTGAGGTTTGTGTGACAACTTCCCATATTTTTCATTCAACGCAAGTTGAATAACGAAAAAACGCGAAAAACGGTTTCAATCGTATCCTGTGAGGTATTTGGATTCAAAGAAAACGTGATTTGGTATTGAAATGGTTATAGATTAGCACCTTATTTTGCAGATTGACGAAAATCAAGTACACTCTAAAATATATTTGCTTCAAAGCTCATAATAGTAACACACATGTGACTTCGCATTTTCAAAGTTGAACATCTTTTTTTGGGAACGGAAGGTAACCGTCATTTTTTTTATATTTTATGTAGAATTTAGTCTACTTTCCAAAAATCAGATTTGCGCAAAGACTAAAAATATTGAATTTCATAGAACCATGTTAGGCAATCCCACTTTGCAATTACTTCTAGCAATACTATTACAGATATTTTTAATGTAAATCTGTGAGCATTTAGCAGTCAAAGCTTAGTACTAGGTCAGCAGAGCAGAAATGACACTATGATATTCAGCATATTGCTAGAGGATTTGTCTGGAATATGTAATGTGCGTTAATTATTATTTAGGTAGTCGTCGGAATCGAAGCCACAACGAACATTGCATGGATTATTGAAGATACTAGAAGACAACTAGTTGCTTCTAGTGCTGGTAGACAATTGAAAGTATATTACCGCCAGAAGCAAATTATTGTCACTGCAAAACTGGCTAACTTCAATGTCGGGCCGGCCAAAAACCGGCCATTTGGCAACCCTAGATATAACTCCAAAATCGGTTGAGGATAGAATGTATACAATGTTACTACTTTGATAAACATTGCGTATGTACGTTGTATACATGAGGAATCGTATTATTACATACCTGGATACATCCTACTATCGCTACAAAGAGACTTACGTAGTCCTACGTCACCTACTCGGTCGTGTCTTGTGAACAACCCCTCTGATTTTTCTGGTTTTTATATGAGAGAAGGAAGAAGAGCAATATTTTTGCTTTTGTTTTCACCCGCACGTGGACAGTTCGGCATGGGATTTCATGCAAGTGCGAACAGGCTTAAAAATCTCTTTTACTTTCGTAGTTCCGAATTAGTAACAACGCTGGCGTGCCAAAATATCAAAGTAAATTGATATATACCAGGTATGTGACCATCGAGGGTTGCATTAGTGTGTGTAGAAAGAAGAAGAAATAGTTCTGAAATATGGTGGAACTTGCATGAAAATTAAAACTAAATTAATTGTAATTAATGAATGCAGCTATATTATTCCAGAGAAATATTTGACCATTTACAATGAAATGTAAGGAATATATTTTTAAGTCATTTGCACTTGTAGCCTTCTTTAACCCTAGAGCGGTCGCGCTAGTGTACTGAGTACACGCGTTTTCGAAAAACGCGAAAAAATCATCGAAATTTTAATCAAATCACACCAGGTTTTGGTTGTATTCGAAGATCTACTCTTCCTCTTTCTAATGATGCCAAAATATAGAAAAAAGAAATAAAAAAAGTGGTCGAAAGATGCTTGTAAAAATGGTGTGTCCGCGCGCGTGTACTCAGTACACCAGCGCGACCACTAACGTAACTTTTTTGAAATGAAAAAAGTTACGCAAGCGGTCGCGTCGTGTACTGAGTACACGGCGGGCAATAACTCAAGTTTGTGAATAGATAGAAGGTTGCGACTTTCGACAAAGTTGCTTATCTAGTTAAGACACATCCCGTGATATACAACAAAATTCGGAACTGATTCGCTAGATGGCGCTAATAATGAAGCAATTAAATTCATTTAAGAATATTTTAAAACCGTAATGAGCTAAAAGGTTACTATTTACTACAAAGTTGTTTGTAAAGCCAAGACGCATTTGGTAACGAACTCTGAAGTTTGGAACTAGTCCGCTAGATGGAGTATACGGTGAAATTTAATTCATTTGGCGATATTTCCGAACCGTGACGAGATAGAAGGTTGATGTTTTCGACAAAGTTGTTTATCATGTCAATATGCTTCCGATGAAGGTAAATTAAATTCGGAATGAAGTAGTAGTAGGTGGAGATGATGAGAAAATCAAATTATTTTCGGAATATTGCGGAACCATGATGGCATAGAACACTGCTGTTCGCTACAAAGTGGTTTCTGCAGTCAAAACACGTTAGATAACGTATCGTTGTCCTTTTCATCATCGATTGCGTTGTCAATTCCAGTCAATCAACAGCTATTTTTATGGTTTCCTGAAAGAAGCAATTGATACGTATTGCTTCAACTTTTATCAAAAGACAAGATGAAGAGCACAGACTGATCAAAATGCTTTTGACGAAGCAATTTCGTCGTCTACATCGTCTATATAGAAATATCACCAGAACAAGATTCCTGGAAACCCGTGCTGCGTTTCCATCACATTCTTAAAAAAATATTTTAGAGTGTTTGAGTCCCTATTCTTCCCAGGGTCGCTAATAGGTTTATTCGAAAACCTGGCAAACACGAATAAATGTCAAAATTTGGCAATCAATTTGACCGATGGGGAGGACTTTTTCGGGAAACGTCTTGCCAGTTTTGATCAACGCCGGTACAAAATGTTGTCTGAAATTAGGAGCGATGACTCCTTTGCAGAACGGAAAAACAAAAATCTGGCAAAAATCTGGGACATTACCAAATATCTGGAAGATTTAGAACTTTGTCTGGCATGCAATAAAAAATCTGGTAAAATCTAGATTTATCAGCAAAGCAAAACCATGCATGGATATAAACGTCCTTCAGAACTTGACCCTTCTTTATCGATAGATATCGCTGCCGGTTATTAGAGTACAGGAAAATCACTGGGCTAGTGCAAAGATCCTATTAACTCTGAAGCGGCACCGCCCAGTCGAGACTCGAACATACGACGAGTGGCTTGTTGGGCCAGCAACGTATCCCGGAGTTAACTTGGCAGACAGGCATAATGGCAACGTTGATGCTTGCAATTATTAACGTATGCGTGATGATAAAACCAAAGCTATTTGTTTTGCTAACGCGACAACACGACTGAAGTGCACTCTCTTGATACTCATTTGCAAAACAGCTTGCTTTTTTCATTGGGCTCGAATTCTTTACTCTTTCCTTGTATTACGTGTGTGTTATTTCCTGTATGATATAAGTGACCGTAATAAGAATATTATAGAATTGTTAGGAATCTAATGTACATTTTTCATTCTCATTATCATAGCAGGAAATAAAACAAACAAATGCTCGTTTTGTATTGTTTTATGGTGTTTTAGTGTCAACATAATTCTAACATTCTAATGTTTAAAGCATTACCTCAACATACCATAGCAAGCTTCCCTAATAACATACTCATTATAAAACTGTACAACTAATTGTTATACAACTAATGTGAGTCATTAATAAATTGATTTAAATAAAAGTATCGTAAGTGTGCTACTTGGGTAAGTTGAATAAGTATCATGTATCCCTAGGTGATATGTGCATTATTCAGTTTGTCAACATTGTCGATGATTCACAAACTCTGTTTTGGGAAAATCGTCAAAAGAATACTATTTACAAACATTTTGGTGTTCTTTTCCAGACCAGATAAGCCATTTTACCGTTTATTCGACATAAGCTGAGATATCGCAAAAAGAAATATGATTTTACCAACTGCGACATCTAGCGGGACAGTTCTGAATTTGACCGATCATTTTCAAATTCGTCTTGTCTAGACACACAACTTTGTCAAAAACCGCCACTTTCTATCGTATCATGGTCATGAGATATCATCATAAGATTATAATTTGACCACGCGCGCCACCTACTGAGACAGTTTCAAACTTTGTTATGAATTTCCAAATGTGTCTTGTTCGAACAAATAACTTTGTAGAACACAATAACAGTCTATCTCGTCACAACTCTGAGATATTCCAAAAAAACTCAATATGCTCGTTATAAGCGCCATCTACCGTATCAGTTCCGAATTTTGTTATCCGCAGTCAGATTGATCTCGTCCAGATAAACAACTTTGCCAAAGACAGCAATCGTCTATCTCTTCTCAGTCCCGAGATATTAGAGATTCTAGTATCGAGATTCTAGAATCATTTGTTTTGGTCGCCATTTGCGCCATCTAGCGGATCAGTTTTCAAACTTTATTGTTCGTTTCCAGATGCGTCTTAAATTGATAAACAACTTTGTCGAAAACCGCAACCTTCTATTTCATGTCAGTCCTGAGATATAGGCAGTATTATTCGCCGTGTACTCAGTACACGACGCGACCGCTTATGTAACTTTTTTTAACGCGACCGCTCTAAGGTTAATTATGCGTAAAAAATTTGAGAACATGGGTGACTAACTATTTCGATGTACAATTGAAAAATGAATTAATGTTTCTAATACTTCACGATCAATACGGTATACGGTTGCTTAAATTAAAACACGTTCCGTCCAACATTTTGCTTGCATGATGCTCTTGAATATCTGCCTCTGATGTCTTCTTTTAAAAAATAGTTTTATTCGAATAGATGCTTGTGCTACTGCTTGAAAATCCTTAAGTTGAAGTCACTATTCCAAGATGATACCTTTTTATCATAAATTTGCCCGCTCACGTTGTTTGATATATATGCTCTTGTCTCAACACTACGTAGAAAACCATAAAAAGTAATCTTAGATTGCTACAAAACAGTCTTAGATGATAATTAACACTTTAAAAGCTAACCAGAAATCAGACGAAAAATATCGCGGGCGGATTACAATGTTGCTTATGCTGATTATTGAACAATCATGTCCGAGCATTTTAAAGAATTTCTTTTTTGTTTTACTACTTGTAGGAAAGCGATATAAGGACATTTCTTTGAGATATCTTGATACCGCTTTGACGAAAAAATTTCCGCTTGCAATTTGGAATGTTGTACTTCATTGTATTAATGAAAATACATACCAGAAATAATGTTCTAAGCATAAACATAAAAGCTGTAAGAAAAAAAAAGACAAATCTTGCGTATCCAACGATTTTTTTTAAAAAATTAACTAATTTTCCATACAAAATGCTCGAAATCTCAGAACTAGTGTAGATGTGTTAGTGCAAAGTGTATATGACAGCTCGCATTGTCATATACCTGGTATATATCAATTTACTTTGCCAAAATATATCGCTTTGAGAGAGCGAAATAATTGAAGATAGAATTAACAAAAGGGCGAATGTCGCAAGCGTAAACAAACCGAGTTGATTTTCCTATGCTGGTCCAGCAAAAAATAACTCTCACTCGTTTTTTTTTTGACGTAGGACTACGTCTTACGGCAAGTTTTGAGATAGGGTGTCATTCCAAAAAATCGAAAAATGCGAGCGTCACGAAAAATGAAAGGTTTTGAGCGCTAATAGCTCAGCGGTTTTCCGATCGATTTTCAATATTCTTACACCAATCGATCGGAAAATCTTCTAAGAATTAACCCAAATGAAGAAAAGTATGGATTCCTGATGTTGAACTATTGAACAATTGAAAATAATGAACCTATGTTTTACCAGAATTCTCGCTTTGTGATTGGTTGGAAGATTCTTTACGATGATCTAAACCTATACCAATTTGATATCTGTGCTTGGGAAGTAAGCCAAAACAAGTGACAAAGTTTCCTCATTTCAACAAGATTTCTTAACACCGCGGTTCATTCAACCTAGACCATTTTGATGTCCTTGCTTGGGAAGTACGCCAGAGAGAGGGACAAAGCCCCTTCGTGCCAACAGATTTCTTACGAACGCGATTAAACCTAGTCCAATTTGATGTCTGTGTTAGGGAAGCGTGCCAGAAAAAATGACACAAGCTCGTTGTCCCAACAGATCGCAAATTCTTTACTGCGCGACGATTAAACCTCGGCGAATTTGATATCTGTGTTGGAAAAATGTGCTACAGATGTAGTGCTCGGTTATAATACGGCTGTGTAGTGTATGAATACGCATGCTTGCCATTTCATTAGAAGTGTAGTGAAAATATGTGCTGTTGATAAAATATGATTGAATTGGTAAAATCTTTTCAACGTGGGAAACCATGGATAATAAAAACAATCTTTAATTTCAGTAAGGTAGCAGGAAAGTAATAGTTTGTGTTCTTGATTTTGTTAAATTGTTTTCAAATGCACAATCTAAACTAAACTGCATCTTAAGCTAAACTGCAAATTGTCTTTTGTTTTGATTAAACACTTCTATCGCCCATCACTAAAAACTTGTTTTAAATAATTCAAACGATTAAAACAGAAGAAAGGATTCTTGCCAAGGATATTATCAGTCTTTTTAAGACTGATGGTGTAATAAAACGATTTGTTTACAATTTGCCAGTTGAGCCCTAATCGCGAATCACTCCGGATTTATCAAAGTAGTAACATTGCATACGTTCAATTCTCAAAAGATTGTGCATTTGAAAACAATTTAACAAAATCAAGAACACAAACTATTGCTTTCCTGCTACCTTACTGAAATTAAAGGGTGATTTGGGGCAAAATTATCAAATGTGTCCGATATAAATATTTGCTTGACAAAAAAAAATTTTCTTTCTCGCAGGGACTCTCGCATTTTCTCAATGAAACTCTCTTCAGGTACTAAATAAATTTAGTAACAAAGATAATCAAATTGGTTGAAAGAGTACTTAAAATTTTAAAGACTTGCTAAAAATATGACAATTTTAAAATTGTTTTTTTTTCGGAAAACGTCAAATTATAGCGAACTTTTAATTCATGTTTTGATACAACATACTTTGAGCTTTCAGACGCACTGTAAGAAACTGCGGCGACAAGAGGCGACTAGAGTTGTTTTTTTGATTAAAGTTTATGAGAATTTCATTTTTATTATGAGTAGCCTATTGCGCACCTCATTGAGTTTAAATTTGTTTTCATTTCATTTTTTGATAGGCTAAGGTATCAGTTTTAAAATATGGTATATAACAATAATATTTACATCCGCGATAAGTATTTAATTTTTTGATTTTTTTAAAATGACCTTTTTTTCAAACTTTTGAAATGGGCAACTTTGACAGCTTTTTTCTACATGATATTTTTTTTCTATCAAAATTTTGTTCGCGAATCATAAAAATATAGACAATTTACTACAAAACCGCGTTTAAGCATGTGCTACATGTGCATGTGCTGTGCGTTGAAGGGATTTTACCAATTCAATCCTATTTTATCAACAGCACATCTTTTCACTACACTTCTAATGAAACGGCAAGCATGCGTATTCATAAAGAGTCGTATTATAACCGAACACTACAGCTGTAGCACATTTTTCCAACACAGATATCAAATTCGCTGAGGTTTAACCGTCTCGCAGTAAAGAATTTGCGATCTGTTGGGACAACGAACTTGTCATTTTATCTGGTACATTTCCCTAACACAGACATCAAATTGGACTAGGTTTAATCGCGTTCGTAAGAAATCTGTTGGCACGAGGGGGCTTTGTCACTCTCTCTGGCGTACTTCCCAAGCAAGGACATCAAAATGGTCTAGGTTGAACCGCGGTGTTAAGAAATCTTGTTGAAATGAGGAAACTTTGTCGCTTGTTTTGGTTTACTTCCCAAGCACAGATATCAAATTGGTATAGGTTTAGATCATCGTAAAGAAACTTCCAACCAATCACGAAGCGAGAATTCTGGTAAAACATAGGTTCATTATTTTCAATTTTTCAGTAGTCCAACATCAAGAATCCATACTTTTCTTCATTTGGGTCAATTCTTAGAAGATTTTCCAATCGATTGGTGTAGCTATTAGCGCTCAAAACCTTTCATTTTTCGTGATGCTCGCATTTTTCGATTTTTTGGAATGACACCCTATCTCAAAACTTGCCGTAAAAAACGTTAATTTTGTTAATACGTCAAAAAAATGTTAATTTTGTTTTAATTTACATACGGTAGGTTGATACGGCTAGATTATATAATTACTTATATTAGTTTTGAGGTATTTTTTCTCATTACATTTAAAGACATTGATGCTGGTGATCTATTTGAATTCATCAGGTAAGGTGTTATAAGTTGAGGGACCGAAAAATGAAATACGCGTCTGGCCTAGATTTGTGGTGGCTCTGCTACGCTCTATGAAATTTGCTCGAAGAGTATTTTGCAATCTATTGCCAACATTTAAAGTCATGTTATGGTGGTAATCTGGTTGGTGCAAGACTTCGTGAATATGAATAACAGTCTGCATATCACGTAAGGCGAGGACAGGTAATATAGTGTGGCTATTATTGAAGTTCAGTTGGGCAGTTGGATAGAGTATTGGCAGTTTAAATATGGTTTTCAAGCCTCTGTTTTGCAGGACTTGAATCTTTTTGAGTTTTGATTTGCAGGCATGACCCCATGCTATTTCTCAGTGTTGGATTTGGGAATGGATGCAACCATAGTAAAACTGTAACAGTGCCTTTCTAGGAACGAAGCAACTCACTTTCCTCATGGCACCAGATAAAGATGAGATCTTCTGCTGCAAATGCCTAATTTGCTGATCCCAAGACAACGTAGAGTCAAGGTAAGGCGACATCCATTTAGTACGTCACGCAAATTTTGACCAAAGTCATCCCCCCCTCCCCCCCTTGTCACATTTCGTCACACATTCGTGCCCCCCCTGAGAAAGTACGTCACGTCACGACAATCCCCCCCCATTCACAACAAAAAAATTAAATATTCATTCCACCCTTTTTATTTAAAGCTATCAAATGAATTTCAGCAAATAAAAAATGGAAAATTTTCGAGCTTATAAGTCATCGATTCGCGGATTTTGAAGATGATCTTCAATTGCTGCAATCGGATACGCTTCAGAAGTCGCTGATGTGTCGTCGATTAATGTTTCGCGCATATCCACGCCCTTTACATTCATCCACTCAAATTCGTCTGATCTAGTTGAAAGAATCAGGGCTTCCTGCTGACGTCTTGCAGCAACACGCCTTAGAAGAACTTTCCTGACGGATTTTTTTGTATCGTGTAGTCATTCAACACTACCTTAGATCTAAAATTTAAAAAGAAGAAAACTTAGACATAGTAGAATTAAATTGGATAAGTTTTCTTCTTTTTTAATTTTAGGTTTCGTATTCTACTAAGACGCTCCAAAAACTTCAGACTACCTTAGATGCGAAATTTAATCCGCAAGTGGCTTAAACTCTATCCTTCAGAGAGCTTTTGAGTGAGGGGCAGTATAAATTATACCGAAAAACTTTAAAAGCAGCCGTGGAACTTCCGTATGAGTTTTTGTTCATCGATTGAGTTCAGCACGAATATCAAGGGAAAACATTGTCATGGGTCTCTGGTAGCATCCCGTAACCCTTCAGGAGTTTGTGCGACTGCTATTTGCGGTCGCAAAGATTTTTTAGGCAGGACGGTACTCAAGCAGCTCTTCAGCTGTGTACTGCATATTCTGTAAAGCCTTAATGGAGAGTTCATACTACATAGAATAAATGAGTCCTGTTCACATATATATGTTAAAAAAAAAGTGTTCATTCAAAAAATTTAACTATTTGTTTTAAAATCCATCAGTACGTTAATTTTATAGAGGCCTTCAATAGTTGTATTTTAAAATGAAGGCTAAATTATAATTTCCCGAATAAATTTTCCATTTGATTTTTTTCATGTGACGTCACATAACTTCATACCCCCCCTCCCCCCTACGTCACAAATCGTCACGATTAGATCAACCCCCCCTCCCCCCTATAAGCGTGACGTACTTTATGGAAGCCCCCTAAATACCCAGGTATTTAAAATTATCCACTTTTTCTATCAGTGTTTCATTAACACACAGGTTTAAGTGACCGGTTGGTTTTTTCCTAGGTGGATGGAATACCATATATTTGGTTTTTGCCAGGTTAAGCGAAGGCAAATTCGCGTTAAAATATTGTTACAGAATTTTTAAATCCTGTTCCATTGCTGATATCACACTGCCAATGTCAGTGCAAGGGTAAAACAATGCCGTGTCATCCGCGAATAACCTTGGTATCCCTCTCAAATTTAAATTTCCAATGTCGTTGATGTAGTTTAGAAATAATAACGGACCAATATTGCTACCTTGCGGCACACCAACATCAATTTTCTGGAGTGAGCTACGTGCATCATCAATTGTTACAAATTGTGTCCTATTGGTTAAATAACTGCGGATAATGTTATTTGCGACTCCTCTTATCTATACCTAAAAAAAAGGATTTTTGTCAGTCTGTCTGTCTGTCCGTATGTTCCTTTTAGAATCAAAAACTACTGAACCAATCGGCGTGAAAATTTGCATGTAGAGGTTTTTGGGGCCAGGAGAGGTTTTAGTGATGGGAGAACCCTCCCCCCACTAAGAGGGGGGCTCCCATACAAATGAAACACAAATTTCTGCATAACTCGAGAACTAATCAAGCAAATAGAACAAAATTTGGCATGTGGGTGTTTTCGGTGACAAGAATTTATTCTATGGTAAATTGAGACCCCTCCCCTCTTTATAAGGGGAATTATAACTCCTCTCCCCTTTAAGAGGGGGGGCTTCCATACAAATTTCCTCATAACTCGAGAACTAATCAAGCAAATGGAACCAAATTTGGCATGTGAAGGTTTTCGAGGGCAAGAATATTTTCTATAGTGAATTGGGACCCCTAACCACTTTAGGAGGGGGGGCTCCTGTACCAAAGAAATACAAATTTTCTTCATAACTCGAGAAGTAATCAAGCAAATGGAACCAAATTTGGCATGTGGGTGTTTTTGGAGACAAAAATTTTTTCTATGATAAATTGGGACCCCTCCCCGTTTTAGGAGGGGGGGATTCTATACAAATGAAATACAAATTTCCTCATAACTCGAGAACTAATCCAGCAAATGGAACAAAATTTGGCATGTGAAATTTTCCGAGGGCAAGAATATTTTCTAAGGTGAATTAGGACCCCTCTCCACTTCAAGAGGGGGGGCTCCTATACAAACGAAATACAAATTTCCTCATAACTCGAGAACTAATCAAGCAAATGGAACAAAATTTGGCACGTGAGTGTTTTTGGAGATGAAATTTTTTCTATGGTGAATTGAGACCCCTTCCCACTTTAGGAAGGGGGGCTCCCATACAAATTTCCTTATAACTCGAGAATTAATCAAGCAAATGGAACCAAATTTGGCATGTGAAAGTTTTCTAGAGCAAGAATATTTTCTGTGGTAAATTAGAATCCCTCCCCATTTTAAGAGGGGGGGGGGGGGGGCTTCTATACAAATGAAATACAAATTTCCTCATAACTCGAGTGCTGATCAAGCAAATGGAACCATATTTGGCGCGTGAGTGTTTTTGGAGACAAAAATTTTTTCAATGATGAATTGCAACCCCTTCCCACTTTAGGAGGGGGGGCTCCTATACAAATGAAATACAAATTTCCTCATAACTCGAGAACTAATCAAGCAAATGGAACAAAATTTGGCATGTGAAAGTTTTCGGGGGCAAGAATATTTTCTATGGTGAATTTGGACCCCTCCCAACTTTAAGAGGGGGGGCCAAACAAACCCAAACAAACGAAATACAAATTTCCTCATAACTCGAGAACTAATCAATCAAATGGAACCAAATTTGGCATGTGGGAGTTTTGGCAGAAATTTTTTCTATGGTGAATTACGACCCCTTCCCCTTTTAAGAGGGGGGCTCCCATACAAATGAAATTCAAATTTCCTTATAACTCGAGAACTAATCAAGCAAATGGAACCAAATTTGGCAAGTGGGAGATTTTGGAGTCTTGAATTTATTTTACGATAGTTAGAGACCTCTCACCCCCGTGGTAAGGGGGATACGACTCTCATACAAATAAAACAGAAATTTTTGCGAAACTCAAAAACTAATCGAACTCGAGAAATTCGAGACTCTTCCATAAAACATTAGTCAATGTAAGACCACAAAAACTATCTATAGTAACACTAGATCATTCAGGACGAGACGGTAGCGAGTGTTGCCGGTGACCCGCCGTCGGAAGCGCCGCCCACTGGGGGGCTTGCAAAACTCGAGATTGTGACAAAGATCATCCAAATTCATGATTTATGTACAACACAGGTTGATTTGTGGCAATACGAAGTTTGTCGGGTCAGCTAGTACCATATAATTCTAGCTTCTGTAGCAAGATATTATGATTAAGCGTATCAAATGCTTTTTTAAGATCGAGAAATAATCCTCCAACAATTTTTTTTGACTCAATTTCATGATTATGTCGTCTACTAGCTCTGTTATGGCTGTCATAGTACTGCATTGCTTTCTGAAGCCGTATCGAAATTTGTAAAGAGCATTATTTGCTTTGAAAAAGTCTAATAGCCGAGAAACGAGCATTTTTTCTAAGATCTTGTTGAAGACAGATAATGTAGAGATTGGACGATAGTTGCACGCATCCAAGGGATTACCCGTTTGAAAGATTGGCACTACCCTTGCAGGTTTTAAACAGTTAGGATATTCTCCAGTGTTAATGATTTTATTGAAAGCTTGGCTTAAGATTGATGCAAAGGCCTGAGGATTATTATTAGCTGTTCTTGCTGTTATGTTATCTGGTCCACAGCTCTTATTTGCATCTAGCTCTTTAATTAGGGAAATGACTTCATTTGCGCTTGCTGGGCGTAAAAAGGTTGTGTTTGAGACACATCTGATATTACTAGTAGGGCTAGCGTTCGTTGGATTTATTTTGCTTGCAAGATTCGCACCAATACTCGAAAAATATTTGTTAAAAATTTCGCAGACGTGTTGCGCATCAGAAACTCTGTTCCAGTTTTGTTTACATTTGCGACATTCGCTCTTTTGTTGATTCTATCTAGAATTCAGTAAGCTAGTGAATCGTTCAAACGAACTAGCTCAGTTCAATGAGCGGAATGATTCAGATTCGTTCACTTAACCCCGTTTAGGCGCGTGCGGCAGAAATCGCACAAAAATCTGGCAGCGAAAAACTTTTTCTGCCAGACATTCTGCCGGATTTCTGGCCGCCGTCACCCGTGAAAACTAGCAGAAATGCAACAACCGATTCGGGCAGAAATTTCGCCTAACGGTTTTGTTTTGATTTTTCTGCCCGAGTTCTGTTCGATTTCTGCCAGTCATCGAACAGAACCGGTTCGGCTGATTTTCCTTTTTTGTATTATTTTTCAATATGTCAATAGATGTCATCATACAAATTACGTTAAACCAAATTTATATTTATTTTTCTAGCTTTTTATTTACATTATCATAAGCACATCATAAATGGCGCACAAAAGAACACCGGCACTGGAAACAATTTTCTGAAAAAAAGGTCTGGCTATAAATGTATCACACTAAACAAAACAAACATTTTTGTGATTAGTAATAGATGCAGATTGTTTGATTTGTTTAGTGTGGCTATACGAACAAAAACTGAAGTTTGCAGATATGAATTTGTAATTTCCTTACCTAGAATCGGAAACTGCAACGAGCAGCGCGTGTCATCTCTTGTCACTTGTTCTGACATAAAGAGAGTAGAGCGAAAAACGAAGAAGATGAACCGGTTCTGAATGTCAAATTCAGCCGGCGCCATATTGGTTCTGTTCGATTTCTGCCAGGCATCCGACTTGTTCGTAAGCGGGAAAGAGAGTAGAGCGAAAAACGAATAAGATGAACCGGTTCTGAATGTCAAATTCAGTCGGCGCCATATTGGTTCTGTTCGATTTCTGCCAGGCATCAGACTTTTTCGTAAGCGGGATGGGTTTCCTGCCGGATTTCTGTTCGATTTCTGCCAGAGGTTTCGAATAAAAACCGGTTTTGTACCGATTCAGCTTTCCCTCCTTTTTTGGAGAGCAGCAGCGGATTGTAGCAGCAAGAAGCGTGCAATAAACAGCATACAGTCAACCAAAAAAGTATTCGGACAGCTGCGCATAAATTTTTCTTTTAGTAATTTTGCGCAGTATTTTGCAAAGAATGGAACCACATATTTTTTTAAAACAATGTTTAACTAAAGCATATTTAGATGCACAACAAAAATTCGGGGAAAAGCTTTCCATTTTGAAGATAGAGTACATATAGTTTGAATTGGCTAAAAATGCAGCCAAAAAAGTATTCGGACAGTTAACTATTAGTTGAAACAAATGTCCTTTCTCGCTCAACTACTACCTTGTAGGACCATTTACATTCTTGGTGACCTGTTTTAATCTGTTTGGGATAAAATTAACAATTTTTCAAATATCCCTCTGTGAATTGCTGACCTTTATTTACTACAGCTCGGTTTAAGGGGAAACCGAAAGTGGCTCAAAGATGGCTGGATAAATGGCTACCGTTCGAAGCATGTATTGTTTTGCACCTTAAAAATGCATCTGTATTGGCAGAGCACGCTTTCGCCACGGAATCAGTGCTTCCAGTGCTGTTACAATCTCCTAAAACTTGTCATTCCATTTATCGATCTGCTATTTATCAACAAACGCTCAGAAAAACATAATTGCTAATGGAAAATAAATTTAACTGATCATATCGATCATTACGTGTTCATAAAAGCGACCAATGTATAATTTGGAATTAGTTAATAGATATTTTGTTGCGCACATATTTCATTGTACTAGCGGTTTCCGAAAAAGCAGCAACACAGTATCAAACTTTCGTCACATCAATGAGCTTTTAAAGAGCTTTCAACTTTCGCCGCATCGATAAGCTTAGAATGATGTAAATAAACAAAACGCAAACGCAGGAATCAAAAACGCAATCGATGCAAGCGGATTAATTAAACATCCTAGTGATCCTACGCATTATTCAGTTGCTGCTGTTAATTTTGATTGAATCGGAATGCCTTGATAAAGAAAACAAACCCTTTTTCGGGATGTTTATAGTCAGTGCGGTTGGCTGCGGATCAGCTGTTTATGTTTGCAAGCTCCGCTATTTGACATATATTACCAATACTAATGCAATATTCAAATAAACGTTTAGGTTTTTAACGAACACATGAGATGTACAGTACAGTGTTTGTCGCACTAACACAATAACGTTAGCCACTTTCGGTATCGCCTTAAGTCATTTTAATATGAAATCGAATGATTTTTCATTATAGAAATGAAATTACCTAAAAAGATGTTCAAAAGGGTTCAAATCTAGATTGAATACTGATGTTTCGATCAATGTTGGTGATCCGCGAGAAAACTGCGAGTGGCATTCAACTTTTTCTCGGTATATGAAAAGACATCGTCTATCAAAGTAAATTGATATATACCAGGTACACGGAGCGAAAAAGCTCCAGTTTGTTTCAAACAAAATGATTGTTGTTTTAAGCCTCAATAAAATATTTTTATAAGAATCTGAAAATATTTTTGTTTCCAAACGATATTCTGTTTGAATCAAGTAAATAACAGTTTTGAATTAAAAGTAAAGTATTTTCAAATTTGAAGTTGACATTGATGTAACAATAAATAATTTCATTTCAATCATACATTTCAGTTTGAAACAAAACGAAATTTTTGTTTGTGCGTAAAACAATCATAAATATGGTTGAAACTACATTTTTATTCTCCGTGTATGTGACCATCGAGGGTTGCATTAGTGTGTGTAGAAAGAAGAAGAAATAGTTCTGAAGTATGGTGGAACTTGCATGAAAATTAAAACTAAATTAATTGTAATTAATGAATGCAACTATATTATTCCAGAGAAATATTTGAACATTTACAATGAAATGTAAGGAATATATTTTAAAGTCATTTGCACTTGTAGCCTTCTTTATTATGCGTAAAAAAATTGAGAACATGGGTGCCTAACTATTTCGATGTGCAATCGAAAAATGAATTAATGTTTCTAATACTTCACGATCAATACGGTATACGGTTGCTTAAATTAAAACACGTTCCATCCAACATTTTGCTTGCATGATGCTCTTGAATATCTGCCTTTGATGTCTTCTTTTAAAAAATAGTTTTATTCGAATAGATGCTTGTGCTACTGCTTGAAAATCCTTAAGTTGAAGTCACTGTTCCAAGATGATACTTTTTTATCATAAATTTACCCGTCTCAACACTAGGTAGAAAACCATAAAAAGTAATCTTAGATTGCTACAAAACGGTCTTAGAAGATAATTAACACTTTAAAAGCTAACCAGAAATCAGACGAAAAATATCGCGGGCGGATAACAATGTTGCTCATGCTGCTTATTGAACAATCATGTCCGAGCATTTAAAAAAAAATCTTTTTTGTTTTACTACTTGTAGGAAAGCGATATAACGACATTTCTTTGAGACATCTTGATACCGTTTTGACGAAAAAATTTCCGCTTGCAATTTGGAATGTTGCACTTCATTGTATTCATGAAAATACATACTAGAAATAATGTTCTAAGCATAAACATAAAAACTGTGAGAAAAAAATAGACAAATCTTGCGTATCCAACGATTTTTTTAAAAAATTAACTAATTTTCCATACAAAATGCTCGAAATCTCAGAACTAGTGTAGATGTGTTAGTGCAAAGTGTATATGACAGCTCGCATTGTCATATACCTGGTATATATCAATTTACTTTGATCGTCTATCAGTGTATTGCTATATTCATCGTACGATGCTGCTCCGTGTGTGAGCACAATCGACAATCCTGTGAGTTAGTTTTCTCTGTATTGTATCCTGAACGTGTACGCGCCATGGGGAATGCGATTCACTCTCTCGTGATTCGCTTTGTGTGTAAATATCACGGAAAAGGATCGCCAGCCGATAATTTTCGCAGATGAGAAAGGATTGCGATCATTGGATGATTATCGTTCTTTTTTCGATTGGTAAAAAATGTAAGATTTTTCGGTTATGGATATTTTTGTTGCAATTGTGTTGGCGAATGGAGGATATGGTGAGGTCTGATATTGTTTTAATATAAATACAAGGCAGCAACTTGCTGTCTAATAAAATGTTTACAAAAAATATTATGGCTGAATTAACACTAGATATACCAGCATTTTAAATATACCTATTTATACCAAAACCAGTCAAAATGACTGGTGGATAAGAACCGGTTGGTGAACGACTGAATAATGTGCAACACAAACCCTATAGTGGTCCTTAGCCTCTTATCCAGCAACTTCTATCTCCACCTCCTCGTGGTAAGGTAACCAACCTGTTTTGGACCTCATCTGAAGCTGTACTTAATTTGGACACTTTCATTTGATTTTGCTGTAAGTGTCCAAATTATGTACAGCTACAGGTGGGGTCCAAAATAGGTTGATTACCCTACCAGCCGGAATACGAGCAATCTTAGCGGAGATGTGGTAACCAACCCTGGTGGTAACTAAGGTCGTATACCGACAGGCAAGGAGGCACTGTCTTGTCTCAGCACTATACGATGGCAGCCCCATCATGAGACTCGGCAGCATAGCCATAGTAAGGCAAGCCTTTTATATCTAAAATATTACGAAAAATCAAGAAAATTCAACTCGAAACATTTAGCATGGACAGGCGATGAAACAAGGATTTGGAATTGATGCTTCCTACCTGGAACTGTAAAACCAAATTTCGTGGATGGCGACAGAATGTTGCTCGTTCAGTTGGAACCGCAAAAGTTTGACATTGTGGCACTACAGGAGATCTGTCGCAAAGGCGGGAAGGTTTGGGGGATCCGTGGCGGCAAGGCCCAATTTTTCCAGAACGGTGGAGCAACCAACGAGCTGGGAACGAGCTTCGTAGTAATGGGCAGAATGCAGGATCGGGAGAGGATATGTGTGTTGAGGATAACAGGCCGCTTCTTCAAATTCACCATCATAAACGTGCACTGTCCACACGAAGGTAGACCCGACGACGAGAAAAAAGCGTTCTATGTCCAGCTGGAGGTAACATACGATAGCTGCTCGAGTGCTCATCGTCATTGGGGACATGAACGATCAGATCGACAGGGAAGCAATGTATAGTGATAACAGCCAGCGATGCATCAACTTTACAGCTTCCCGAGGCCTGGGGATCAGAAACACATTCTTTCCCCGCATAGATCTACAAAACCACCACGAGATCACCTGACCAACTAACAGTGAACCTAATCGACCATATTCTCATCGAAGGTCGGGTTTTCTCGAACATCACCAACGTACGCTCCCTACGGGGTACGGATATCGATTCAGATCATTACCTAGTAGCAGTACACGTGCGCTCAAAATCATCGACGGTATATACCTCACGACAAAGCCACCCTCGGTTAAACAAATGATAATTAGACAACCCGGAATGTGATGAGAACTACGCGCATACTATGCGCCTTCTCCTGTGGTCAGGTGCTTCGACCCTCGAAGATAAATGTAGCAGGATACGTTCGTCCATCAGTGAGGCCGCAAAACGTCAGAAGGAGAGCTAGAACCACTGTTTCAGGCTAGTGAGATGCGCAAGTTCTATGAGAAGGTGAACCGATCTCGTAAAAGATACACACCGAGGCCTGATATGTGTAGGAACGAGCAGGGAAACTTGGTCACAAACGAACGCATAGTGGTTGGTGAGTGGAAGCAGTTCTTTGATAGGGATCTCAATTGCTGATATAGCAAAAGGAAATGGAGCAAAAGTCAACGTATGAGAGCCTAAGGGCGTTTCGACTTCCGATCTCAAAGAGATCCGGCGAGAAATCGATCAGCTGAAGAATAGAACCGCCGAAAAGGACCGACTCTCGACAAAACTTTGGCCAAGAACCATTAGGAACGGCATTTCACTGAATAATTTCATGCTTCGGACTCACCGTTCATCCGAAATACAACATTTCTTCATAGAATCTTGCACCAGTCATTTTGACTGGTGCTGGTATAAATGGCAAAAACAAAAATTATATTTATTACTAATATATATAAAGTAACATTAAGTTCATAAAATGTATTCTCTACTTATAGCTACAAAAGTCATAACATCGTTTCTAAAATCAAATGTTAGATGTTGTAGAAATTTCAAATTGAAATTGCACGGCCAGTCAAAATGACTGGTCTGGTATATCTAGTGTTAAAGAAATGTTGCAGCACGTTTTGCAATTTAAGAACGAGGCAGCGCGTGGAAAGCAAAGATTTGAATGGCACTGCACGTTTATAAAACCGTTTTGCGTACTCAGTTGTGTTGATACACTGTTATTCTGGTTATCCATATCACCACCTCTGTGAATTTAGGGCCATTATACAGTGGGATTTCACATTGGGCATTTTAGTAACAAAATAATCCGTTTTTGGCAACATAAAATATTTTACTTCAAAAAATATGCTTAAATAACAGTCAGTTTCCGCATACTAGCCTTAAATGACGAAAAAATGAATGTTACGAACAGTACACGTACGGTACAGTAAAGAAAGAAATAAAGAAGTATTATTTTTATTGCCGTAGGACTACGTCTTACCGCAGGTTGCCAAAAACTTACTTGCACCGGACGGATAACTCTTGGCGGACTTGCAATCGTTGATTAATAATATTTAGTCAATTTCTAACACATCTACAGTCAATATTTTCATATCCAAAAAGGGTCTCGATTTGGCACGGTTTCGATTTTGGCAACATAGGGGACCTGCATTTGTTGCCAAATTCGATTAGAAAAACGCGTGAATTCGCGTAAAAACCACGTAAACCTTGTAATTTTCAATCCTAGGTACCGTGAACGTACCATATTCTGCGCAGTTAAGACATTTTAATGATTCTTCCGCTATTCTAAGTATTCTAGATTTAAATTAACAACGTAGATAGCAGCAACGTGTAGTGCTACGATCTATAATATCTGGTAAAAAATATAGGAATTATAAGTTGACTTAATATTGAGTATATTTTTCGTTTTGTAAACTTATCCACGGTGCCTAATTCTGCGCACTTTCTTGTCCATATTCCTAATTCTGCGCATATTTGCTCCTAATTCTGCGCACCCAAAAAGTGAAAATAAATACTCCTGCCATACAGTTTATATCTTTATACACACCAAAAAATCCGGCATTAGCTATTACCATAAATCAACCCGCATAGTCAAATACCATACGCCAATGATTTTCCGTATAGTTTTCTAACCATTTGCTGTATAATCATATAACCATATGCAGACTATACCCAGCAATGGTTTTGACTATGTGCCAAATGGTAAACTGAGAAATAACCATTGTACGAACTAGTCGTTAGGTTTGGTTACCATACAAAAATGCTGAATTTCGCGAACAATTTTTTCGCGATACCATACTTGGTATGGTGGACATACAGTCAAAGAAATTGTACTAAAACTGCTACATATATAGTATTATTATGGTATTTCGGAAAAAAAAGATTCACATTGAATGACAGGGACAATGATAATTATATGGTCTCTAATGGTGCATGTGACATTGCACTAATGGTTCTGGCATAGTTAAATGATTGTACCGGAAATCGTTGGCTTATTCTATTTAATGGTATAAAAATTGTTTTGTAATGAAATAGGATTCATTTATTTTCTCATAAATTGTACAAAAAAATTGTGAGGATGCCGAACATCACTGCGGCAATATATGTTCACTTCGCCAACCACGAATAATGTCCCAACGTGAAAGATGTTTCGACGACAATATTGAAGCGACCCGTAATGAGTGTCGGCGACGAGTAGCTCAGGACTGAATGAAGTGGAGACGAGTTTCTGATACGGCTGACCCCGACGGCTATAGGCCATGAAGAAGAATACGTGGCCAGAGTAACCCTTCTTGTGTACACATTTTTGTGTATCGATGTGTACTCTGGGTCTTTTAGAAATTATCTATAATAAGAAAAGAAAAACTATATGATATGAATTAAATAAAATCATATTTAGTATGTTTTACCTGCATTTTTAATATTGTTTATCGGAGGAGTTGACGACGCACAACATCTCACTTGAAAATTGTAAAACAAAATGGCTGTTTTTGCATTTAGCATACTATACAACAAATGGTAACAATAGGAAACATAGTCGGTATTTCGTTCTTACTATTTATTTAGTACTAACTATATACAATATCGTACCTCAATGGTTAAACAACCATGACTTCGAATGGTAGCAAATGATATGAAACTATATGACGAACAATCACTGTTAGTCATATAGTACATTTATAATACCTACCGTTTTGCCAATAGTTTTTGATTATGCGGGTAATCCATGATCCGGCCTTCTTGTGCTGTCAGGGTAGCAAAGAAATATTGTTATCATTTTGATTGCCTCATTTTAAATATTTTATTCCCGATAATGTTAAGGGCGAATTGATTCGGGTTTTCTGCATACTGAACATTACACTTTAGACTATGTAATACTAAAAATTGTGTTTTCATATAGAAACCACTTCCCCACTCTCTGACAGCCCCATGAGGTTGGACATTAAAAAAAATAGAAGACATGGTTTCATGAACTGGCGCTCGTAGGTTCGGACCCCGAGACACAGCACAGTATTCCAATCAATGCAAGTTAAAGATTCTACTTGAATTTTCATGCCTCTATACCTCAGCCATTTGGGTGCGGTTGCGTATTCTTTCGTAATTTCTTTGTAGGATACATTACTGCGCAGAATTTGGCACATGAATAAAAAATCTGTGCCTAAATCTGCGCATTATTGCATCGCATTTTTCTAAGGAAAGCAATGCATGCAATCACTCTTTTTGTCTAAAACATGACTAAAACTAATTATTCTTTCTAATTATGCTGGCTAATTTGATCATTGCAAAGAATTTCGATCATAAATTTATTAATTTTGTAGAAGGATAATCTTAGCGTTGCTGCTAACGACGATGTTTTCTGCCATAAAAAAATACTTTATGTTTCACGTTAAATTATTTCGCTCTCAAATATTATGGCCCGTTTGTGAATAATGGCGTAATATTCAACAGACATTTATAAAAAAAAATTACGCAATGATCATAGTTATGCACAATGCTAAAAAATACTTATATAAAGAAAAATGCGCAGAATTAGAAGCTGCGCAGAATTTGGTACGGTCACGGTACGTATAAAAAAGACGTTTTGAGCACATCCACGTAAATTCCGAAAATCACGTAAACCGCGTAAATTCCGAAATTCCTTTAAAAAACCGGATTTAATCCACCTGCTGGTGAAAGGAACCTTTGCTATACCATCTTACATGTTATTTGATACAGAACTCGAAACATCTTGGGAACATAATTCAACTGTTAGTTGACGCTTTACAATTTATTCCATATAACTTGGACTGACATTTAAATATAAAGAAGGACAAAACCATTTATTTGATAGTAAAATCATTAAAATCGATTTGGTTGCCCAAAAGTTATTTGAAAATAAGTTTGGCAAAACAATGATTTTTGGGAGATGGCCTTAGAAAAAGCCAACCTAAACGCCAAACGTCTTCGGAACATAATTCATTCATTGGTTAACGTTGCGTAGTGCGTTGGTTTTCATAAAAATTTTGGAAATTGAATAAGTTTACAAAATTTGAACAAAATAGCAGCAACTATAAATTTTGATAGATCCTTTTTTACATGAAATTACTGAGTAAAGGTAAGTTGGTTGTTACTAATTTGATTAAGTGCAAGTAAAAGCAAGTTGTAAGAGGAAATATTATTTAACATATACATTGCGTAGTAAAAGTCTAGTTTATAGGTTTTTGAACTACGCATAAATTTCTGTAATGCCATTCTTTTTGATTGACATCAATAAAGCTTTCTTGAATAAATTTCACCAATTTTTAATAACCTTCGGTTACTCACGCTGTTGCATTTTGTACAACACGTGTAGGTTTTTGAATGCCTTATTGTTATAAAGTTACAAATCGCTGTTCAACTAACGTATATTCTTCAATTAACTTGTTATGAGCAAAACATCATAATTATTCAATGCATTAATACTTCAAATTGTTGGAAAAATAGATCAGCATAAGCTGACATCACAGAAACGAAGCAATCAGCATGTGAGGTGTACCGCTATTGGCCCTGGAATTTTCTCTCGTTTCTTCATATGGAAAAATGGTATTTGTATGCAGCAAAACTATCAGCAAATATAAAATGTAAATGTTACCAACAGATTCATTCGAGTCGAGTCATTCGGGGTCAAAATTAAGGCATTTTTTAATCAAAGTTCTACAGTACCTAAACAAACAAGTATAGAGGTATACTATATTCATCAAAGTTGTGTATTTTTACTATTTATACAATTTTGTAATACTCGAAAAAGTCATACAACAATTACAAAAAGAGCTAAAATAGAAAAACCTGATTGTGCAAATTCATATACAATGAATAAGTTTTTTCTATCTTCGCTGAATAGATAGAAGGTTACTGTATTCAACAAAATTTCTTGTAATAATGTGTTCTAAAACTTTGCAGAACACATCAATGTGTTTTATTGAAACTGAAGAAAAATATTTTTTTTATTTCACTTTTAGGGGGATTAATCAAAATTTAAATTGTACCAGATGATAGAACTTTAAATTTCAAGAAATTCTTCCGAAGGTTTGATAAATCTAAAACCAAGTTTTCCGAGTCAAAATTCTAGTGCGCATGTCTTTTTGGCTTTGGGTCATTGTGCGCGCGAGTAACTCGTATTACTGTTATTTAATTATTTATTTACTAGTCTTCGATGGTATCGCACAGACAGTTCCTAATTCTAATACATACTTATTCTAAATTTAAAAGTCATTCTACTAATATTAAAATCATAAGAGTCAGACACTACATTGAATTCACGACAACATACGTCAATAGGATTGTTCTGGCCAAATAGAGTGCGATGCATTGGAAGCCGAAAAAAGTCCGATCGACGGGTAAGCCTGGGTGGTACGTTGATTTGAAGCCGCTCCAGCAGCTCCGGGCAGTCAATATTGTTTCCAAGAAGATCAAAGACAAATAAACGTTGCAGCAACCTTCTCCTATTCGCCAGCGTGGGAAGCCGTATAAGAGCGCATCGATGTTCATACGGAGGCAATCGAATTGAATCATCCCAGGGTAGCGTTCGCAAGGCGTACCGAATGAAGAGTCGCTGGATTCGTTCAATCCGGTTGATCTGGACAGCATGGTAAGGTGCACATACTATCGCTCCGTACTCCAAAATACTACGTACTATCGCGCAGTAGAGTGACTTCAGACAGTAGACATCATCGAACTGCTGCGTATTTCTTTTGATGAAGCCTAGTAACGCATATGCTTTGGCAGTTGTAATTGCAACGTGCTGAGCGAAACATAGTTTGCTATCAAGGAGAATTCCTAAATCTTTTACAGAATCGACCCGGCTGATGCTGACTGTTTGCATTCTATAATCAAACAAAGTCGTCTGTCTGTTCCTGCAGAATGAAATCACATTGCATTTCTGTATATTAACTTCCATGCCATTCAATGTACACCAATTCAACAGCGAATCAATATCGGATTGTACAGCGCAGCAATCAACTGACGATGCTACTACCCGGTAAAATTTTAGGTCGTCAGCGAACATCAACTTTGGAGATTTTATAGTGGAGCACAGATCGTTCACAAAAAGATTGAACAGCAGTGGGCCAAGGTGGCTTCCTTGGGGCAAACCTGATTTTATCTCAAAATGGAGGGAGCTAGTTCCATTAACTCGCACAAAGGCATCGCGGTTGGTAAGATACGACAGTATCCACCGTGTCAGCCACTCAGGAAATCCCAACCTTACCAGCTTCGTTACCATCAAAGAATGCGGCACCCTATCGAACGCTTTAGCAAGATCCACATAGACGGCATCGATCTGCTGACGCTTCTCAAGTGCATTCGTCAGCGTAGAAACATATGACATCAAGTTAGTAATCGTTGAGCGCTTTTTCACAAACCCATGCTGATATTCCGAGATCGTATGATGAACCTTTGGGTAAAGCGAATCGTGGATAAGGCTTTCGAAAACCTTCGGCAAGCAGCTTAGAATCGAAATACCACGATAGTTCTTGACGTCATGTGTACTCCCTGCTTTATGGACCGGTGTAATAGCGGCAGTCTTCCAAACACTCGGGAAAATTCCTTCCGACATTGATAAATTAAAAATAATCGTTGCCGGAATAGCGAGTGTCGCAGCACAGTTTTTGAAGAGAAGCGGTGGCAGTCTGTCCGGCCCAGCGCCTTTCGATACATCAATTGATTGCAACTTGAACATCACATCACTCCGAGAAAAGTTGAACAACGGCATATTTAAATTGTACAACGGTAAACTACTCAGATACGCTTCAGACGAAGGTGGTCGGTTATTACTTTGCACACTACGAAAGAAGGATGAGAATAGGTTTGCTGACTCCAGTGGTGACTCCGCCGAGCTATCGTTGTAGTGCACACGTTGAGGGATTCCACCTTGCTGCTTCCGATTCTTTACATACGTCCAGAACGATGCGGGGTCATGCTTAATGTTGTCTTCCATGCGACGAATGTAACAGCTAAAACAATGCGCATGCAAAGAGTTATATTCGCTCTCTATGTCACGCAGCAAAGCTTTGTGTCTTTCATCTTTCCATCGAAAAAACTTTTTCCTTGCTTTACGGAGTCGATTTCGCAGACGCTGAAGCTGATTATTCCACCACGGCTTTTTATAACCACGCACACAAAATTTTTGCTTCACTGGCACAACATCCCTTAATATACCATATATGCGCTCATATAATCGTGATACAGCTTCATCAATATTGCCACCAGCAAGAAATTCATCCCAACGAGTATCCGCAATTAGATTGTTAAGTATGTCAAAATTGCATCGCTTAAAGTCAAAATCAAGTGGGTCCGCGCTATCAGAAATATTTATCTTCTCGTCAGAAAGTTCAAATATTATTACAAAGGGGCGATGGTGCTGGTCGATTGCAAGCAGCGGTAACGGTGGCTCCAACAATTCCACTCGACTGTTATCACTAATGAAGGCTAGATCGAGAAGCCTGCCATTGAAGTTAGTTATATTGTTTATTTGAAATAGCCCATTTGACAAAATTGATTCAACAATAACAACTTCTTGTTCGGAGGAGGCATTAATCGGGAGCAAAGAATTTAAATTTTCATCATGTGCCCAACATAAGTGTGGAAGGTTGTAATCTCCAACCACCAATACTAGATTGCGATCACCGGCTAATTCATTCAGTTTTTGCACACACATTGCATGCCGCTCATATAGTGAAGGTTCACTATTAGGTGGTAGATAAACGCAACAGACAAGCACATCAAAATTCCGCAGTGAGACCAATTGTTTGCTCCAGCTGATCGGTGCCTTCAATACAAACAGCTGTGCTATGAAGCTCGCTACTCACAGCAATGAGCACTCCTCCGCCGCGCCTGTGCCGGCTGGTCCGTGCGTTTCTGTCACATCGATAAATAGTATAATTGTTAGCAAGTTCAGAATTGTGGATATCGTCGTTCAACCAGGTTTCTGTCAAAGCGATGACGTTATAGTCACTTTGAGATAGGGCTAGCAATAAATCATTAGTTTTTGTACGTAACCCACGAACATTTTGTTGATAAAAGGTGAAACTTCGAAAACTGTTAGTGGAATTAATTTGACTTCGTCTATTTTGTATCAAAGTGCGGCTAACAGGAGATGGTGTACGATTGTGCAAAGATACTGACAGTCGTTCGTGGCTGGCGATAGAATTTTCTGTGCGGTGATAGGCGGACAGTGGCACTGTTGCATTATTGCGATTGATTTGTTCCTGGTGTCGGTAGGAAACGAAACGGAGCGCGTGTGTTCGAAGTGTGTTGGAAGTCAAATTCTCGGAAAGTAATTTCCTTCTGCCAAGTCGATTTAGATAGTGCTAATTCCTTCAAATGAATCTCAACGCCAGCTTTAAAAGATACAAATGTAAGCTCATCGAGAGATTTTCCCTTCGGTACCAGTTTAACAACTTGCACAGTCTTGTCAGTGTTCAGATTGTTTTTGACAAGTTTTTCGACCTGCTGTACTGTTGCCTGCGGATCGAAACCAGAAAGATACAGCCAGAAGAGTTGTTCTTTACGGGCAGCAGCCAACGGTATTGCATCATCTGGTTCAATGTCTTTGGTACCTTCATAAGTATTTTCACGCTGTGGCGGTTCATCCGGAATCAACAGACGGGGTCTTTTTCGCAGATTTAGTGTGTGTTGCGATCTTGGCAGTCTTGGTGTAGATGGCAGCGGCGTTCGCTCGAGTATAGTGTTTATTTTACTTGTGTTGAAGGCGACTTCTTTTCTTAATTCATCCAGCACCTTATTTTGCTCGTCTACGGTTGACTGCAATGCCATGTTCGTGGATGATATTGCCTGACGAAAACAAGCATTTAACATCATTTTTGAGCAAGCTGAACACATCCAGAACAAATGGGTACTTGCTGCAATAGTGTCTCGCAATTCTGCAGATACATGAGCGCACTTAAGGTGGAAAGAAGACTTACAAAAGCCCTTGCAAATAATTTTATCGGGCTCCTCTAAGCCGCGAGCACAAGCACAGCAAACCGACTCCATTGCTTTTTACGCACGATCAAGCTTCAATAGGTAAGTGTAGATTTTCTTAGATTTTTCACTGATAACAGCGGGAAATTGTTGTACTCCAAAAAACACCGGTGAGATGCAGCAAGATGCGTCCGACAAGTAGTTTGCAGTGAAGAAAAAATCCGAGAAATCGTGAAAAAAACAATAAATTAGCACTGTGATGAACAACAGCAAATCAATTTGTTTACCTTCACACACACACAAAAGTTTGCGCGAGTGTTGGAGGGTTAATATCTTTTGATCGACAAAACCGATTCTTCTGAAGTTTTGCAGATATATTTGAAGCATTAAAATCTTTAATTTGATGCCAAAATAATTCAAACTAGATAAATCATCTTAGATGAAATCGTTATGAATTATTGTAAATTTTAATGTGTTGTATTCAATTGCTCATAACTTTCAAATTAAACGTCCAATCAAAAAACAAATCAGTAGTGATCTATTAGGTTATGTTACCTTTCAAATGAGTCTAATAACGCCTAAAACGGTTTAGTCATCTCTAAGAAACAGGCGATATTTATTACCTTGTCAAAACAGGTTTTTTAAGCATAACTTTTAAACTGATTGTTTGTTTTCAATGAAATTTACCCGAAAATTTTAGTGTTAATAAGAGCTTCCATTCGATACCAAGATCGTTGAAATCGATCATTTGGTTCCGGAGAAAATCGTGTCACGTAATTTTTACTTTTTTACTCATAACTTTTAAACGAAATGTCGGACCTCGAAGCTATTCAATAGTGATATAGTAGACAATAATACCTTTCAAACAAAAGTAATAGCGAACAAATCGGTTCAGCCATCTCCGAGAAACAGGCGATAGAAAAGTTGCGCCCCGCACATACATACACACATACACACACACAGACATTGCTCAGTTCGTCGAACCTTGTCGATTGGTATATGTGGCTCGGCCCTCCGGGCCTCGGATCAATTTCGTGTTTTTCGACCAATTCCTAAACCTCTGTTATAGTATAACAAAGGTAAAACGGAAAAAATTTACTAAATTTGAACATAATCAAAGCACTTTTGAATTTTGATAGATCCTTTTTACAATAAATTGCTGAGTAAGTATAGGTAAGTTGTATTTAGTTACGTCCTTTTAAAGTTTTAAAGGGCAGATTGCTCATATAAAGTAAATAAAAATCATCAATTACACTTCCGCAATGAACATAAATCGCAGCCTGTATTGTAATTGTTTTGCAAAATACAGTTGGATTTCGAATTTGGCAACAAATGCGTGTCGCCTATGTTGCCAAAATCGAAACCGTGCCAAAATCGAGACCCTTTTTTAAGATGAAAAAATTTAATGGGAGTGCGTTAGAAATTGACTAAAGGTTATTAATCAACGATTGCAACCTTTTTATGTTTATAAAATCCGCCAAGAGCTATCCGCGTGGTGCATGTCAGTTTTTGGCGACCTGCGGTTAAACGTAGTCCTACGGCAATAAAAATAATATTGTTCGAAATCGCAAACTTTTTTTCATGGACACACTTAGGGCAATAATTTTTCGTCATTTAAAGTATGTATGCGGAAATCGATTGATATTAAAGCATATTTTTGGAAGTAAAATATTTTATGTTGCCAAAAATGGATACTTTTGTTGCCAAAATCGAGGCATGCCAAATTCGAAATCCCACTGTATGCCCATTGGCGAGAAATTTTGAGCCAGGTTAAGTTGCCGTCGAGGGAATGACTACTTTACGACCTAAACCGAATCACATCATCCGTGATATCATATCACACTAGAAATATTCAACTAGGAATATTATCAAGCTCATTTTTATGTAATAACGGTCATCTTAGTGTTTACACAGCTGTGCTAGTGGTATACGGCTTCTATTTGCCAATTTCAATTCAAAATTATGCGTATAGGTACCCGCCGCTCGTAGATTGTTTCCTGTGTTTGCTGCTTGCGATAAAATTTTATTCCGATCGCTGTACTGCATTATCGCCAAGTGATTCGATCGGAAGTTCAAGACTCATCACTCACTCGTATCGGGAAACGATAATTATCGCCGATCCGTTCACTCGGAGAGAATCAAATATGACACACGCAAGCAGCGATACACACACAAAGCTTTATCGGCGATAGAGGTTCACGTGTTGTTTTTTCGCCTCATTCTTTTGCGTCTTTGGTTCTCTTTTCGCAAGAAGATACAAGCCGTGCCGTGATCTGCATGTATTGAATCGGCAAATGAATGGGGAGTGAGTGAGTTTTGATCCGATTCGAACCAACCTTGGTTTCGATAGCGCTAGGAGAATTGTTTGGTGCCAACCGCTTACAATTATCAACAGTATGTTTAGATTCAACATCCCGGTACAATATGTATGTACCATACAATTACAATTTTGCTTTAATTTCACCTAAAATTGTTCAGATAATTAAGTTTACACTTTGTTCTATCCAAAAATATATATCTCCGAATACTTTTCTGCTGTCCGAATACTTTTTTGGTTGACTGTATGTCATTTGATATGAGCATTTCCAGCTCAAATATTGTGCTTTCCAGCTGTACCTGGATTAATCCCGATTATTTTCTCTAATGCCAATGTATATGACAAAACAAAACAGCAACATAGCAGTTGTCACTCTTTTTCTTTCTCACTCACAGCATTCGCATTGTCGCACTTTTTGTGCCAATCGCACTTTTAGACTGCGGTGTCCAGTAAGGTGCAAAATGCGGGATATTATTTTTGATTTGTATTTGAATTTGTAATTTTTATAAAACTGACAGAGTTAAATTCTATATGTTATTGAACTAAATTCTTATATAAACTGTTTCTAAGGGCAGCCGTTCTCAAGTTATTCAGATGTGGAATCTAGAAATTGTCTATTAGAGTCAACTCATGCAAAGTATCCGATAACCGTGTAATAGACCTTCACGGATTTGAACCAAATTTTGTCAGATTGTTAATTTTAGGTCAGAAAGCAAAAATCTTAAATTTGGTGCTGATTGATACCCCCCACGATTAGTGGTAGTACCTCCTTTTTAAAAGGAAAGACTCGTTTCGTTAAACCTTATTATTTTCATTTACTTATAGATAGGGGGAATAAGGGCATAATGAGCACACGAGGCGAAATGGGCACCCCTGGCATGCGAAACACTACTGTGTGTACTACAGTATCTAATTATCAAAAAATGAGTGATCTCTCCTTTTAAAATACGGAGGTATGTTAAAAAACTCAACTTGGTTCTCGAACGCTGAAAAAATTATAATTTTGGTGCACTACCAAATGAGCTTTTACGATCATTTAACTATCTTAAACTATCAAGTGCACACTGCAACATGATGTATACATTGTATCTCAAATTTCACCTTCATTGAAGCACAGACAGACATAACACTCGTTTTCCATTCATCGTACCGATTAAACCGTCATTTCAAAATTGGGCTTAGTTGGGAATGTCTCCGTTTTGGTCAAAGTGGCGCTTTTTGACGAAAGAAGGGGAATTCTCCATAAAAAATACTTGCTACTTCGAGGGATACCCATATTGTTATTTGATATTTGGGAATGTCGATCATAGATGGTGCTAGTGTTCAGGCTAAATGTGAGGTATGATAATTTTTGTTGTTTTTTCTTCCAAGAGTTATGTCTGTTTGTCTGTGATTGAAGTTTTGATTTTATACTATAACTAACTGACCGACAAACTTCGTATTGCCACAAATTAACCTGTGTTGTACATAAATCATGAATCTCGGATGATCCTTGTCACAATCTCGAGTTTTGCAAGTTTCTGAGGAGTTCAACCTTAGATGATTCATTTTGGCAGTTACGTAACTATGAAAGCATCCCAGGTAACCAATAAGCATCACCAATGCTATTCAAATATAGGCCAATAGCATTTAAGCCACCTTAAATGCTACTTAAATGCTATTTTGGTAAAATATACAGCTACTTTACTGATAACCTTCTTATAGTGCTGACAATGCTAATTTACAGCTAATTACCGACACGAAGAATTTGAATACAATTTTGGATGCCAATTTACAATTTGTATTTCGTTTGTATGGGAGCCCCCCTCCTAAAAAGGTAAGAAGTCCTAATTCATCATGGAAAAAATGGTTGCCTCCAAAAACACCCACATGCCAAATATGGTTCCATTTGCTTAATTAGTTCTCGAGTTATGAGGAAATTTGTATTTCATTTGTGTAGAAGCCCCCCCTCCTAAAGTGGGGAGAGGTTCTAATTCATCATAGAAAAAATTCTTGACTCCAAAAATGCCTACATGCCAAATTTGGTTCCATTTGCTAGATTAGTTCTCGAGTTATGAGGAAATTTGCATTTCGTTTGTATAGGAGCTCCCCTCCTAAAGTGGGGAGGGGTCTCAATTCATCATAGAAAAAAATTTTGTCTCCAAAAACACACTCATGCCAAATTTGGTTCCATTTGCTTGATTATTTCTCGAGTTATGAGGAAATTTGTATTTCATTTGTACAGGAGCCCCCCCTCCTAAAGTGGGGAGAGGTCCTAATTCACCATAGAAAATTTTCTTGCCCTCGAAAACCTCCACATGCCAAATTTGGTTCAATTTGCTTGATTAGTTTTCGAGTTATGAGGAAATTTGTATGGAAGCCCCCCCCCCTCTTAAAGGGGAGAGGAGTTATAATTCCCCTTATAAAGAGGGGACGGGTCTCAATTTACCATAGAATAAATTCTTGTCACCAAAAACACCCACATGCCAAATTTTGTTCTATTTGCTTGATTAGTTCTCGAGTTATGCAGAAATTTGTGTTTCATTAGTATGGGAGCCCCCCTCTTAGTGGGGGGAGGGGTCTCTAACCATCACTAAAACCTATCCTGGCCCAAAAACCTCTACATGCAAATTTTCACGCCGATTGGTTCAGTAGTTTTCGATTCTATAAGGAAGGACATAACATAAGAACATAAGGAACGATTCTATAAGGACAGACAGACAGACAGACAGACAGACAGACAGAAATCCTTTTTATAGGTATAGACTAGCTGACCCGACTAACTTCCTATTGCCACAAATTAACCTGTGTTGTACATAAATCATGAATCTCGGATGATCTTTGTCACAATCTCGAGTTTTGCAAGCCCCCCAGTGGGCGGCGCTTCCGACGGCGGGTCGCCGGCAACTCTCGCGACCGTCTCGTCCTGAATGATCTAGTGTTACTATAGATAGTTTTTGTGGTCTTGTATTGACTAATGTTTTATGGAAGAGTCTCGAATTTCTCGAGTTCGATTAGTTTTTGAGTTTCGCAAAAATTTCTGTTTTTTATTTGTATGAGAGTCCATATCCCCCTACCACAGGGGTGAGAGGTCTCTAACTATCGTAAAATAAATTCAAGACTCCAACACAAACCAGTTCTAACCAGACAGACAGACAGACAGACAGACAGACAGACAGACAGACAGACAGACAGACAGACAGACAGACAGACAGACAGACAGACAGACAGACAGACAGACAGACAGACAGACAGACAGACAGACAGACAGACAGACAGACAGACAGACAGACAGACAGACAGACAGACAGACAGACAGACAGACAGACAGACAGACAGACAGACAGACAGACAGACAGACAGACAGACAGACAGACAGACAGACAGACAGACAGACAGACAGACAGACAGACAGACAGACAGACAGACAGACAGACAGACAGACAGACAGACAGACAGACAGACAGACAGACAGACAGACAGACAGACAGACAGACAGACAGACAGACAGACAGACAGACAGACAGACAGACAGACAGACAGACAGACAGACAGACAGACAGACAGACAGACAGACAGACAGACAGACAGACAGACAGACAGACAGACAGACAGACAGACAGACAGACAGACAGACAGACAGACAGACAGACAGACAGACAGACAGACAGACAGACAGACAGACAGACAGACAGACAGACAGACAGACAGACAGACAGACAGACAGACAGACAGACAGACAGACAGACAGACAGACAGACAGACAGACAGACAGACAGACAGACAGACAGACAGACAGACAGACAGACAGACAGACAGACAGACAGACAGACAGACAGACAGACAGACAGACAGACAGACAGACAGACAGACAGACAGACAGACAGACAGACAGACAGACAGACAGACAGACAGACAGACAGACAGACAGACAGACAGACAGACAGACAGACAGACAGACAGACAGACAGACAGACAGACAGACAGACAGACAGACAGACAGACAGACAGACAGACAGACAGACAGACAGACAGACAGACAGACAGACAGACAGACAGACAGACAGACAGACAGACAGACAGACAGACAGACAGACAGACAGACAGACAGACAGACAGACAGACAGACAGACAGACAGACAGACAGACAGACAGACAGACAGACAGACAGACAGACAGACAGACAGACAGACAGACAGACAGACAGACAGACAGACAGACAGACAGACAGACAGACAGACAGACAGACAGACAGACAGACAGACAGACAGACAGACAGACAGACAGACAGACAGACAGACAGACAGACAGACAGACAGACAGACAGACAGACAGACAGACAGACAGACAGACAGACAGACAGACAGACAGACAGACAGACAGACAGACAGACAGACAGACAGACAGACAGACAGACAGACAGACAGACAGACAGACAGACAGACAGACAGACAGACAGACAGACAGACAGACAGACAGACAGACAGACAGACAGACAGACAGACAGACAGACAGACAGACAGACAGACAGACAGACAGACAGACAGACAGACAGACAGACAGACAGACAGACAGACAGACAGACAGACAGACAGACAGACAGACAGACAGACAGACAGACAGACAGACAGACAGACAGACAGACAGACAGACAGACAGACAGACAGACAGACAGACAGACAGACAGACAGACAGACAGACAGACAGACAGACAGACAGACAGACAGACAGACAGACAGACAGACAGACAGACAGACAGACAGACAGACAGACAGACAGACAGACAGACAGACAGACAGACAGACAGACAGACAGACAGACAGACAGACAGACAGACAGACAGACAGACAGACAGACAGACAGACAGACAGACAGACAGACAGACAGACAGACAGACAGACAGACAGACAGACAGACAGACAGACAGACAGACAGACAGACAGACAGACAGACAGACAGACAGACAGACAGACAGACAGACAGACAGACAGACAGACAGACAGACAGACAGACAGACAGACAGACAGACAGACAGACAGACAGACAGACAGACAGACAGACAGACAGACAGACAGACAGACAGACAGACAGACAGACAGACAGACAGACAGACAGACAGACAGACAGACAGACAGACAGACAGACAGACAGACAGACAGACAGACAGACAGACAGACAGACAGACAGACAGACAGACAGACAGACAGACAGACAGACAGACAGACAGACAGACAGACAGACAGACAGACAGACAGACAGACAGACAGACAGACAGACAGACAGACAGACAGACAGACAGACAGACAGACAGACAGACAGACAGACAGACAGACAGACAGACAGACAGACAGACAGACAGACAGACAGACAGACAGACAGACAGACAGACAGACAGACAGACAGACAGACAGACAGACAGACAGACAGACAGACAGACAGACAGACAGACAGACAGACAGACAGACAGACAGACAGACAGACAGACAGACAGACAGACAGACAGACAGACAGACAGACAGACAGACAGACAGACAGACAGACAGACAGACAGACAGACAGACAGACAGACAGACAGACAGACAGACAGACAGACAGACAGACAGACAGACAGACAGACAGACAGACAGACAGACAGACAGACAGACAGACAGACAGACAGACAGACAGACAGACAGACAGACAGACAGACAGACAGACAGACAGACAGACAGACAGACAGACAGACAGACAGACAGACAGACAGACAGACAGACAGACAGACAGACAGACAGACAGACAGACAGACAGACAGACAGACAGACAGACAGACAGACAGACAGACAGACAGACAGACAGACAGACAGACAGACAGACAGACAGACAGACAGACAGACAGACAGACAGACAGACAGACAGACAGACAGACAGACAGACAGACAGACAGACAGACAGACAGACAGACAGACAGACAGACAGACAGACAGACAGACAGACAGACAGACAGACAGACAGACAGACAGACAGACAGACAGACAGACAGACAGACAGACAGACAGACAGACAGACAGACAGACAGACAGACAGACAGACAGACAGACAGACAGACAGACAGACAGACAGACAGACAGACAGACAGACAGACAGACAGACAGACAGACAGACAGACAGACAGACAGACAGACAGACAGACAGACAGACAGACAGACAGACAGACAGACAGACAGACAGACAGACAGACAGACAGACAGACAGACAGACAGACAGACAGACAGACAGACAGACAGACAGACAGACAGACAGACAGACAGACAGACAGACAGACAGACAGACAGACAGACAGACAGACAGACAGACAGACAGACAGACAGACAGACAGACAGACAGACAGACAGACAGACAGACAGACAGACAGACAGACAGACAGACAGACAGACAGACAGACAGACAGACAGACAGACAGACAGACAGACAGACAGACAGACAGACAGACAGACAGACAGACAGACAGACAGACAGACAGACAGACAGACAGACAGACAGACAGACAGACAGACAGACAGACAGACAGACAGACAGACAGACAGACAGACAGACAGACAGACAGACAGACAGACAGACAGACAGACAGACAGACAGACAGACAGACAGACAGACAGACAGACAGACAGACAGACAGACAGACAGACAGACAGACAGACAGACAGACAGACAGACAGACAGACAGACAGACAGACAGACAGACAGACAGACAGACAGACAGACAGACAGACAGACAGACAGACAGACAGACAGACAGACAGACAGACAGACAGACAGACAGACAGACAGACAGACAGACAGACAGACAGACAGACAGACAGACAGACAGACAGACAGACAGACAGACAGACAGACAGACAGACAGACAGACAGACAGACAGACAGACAGACAGACAGACAGACAGACAGACAGACAGACAGACAGACAGACAGACAGACAGACAGACAGACAGACAGACAGACAGACAGACAGACAGACAGACAGACAGACAGACAGACAGACAGACAGACAGACAGACAGACAGACAGACAGACAGACAGACAGACAGACAGACAGACAGACAGACAGACAGACAGACAGACAGACAGACAGACAGACAGACAGACAGACAGACAGACAGACAGACAGACAGACAGACAGACAGACAGACAGACAGACAGACAGACAGACAGACAGACAGACAGACAGACAGACAGACAGACAGACAGACAGACAGACAGACAGACAGACAGACAGACAGACAGACAGACAGACAGACAGACAGACAGACAGACAGACAGACAGACAGACAGACAGACAGACAGACAGACAGACAGACAGACAGACAGACAGACAGACAGACAGACAGACAGACAGACAGACAGACAGACAGACAGACAGACAGACAGACAGACAGACAGACAGACAGACAGACAGACAGACAGACAGACAGACAGACAGACAGACAGACAGACAGACAGACAGACAGACAGACAGACAGACAGACAGACAGACAGACAGACAGACAGACAGACAGACAGACAGACAGACAGACAGACAGACAGACAGACAGACAGACAGACAGACAGACAGACAGACAGACAGACAGACAGACAGACAGACAGACAGACAGACAGACAGACAGACAGACAGACAGACAGACAGACAGACAGACAGACAGACAGACAGACAGACAGACAGACAGACAGACAGACAGACAGACAGACAGACAGACAGACAGACAGACAGACAGACAGACAGACAGACAGACAGACAGACAGACAGACAGACAGACAGACAGACAGACAGACAGACAGACAGACAGACAGACAGACAGACAGACAGACAGACAGACAGACAGACAGACAGACAGACAGACAGACAGACAGACAGACAGACAGACAGACAGACAGACAGACAGACAGACAGACAGACAGACAGACAGACAGACAGACAGACAGACAGACAGACAGACAGACAGACAGACAGACAGACAGACAGACAGACAGACAGACAGACAGACAGACAGACAGACAGACAGACAGACAGACAGACAGACAGACAGACAGACAGACAGACAGACAGACATGTAGTGTTCGACTGCCCAAGATTCGAGGCAGCGCGAAGAGAGATGCCCACTCTTTATGCGGAGAATATCGTCACCGAAATGGGTCGACAAGAGACCACTTGGAATGCCGTTAGCGTACCAGTGACGCAAATTCTGTCGGAGCTGCAACGTGAATGGAGAAACGAGCAGCGATCCGGCATCGGCGAGATGGACACAGTGCAAGCAGCTGAGGAAGCCGATTCGCGTATCGGTGTCGGGAGATATTCCATCGTCGGGGAAATCTCTGACGGAGTAGAATAAATCCATCGCCGGGGATTATTCGAGAACTACAAACGCGCGCCATAGGAAGAAATCCAGCGAGGGTGGCCGTGAAGGGACGGAAGTCAAGACGGTCGCCGTCCCTACATCGGTGCACGTCTCGACTGGTAGAGTAGTAGAAGAAGCACAAGCTATATTAGGATACAGGTGATTCAAATCAATCAGAACCACTGTGACACGGTACAACATAGGAAGGAAGGATAATAATATTCATATGAAGAAATCCTGCGAGGTTGGCCGTGAAGGGACGGAAGTTAAGATGGTCGCCATCCCTACATCGGTACACGTCTCGACAGGTGAAAGGAAAAAGCAAAATGGACGGTGAAGGAGCATGAGTAGCATCACGGATGGCAGAACCCTGAGAGGGTGGCTGAAAAGGAGTGGACATTATGACGTTATCTCGGGATCGGTTCACGTGACAGGTGCACGGAGCAGTGTACAGACACAGCCCCCCCCCCCCCCCCCCCCCCCCGAGGTAATACTTAACGGTAGTTCCGGGGGGGGGGGGTTAGGTCAGATGCCCGTGAGGTTTTTAGTGGGTAAGAGTCCCACACTGTGCCACATCATCATTAGTGTGCCTGGCATAGAGCGTTTCCTCACGAAAAAAACACAAACACACACACACACTGCCCAGTTCATCGAACCCTGATTGGTATATGTGGCTCGGCCCGGGCCTCGGATTTCGTGTTTTTCGACCAATTCCTAAACCTTTGTTATAGTATAACAAAGGTAAAACGACAGCTTATCAGACAAAAGCGTGCCCGATGACGTTTGCATTATCTATAAACGTGCCTTTCTACGAGTACGGATACGTGAAAAGATAAGCTGTGTGCAAAAACTGATAAAGGAATACGGGTCACGACCGACTTATGCGCGTAGTGTAATCGAACGTCATATCACCACAGAGAACAAACATCCAGCCTACTATCTTATCTGACCTGCTGCGAATATACGTGTTATTGCAAAAAAAAGTTATATTTCCGTTTTATTCTTTTATAACGCGTATGCAGCAACACAACCGATTTTTTATAATTTATGTTTTTGTTAGGCATCACAAAGGACGTCCGGTATTTTTCGGTGTTTATTTTCGATACAAGGGCAATATGTTACGGAACATTTAACCCATTTCCTCCCGTTTTCCTCCCACTTTCACTCGATTCTGGAGAAGACCCGGCTTAAGATATCAACTTGGACCCTGAGAAACAAAGATAGATTGGAAAAAAATCTAATCGACCTGTTTTTGCTCGAAGGTCAGATGTTACATGTAACATATTTACAGCTGTGACAAAACAACAGGTTTTGTTATTTTTTAGACAGTTTAGGAAAAATGCTCATAAAACTCGATTTATCTCTATTAACGCATGGCCTATTAATCAGTGTTAGTAAGAATCGGTTGCTTGCCAAAAAATAGTTTGTGTCATAATTTTGATTATTTTTGTAATTTTAAGATGGGTTTAGCCTTTGCGTTGCGAAAACGCAACGCTAGGAAGAAACGATATTCAAAATTTGCAACGAGAACGTTTGTTTGAACGTTTGTTCGTTCGCTGCGGTGTTTCATTTGATGTTGTTGCTTTTTAGTAAACAAATGAATGTAAACCTTATCTTTCGCTTGTTCAAAATATCCCGAAAACATTGTAAAAGTTTACATAGCATAGAATTCGCAGCTTCAAACACTGATGGTAGATGGAGCAGCCGTTGTGATAAGAACATAATAATATTGCTAAAGTAACTTTTCCTCCGGAATATCTGGAGGAATTGAATGACAGCAACGACAGTTTCATGGACCCACATTTAATATTACAACCATTCCGGAACGCGTTGGTAGGCATTTAATCATCTGCTATGCCGTGCATTTTACACTCAAACGGCACACTATGCGCCTAGTGCAAAGATGGTCTCCAACCCAAATGTTTCGATATATATCAGAAAACGTAACATGTAATAGTCTTACTCGTTCATTTAATCTTTATTTATACTCAAAATCCCAGAAAATCCATAGTTTGATTTTACGGTAAAAAAGTATGAAGTATTTTGTAATGAACTTAAGTTGGCTTTCCCAAATCATGTAACAAAAGTATTCCACAAATCTGATGGCAACATATTTATTTCACTTTCCCATTGCCCACGTTCCTAGCTCTTATCCTGACTCAAATGCTAACGCATGCGTTCTTCACTATGTCTATCTTATGGTGTCATTTACGGCAGGCAGATGGCGCTGCTCGACCCCACGTCCTTACAATCTAATCTCACTTGCAAACGTGTACGCCTTCCATCGTCGAAGTCTGTTGTTACGAACCGACGCAATTGTCGAGGTTCAGTTGATGATCAACGTCGATTCGCTGGTTAATTGATATCGAAGTCCCTAGGCCGAGCTATCACACCGAACCAGCTCCGCTCACGACGTCCTTTCTAGTGGATTCGTCGCCTTCGCAGCCGCGTGAGTGCACTGTGTACGTCGTGTGTGCACTGATTGACGGTCGCCGTGTTTGGTACGTTCCAAACCAGTGTTTCGACGGCTGATGACCACGGTACGCTGCCGGGTGCCAATAGTGTTTCGCTGCACACGTGAGTGGTGGCTTCGATGATCGGTCCTACGTCTAGTTTCTGACAGTCTTTCCCAATGGTTTCGAAGGAAGGATTCCGGGAAGTCCAAGTGAACGAATCACCAAGCCAGCGCGCGGCAAACACCAGAACGGAAGTATGTTCAAATAAACGAAGAGTGATCCAATCCGGAAAAAGGGCCCTGTATTTCAATGAGTCATGTTATTAGGAAATCACGCGTTTTCAGATTTTCAAGGTTACCTTTTCCAAGGGACTTTTCCTAGCTGTACGAAGGTGTTCCGGTTTGACTGGTTTGCTCGCTACAGTCTTTCGCTGTTCGGGATTCTATAAACGTAGAGGAGGAATTAATTTTCCGCTTCGGATTTATATTTTTCGTCTAACCGATTGTCTGTTTTCCACGTGTTCCTTTTCGAGGTTACCTCCCTTAAGGGTTTTTCCGAGTCCGACGAAGCACTTGACGGGATTGACGCATCCACGTCCGTTTTCGGTTGCTTAAATCTGCCGACATGAAAGTGGCGTAAGTATTGCTTCTTACAATAATTGGAGTATATATATTTACCGATTATATCACCAGCGTACGAAGCGCCGCCGGCTCAAGCAGACCGAGACGTACCGATGACACCGAGCGAAAGAACGATCAACATACGATGTTCCGTTATGTTAACTTTCTTGCGTATGTGACATTTTCAGCGCTGCCTGTTTGGCTGGAATTTTGATGACAGCCAACTTTGACAGATGTGATTAGGCCTGTTCGATATTATGGTAGAGCTGTTTGCGTTCAGGTCACTGCGTTATTTCGCTGTGTCCCACTTGTAATTTTTTAGCAGCTATGAGTTCTTCGAATAAGTAGGGCTTTCGTTGCCCACTAATTCTAATGATTTTTATCTTATCTACCTTAACATTAGCCTAAACGTTACAATTTATATGCACAATAAATGAAGGTATGCAAAAACGGTATACCCTTAAGGTGAAATTAGTCGTCATCGATTCTATCAATTTCAAAAGTTTTTGACGTAGGACTACGTCTTACGGCAAGTTTTGACATAGGGTGTCATTCCAAAAAATCGAAAAATGCGAGCGTCACGAAAAATGAAAGGTTTTGAGCGGTAATAGCTCAGCGGTTTTCCGATCGATTTTCAATATTCTTACACCAATCGATCGGAAAATCTTCTAAGAATTGACCCAAATGAAGAAAAGTATGGATTCTTGATGTTGAACTGTTGAAAAATTGAAAATAATGAACCTATGTTTTACCAGAACTCTCGCTTCGTGATTGGTTGGAAGATTCTTTACGATGATCTAAACCTATACCAATTTGATATCTGTGTTTGAGAAGTAAGCCAAAACAAGTGACCTAGTTACCACATTTCAACAAGATTTCTGGACCGCGACACGGTGATTAAAGCTAGACCATTCTGATGTCCTTGCTTGGGAAGTACGCCAGAAAGAGTGTCAAAGCTCCTTCGTGCCAACAGATTTCTTACGAACGCGATCAAACCTAGTCCAATTTGATGTCTGTGTTAGAGAAGTGTGCCAGAAAAAATAACACAAGTACGTTGTCCCAACAGATCGCAAATTCTTTACTGCGAGACGATTAAACCTAGGCAAATTTGATATCTGTGTTGGAAAAATGTGCTACAGCTGTAGTGTTCGGTTATAATATGACTCTGTATGCATGCTTGTCGTTTCATTACAAGTGTAATGAAAAGATGTGCTGTTCATAAAATACGATTGAATTGGTAAAATCCCTTCAACGTGGGGAACCACGGGTAATAAAAACAATCTTTAATTTGTGTAAGGTAACAGGAAAGCAATAGTTTGTGTTCTTGATTTTGTTAAATTGTTTCCAAATGTACATAGAAATAACTCTGAAATCTTTTGAGGCCTGAACGTATGCAATGTTACTACTTTGATAAATGTTACATACAACGCATGTAGCATGTATATATGTTGCATATAGCATGTACACATGAAGAATCGGATGATTACAAGCATGGATACATGCTACTATCACTACAAAGAGACTTACGTAGTCCTGCGTCACCTATATATACGGTCGTGTCCTGTACACAACCCCTCTGATTTTTTGTTTGAAACAAAAATTCTATTCATGAAAATATATTCGCTGGGTTCAGATTGGCAAGAAGAATGCAGTATTTACATTTTTATAGACAGAACCCCGCTTTTGGGACCAAAAACTGCTTCCGAAATTGAGCTGAACGACGAAAAGTTGATGACTGCTAGTTTCCCGTTAACGCCCAGCGTTGCGTTTTCGCAACATATCGTTGCGGGATACAGGGTCGAAATTAAAAAATACATGTCAGCGACTTTTTCTTAGTTGACCTAAAAGAAAACTTTCCAGAAAGTTTCAGCTTTCTATCCCTGCTGGGAAAAGTGTGGGGCTTAATGGATTAAAATCAACACGATCCCGCGACGACAACATATATTCGAAGAGAGTCAGGTAAAAGGGTAAAACAGTAGCGCACTGGTGATTGCAAATGAAATGTGTATTAAGGACATGTAAATAAATGATGATGATGATGGTCCGCCACATACCCCCACAAAGGCTTGAGTAAGACGATACAGTTCGGACTCGATTATCCGGGGATTCGATTAACCGGGGACTCGATTAACCGGGGATTCGATTAACCGGAGATTCGATTATCCGGGTGAAGGCGACATCCATTTAGTACGTCACGCAAATTTTGACCAAAATCGATACCCCCTCCCTTGTCACATTTCGTCACACATTCGTGACCTATACATCCCTATGCCTATACATCAAATAAATCAAATTTAAACCCTACCAAATTTAAATTTAATTCGTGACCCCCTCTTGAGAAAATACGTCACGTCACGGATACCCCCCCCCCACGCTTCACAACAAAAAAAAAAATATTCATTCCAACCTTATTATTTAGCTATCAAATGATTGATAGATTGAGTCAACGATTTACGGATTTTGAAGATGATCTCCAATTGCTGTGATTGGATACGCTTCAGAAGTCGCTGATGTGTCGTCGATTAATGTTTCGCGCATATCCACGTTATTTACATCCATCCACTCAAATGCGTCTGATCTAGTTGAAAGAATCAGGACTTCCTGCTGACGTCTTGCAGCAACACGCCTTGGAAGAACTGTTATGACGGATATTGTCATTTTGTGTATTCATTCAATCGTGCAATCATTCAACACTACCTTAGATGCGAAATTTGATTCGCAAGTGGCATAAACTCTATCCTTCAGAGAGCTTTTGAGTGAGGGGCAGTATAAATTATACTGAAAAACCTTAAAACCAGCCGTGGAACTTCAGTATGAGTTTTTGTTCATCGATTGAGTTCAGCATGAATATCAAGGGAAAACATTGCCATGGGTCTCTGGTAGCATCCCGTAGCCCTTCAGGAGTTTGTGCGGCTGCTATTTGCTGTTGCAAAAATCTTTTAGGCAGGACGGTACTCAAGCAGCTCTTCAGCGGTGTACTGCATATTCTGTAAAGCCTTAATGGAGAGTTCCAATCTACATAGAATAAATGAGTCCTGTTCACACATATACATTAAAAAAAATTTCCATTCCAAAACTTTAACTATTTGTTTTAAAATCCATCAGTACGTTAATTTTATAGAAGCTTTCATTAGTTGTATCTTAAAATGAAGGCTAAATTATAATTTCCCGAATAAATTTTTCATTTGATTTTTTTTCATGTGACGTCACGATCATGTCACCCCCCCTCTCCCCTACGTCACAAATCGTCACGATTATGTCAACCCCCCTTCCCCTTATAAGCGTACGTACTTTATGGATGCCCCCTAAATTGTATGATTCATAATTCATCATCATCATCATCATCATCATCATCATCATCATCATCATCATCATCATCATCATCATCATCATCATCATCATCATCATCATCATCATCATCATCATCATCATCATCATCATCATCATCATCATCATCATCATCATCATCATCATCATCATCATCATCATCATCATCATCATCATCATCATCATCATCATCATCATCATCATCATCATCATCATCATCATCATCATCATCATCATCATCATCATCATCATCATCATCATCATCATCATCATCATCATCATCATCATCATCATCATCATCATCATCATCATCATCATCATCATCATCATCATCATCATCATCATCATCATCATCATCATCATCATCATCATCATCATCATCATCATCATCATCATCATCATCATCATCATCATCATCATCATCATCATCATCATCATCATCATCATCATCATCATCATCATCATCATCATCATCATCATCATCATCATCATCATCATCATCATCATCATCATCATCATCATCATCATCATCATCATCATCATCATCATCATCATCATCATCATCATCATCATCATCATCATCATCATCATCATCATCATCATCATCATCATCATCATCATCATCATCATCATCATCATCATCATCATCATCATCATCATCATCATCATCATCAGTGAAAAATCGTTTACTTTGCACTAGCAACACGGTTGTACGGTTGATACATTCTCTGATCTGTGGATACTTTAATTTGAATTTATGGAGTGTAATTTATTCTAATATTTAATTACTTTTGCTCATTAGAAACGTGGGTAGTGTCATTAACCATTTTTAAATCAGTAATATAAGTGTTGTGCTGAAATAGTTATGAATTTAGTGGTATTAGGGGAATAATGAGCACCCTAACTTGTTGGCTGATTTAAGCACCCAAAATGACTGAATTTTTAAAGTGTCGTCATTGCAAAACATACATTCACTATCGATAATTAAAGGCATACTGTTAACAAATTGAAAAATAATTGATATGATGACGAAAATTGCAATTTAAACTTATGCTTCAAAAACTAAAAATCGGTTAGTGTGTGGGACAATGAGAACCCCCTGGGGCATAATGAGCACCCTTGTAAACACATGTTTGAAGGGTGTATATAAGTACACCAACCACACACACACACACACACACACACACACACACACACACACACACACACACACACACACACACACACACACACACACACACACACACACACACACACACACACACACACACACACACACACACACACACACACACACACACACACACACACACACACACACACACACACACACACACACACACACACACACACACACACACACACACACACACACACACACACACACACACACACACACACACACACACACACACACACACACACACACACACACACACACACACACACACACACACACACACACACACACACACACACACACACACACACACACACACACACACACACACACACACACACACACACACACACATGGATGGTAAATGGTTGAATAATGCGCTCCAGAACTATCACGAAGTTCCACAGCCTCTTATTTAGCAACTCCTATCTCTACCTCCTCGTGGTACCATCCGGGATACGCTCCTTAGTGGAAATCGGACAACCGGTGGAAACTAGGGTCGTATGCGGACAGAGAAGGGGGCACTCATGCGAAGGCTGAGTGTAAACTCTCCGCCTGCAAATGACGGATCTCGGTAGAAGCATGTTCGATGAACCTGAAAATACCGAGAACCTGAGCAGAGGGTCCAAAGCCCCCAAAGGAGGATGGTTTTAATAGCTATTATCCATGGCTAAAAGTAAAAACATGAATGGATAAACCCCTAATCCAAGGTGTCATGCGACCCGTGCCGAGGGATGAATGGTGGGGGGGGTTCTATAAATACTCAGCCTCAAACGGAGCCTGTGGAGTACCAGAGCGCCCTCCACAGTAATCAGCCCTTACCGCATCATGAGGGGCTCTGATGTGGCGGACTTTTCTTTCCCCTCAACTCGTGGGATTCTTATGGAAGACAAAATCAAAAATATAACAAGTGTGGATACGGTGGAAAACCCGTTCGCTAGAGGAGGCATCCAGCGTTCTCCACCAAGGGTGGAGAAGGATGCAACTAGGAGCGCTAGTGTGGGTGGCAAAGGCAGCGGTATGCTTACCACGCCGGACACAGCGATGAACGGCCCAGCGCTTATCAGGGCGATGGAGAAAAATAGAGATGCTGTACCTAAAGTGGTAGCAGCGTCACAGCAGCTCGAGGTAATAATCGAGTTCACGTCAGGTCGCGGAAATTTCTCCAAGGACCTGAAGCAGAGCTTGCTCATGCTTCGGAGAACCTTGAATGCAGCGACCAAAACGCACAACGACCTCGTGGCGCGTGCAGGAGAGGCTAAGAAGGTGACCGTGAAGGCGTCGAAGGCAGTACAAACGGACGCTTGCCCGTTGACGGAGTGTCGTAACGCGGCCCAGGAGGCTACGGAAGGCGCTACCAGCAGCGGTAAGGCATCCGCCAAGCGCCCGAGACAGTCCCCGGGGGATAGCACCCCTGGCGGACCGAAAAAACGCCTGATCGGTAAAAGCCCTCAGGCTAGCGGGTTGGCAGAGCTAACCGATGAATCAGCGGGAAGCTCCAAGACAGGCGGCCCGTGGACCGAGGTTAGGGCCAAGAGAAAAGGCGGAGGAGGCTCCAGTAAAAAAACTGCTCCACCTAAACCGGCAAGAAAGCGAGCGAAGAAGGGCGACGCTCTTATCCTGAAAACCGACGGGTCGAAATACTCGGAGGTTCTGAAGGCCATGAGAGGAGACGCCCTACTCAAGGATCTGGGCGCGGACGTACGGAGCATCCGCCGCTCACGCACGGGCGATATGATCCTCGAGTTAAAGAAGGACGCCACAAAGAAGAGTTCCGCATACAAGCCAATAGCGGAAGGAGTGCTCGGGGACGGAGTGAAGGTACGTGCTCTCACACCAGAAGTGACTCTCCAGCTTAAGAACCTGGACGAGATCACCGAAGTGCGTGAGGTCGTACAAGCTCTCAAAGAGCAAAGTGGAGTGGTGGTGGCAACCGAGGCGGTTCGCCTACGCAAGGGTCCGGCCGGGACCCAGGTAGCCACCATACGACTTCCGCTGATTGACGGAAACAAAGCCCTGAAAGCTGCTAGGCTAAAAGTGGGGTGGTCGGTATGCCCACTGAGCGTGTCCAAGCAGTCGGAAGCTTGCTTCCGGTGTTTCGAGCACGGACATAAAGCCTGGAACTGCAAGGGGCCAGATAGGAGCCAGTTGTGCAGGAGATGTGGCAGTGCTGGCCATAAAGCAAAGGACTGCGCGGAGCCTCCTAAGTGCCTGATCTGTACCGGTAAACGGGACGCAAAGCACGTAACGGGAGGTCCAAGGTGCCCGGCCGGTGTGCCGGCGACTAAGCCACGTTCATAGTGCAAGTGACACAACTCAACCTGAACCACTGCAGCACAGCTCAGCAGCTGTTACACCAAGCAGTTTCTGAGTCAGCAATGGACATTGCCATAGTCTCGGATCCATATCGCGTCCCTGCCGGAAACGGCAACTGGGTCTCGGATAGGTCTGCGACGGCGGCTATATGGACAACAAGCAGGTTCCCGGTTCAGGAGGTTGTGTCAACTGCAGACGAGGGATTTGCGGTTGCCAAAGTGGGTGGAGTGTTCTACTGCAGTTGTTATGCTCCGCCGAGTTGGTCTATCGAGCAGTTTACGCGGATGGTAGACCGAGTATCAGTTGTGCTGACTGGTTTAAGGCCGGTGGTTGTGGCGGGCGACTTTAACGCTTGGGCGGTAGAGTGGGGAAGTCGTCGCACGAACCATAGGGGTCGGATTCTGCTTGAAGCTCTGGCAAAGCTTAACGTAGATCTGGCCAACGTCGGCAACGCAAGTACCTTCAGTAGGAACGGTGCGGAGTCTATCATCGACGTGACTTTCGGCAGTCCTGGTCTGATAGGAGACTGGCGGGTAGATAATGGCTACACTCACAGTGACCACCAGGCGGTCCGCTATGGTGTCGGTCAGATAACGAGGCGGCAGGCGGCGAGTAGGGCCAACACTCCAACCACCCGTGGATGGAAGACATCATACTTCGATCCCGAAGTATTTGTGGAAGCGATCCGGAGAGAGTGCGGTGATCGCGGTATGCCCGATCCGAACGCTGATCATTTGGTTGAGGTACTGTCGCGAGCATGTGACGCTACCATGCCTAGGAAAGGTCGTCCTAGGTATGGCAGGTCACCGGCTTACTGGTGGACAGATGAAATTGCGGAACTCCGCGGAGCGTGCTTTCGTGCGAGGAGAATTATGCAAAGAGCTCGTTCGGATGAAAGCAGGGCTGAATGTCGAGTAGCACTCGTTGCTGCACGCGCAGCGCTTAAGAGCGGGATAAAAGCTAGTAAACGAGACTGCTTTGAAAGGTTATGTGCTAGTGCCAATGCGAACCCGTGGGGTGATGCCTACAGAGTCGTAATGGCAAAGACCAAGGGTGTGATGGCGCCCGCTGAGCAATCGCCAGAGATGCTGGAGCGGATCATCGAGGGCCTCTTTCCGCGCCACGAGCCAAGGCCCTGGCCCCAGGCCGCTGAGTCGTCCCACGGCCGACGTTCCAGTATCTCAGACCATAGCGTAGGATGGTCGGCCTCCCAGCCGAACATCCAAAGTAACGTGGGCGACGGCGGTTTGGAGGTCGGGGAGGAAGTGACGGTTACGAACGAGGAACTCATTGATATCGCTAAATCCCTAAAGGTGAGCAAGGCACCGGGGCCAGACGGTATCCCGAATATGGCCATTAAAGCGGCTATTTTAGAGGCTCCCGAATTATTCGGGGCAGTAATGAATAGATGCCTGGAAGCTGGCCACTTCCCGGACAGATGGAAGCGACAGAACCTGGTCCTATTGCCGAAGCCGGGAAAACCTCCGGGTGTCCCATCGTCATATAGGCCGATCTGTCTACTCGATACTGCCGGCAAGGTGCTGGAGAGGGTTATCCTTAACAGACTCGTACAGTACACGGAGGGCACAAACGGTCTGTCAAGGAACCAATTCGGCTTCCGAAAAGGCAAATCTACGGTGGATGCCATCTTGTCTGTCACTAAGACAGCCGAGGTGGCAATCCAGCCCAAGAGAACAGGTATTCGTTATTGCGCAGTTGTCACGCTCGACGTGAGAAATGTGTTTAATAGCGCTAGCTGGGACTCCAAGTGCCGGTGTCGCTGTACAGAATTCTGGAAAATTATTTCCAGAATCGTGTGCTATGCTACAACACGGAGGATGGTCAGAAATGCGTTCCAATCACCTCAGGGGTTCCGCAAGGTTCCATACTGGGCCCGGTGTTGTGGAACGTCATGTATGACGAGGTGTTGAAGCTAAAGTTTCCGGTAGGGGTGGCGATTGTCGGCTTTGCGGACGATATCACCTTGGAAGTCTACGGTGAATCTATCAGAGAGGTTGAGTTGACGGCTGCTCACTCTATAAGCATTGTTGAAGATTGGATGCGATCCAGGAAACTGGACCTAGCGCATCAAAAAACGGAGGTTATCGTGGTTAACAACCGCAAGTCGGTGCAGCAAGCAAATATCAGTGTCGGGGACTGCACTATTTCGTCAACGCGGTTCTTAAAACTCCTTGGAGTCATGGTCGACGACAAGCTCAAGTTCGGGAGCCACGTCGACTATGCCTGCAAGAAGGCTTCCACAGCTATTTCGGCATTGTCTCGTATGATGTCTAATAGCTCTGCGGTATATGGCAGCAAGCGAAGGCTTTTAGCCAACGTGGTCCAGTCCATACTCAGGTATGGCGGGCCGGTGTGGTCATCGGCGTTAGGTACCAAAAGCTATCTAGCCAAGCTGGAAAGCACCTATCGTCTCATGTGCTTAAGAGTGGCGAGTGCGTACCGCACAGTTTCACATGACGCAATCTGCGTCTTAGCGGGTATGATGCCTATTGGTATCATCATCAGCGAGGACGTAGAGTGCTTCAACCAACGTGGAACTAGAGGCATACGGAGTACCACAAGATCGGCCTCGATGATCACATGGCAGCGGGCATGGTCTGATTCCACAAAAGGCCGGTGGACACATAGACTTATCCCGGAACTATCCGGATGGGTCAACAGGCGTCATGGCGAAGTCAACTTCCACCTGACACAGATTCTGTCAGGGCATGGTTGTTTTAGACAGTATCTGCACAAATTTGGGCATGCGGAGTCCCCCGAGTGTCCCGAATGCGCGGACGTTGAGGAAACTGCAGAACATGCTTTCTTCATATGCCCTCGTTTCGAGGGCGCGAGAAGCAACATGATGGCAGTTAGCGGACAGGACACTACTCCGGATAACTTAGTCCAAAGGATGTGTTCTAGCTCGGACGTCTGGGGTGCGGTCAATGCGGCTGCTACCCAGATCGTACTTGAGCTACAAAATCGTTGGAAAGCCGATCAACGGCGAATAAACAGCCTAACTACCATAGTCCAGTAGTTATCTAAGAGCGTGCGTTAAGCACAATAGCCCCTCCCTGAAGTAATACCGATAAGGTGGTTCCAGGGGGGATTGAGGCTGGAGACTCGAGTAGGGTTTTAGTGGGTCTGGATCTCCACGATCTTCACGGGATACCAAACCCCACTCCCTGAGCTGTCTTTTCAGGTGTCTGATAGCAGATTTCCCTACTCGTTAAAAAAAACAAAAAAAAAAAAAAAAACACACACACACACACACACACACACACACACACACACACACACACACACACACACACACACACACACACACACACACACACACACACACACACACACACACACACACACACACACACACACACACACACACACACACACACACACACACACACACACACACAAACACACAAACACACACACACATACACTCACATTGAAACACATGCATATACACATTGAAACACATGCATATACACATTGAAACACATGCATATACACATTGAAACACATGCATATACACATTGAAACACATGCATATACACATTGAAACACATGCATATACACATTGAAACACATGCATATACACATTGAAACACATGCATATACACATTGAAACACATGCATATACACATTGAAACACATGCATATACACATTGAAACACATGCATATACACATTGAAACACATGCATATACACATTGAAACACATGCATATACACATTGAAACACATGCATATACACATTGAAACACATGCATATACACATTGAAACACATGCATATACACATTGAAACACATGCATATACACATACATACACATATACACATACACATACACAAACATAAAACGTGTCAAAACATCGAAAAAACTATTGACCGCAACTATTTTTGCTGCCACGACTGAATAGCAGTATCACTTATCAAAGATGAAAAATCCTGTAATTCATTGTTTCTATCAAATATTTGATCCTCTAATGCTCCACGTTTCGCTAGACCATCCGCTAACTCATTCCCAAGAATGCCAGAATGAGCTGGGATCCATAAAAACGAAATATTATAGGTTCGCAACTTTAGTGCATAAACTGTTTCTCTTATCTTTATTACTGAGTCAGAAGATTTGCTGGATAATCTCTTTGTTCTCAAGGCTTCAAGAGAGCTGAAGCTATCAGAACAAATTAAATAATTACCCGGTTGTAGAGATTCAATAAATTTACAGGTATATTGAATAGCAGTGATTTCAGCTGCATAGACTGTACAGGGTGATTGCAGACGGAATGAAAACTGATGGTTTTTACTGTATATTCCAAAACCTGTCAAATTTCTAATCAATGAACCATCACTGTAGAATATATTTTCTTCCCTAAACGGTTTAAGTTTTACAGAGCTGATAGCATTGGCACTACGTTGGCGTACATTGTCGGGAACATCTAACAGATGTTCAACTAGAGAGGTGTCAACAATTAGTTCTAAATTGTTGATGGCAGGTTCTAGATCAAAATAATTCTGCTTCAAAGCATGAGATGAAGGTATTGTCAAACACTGCCGGTAGATGTATGTATGTATGTATGGGGGTAGCCACCATCACCTCAAGGGTTTCCCATTGTATGCAAGTAGAATTACTGCAGAATCGAATTTATCTACCCAGCAACTTTCATGTCAATGCTGTTCGTGAAGGACCAAAAGGGGTTGGGTGGATCTATAAGCAATGTCGCTTATATGATTCCACGGGAATATAAGACACTCCTTCCAGCATAGACCTCCGGTTTCTAGATACATAACTTCGCCGTGCAAACTTATCTTGCGTGATGATTTGTGTGCTAGAAGGGCGCGTCAAAATCCTCTCTGACCTTATATGACTTGGGCTGGTTACCACATCCCTCATCCAGTCTTTGATTCATTTGGTACCCTGATGCTCCCTCCCCTCCCTTTTAATGATGTAATGGTGTATATGTAATGATGTATATGTAAATGTATTAAATAATGAGTAATATGAATATACTATATATGTAAGGAATGTCTATTATAGTGGCAATGATTCTACACTTGTTTATGTATCGCAGTCATATACTAATTAATAAACTATATTTTAAAAGTGCAATCCATTGTATAAAACTCTACACTGTATTATTAACCGAATCAGCCACCCGATTGGCCATCAGTCTGCGACTAAGTAAGGTTCAAAACGAACAGCACACAAGAAAGACATAGCCACACATCAGTCTTTAGCTTAAAAAAACAAACAGTCAAACCACTACTTATCTAAGCACTCGTCGGATCGAAACGTCTTCTGTCCACTCTACACTACACATCAGACCATACACATGTGGAGCATGGTACCCGTACACACTAACTGCATGATGGTCTCTTATTTCCACCACTAGCAAGCAAAAACACGAAAAAACGAACGGCGATGATCCGGTTTATTCGTCAGCGGCTTCAAGGGCAAGTAGCACAACGAGATGCACACACGGAAAGCACGAAACTATGTGCTAGCAAAAAAATTAACAAGCCTCAACTGGTTCACTAACACACATGCACATTCGAAACACATTATTACACGAACTGCCGAAACGAAAATTTTCTTGCGCTCTGTAAAGACGCACATAACTGAACGGGCAATGTCATTGCTTGAATACACAGGCATGTATAACCGACAAGGAAAAAGCTGAAATAGCTTGCTTCGGAATCGCACTTTTCATCACAATTAGCCCAAAACATCACTCATTCTGATCTGCGGAGTATAAACTCGTCGTCTTGGATCTTCGAATTCCAACTAAAGGCACTCGCGTACATTAAATCACAGTGAAAACTACTGATCTTTCGATTCTGCGTCTCGCGAAAACGCACAAGCGTCCGATCTCTCTGCTTTCCCATACCGAACTGGTGTTGTCAAACACTGCCGGTAGATGCCCAAAAACTTGCAATCTGGTTTAATGCTAATCAATTTATCAAGTTTCTCATTTACCATGGAAGATGAGATATGACTATTGACTAAAAATCGACAACTTAACAAATAAAACCGCTGCTGTAATGGAATTATTCCAGCTATCACCTCAACAGCCTTAGTATGTGTAGAAGTCATTAGTCCCAGGCTAATTCTGAGACAGCGAAATTGAATCCGCTCCAATTTGATCAAATAAGACTTTGCTGCCGACTGGAAGACGAAGCAACCGTATTCCATCACTGACAAAATTGTAGTTTTATACAATTTTAACATATTTGATGAATGTGCACCCCACCAGTTACCAGAAATAGTTCTTAAGAAGTTTATTCGCTTCTGACATTTTTTCGTGATATAATCAATGTGGGTTTTCCAAGTAGATCTATGATCGTACCAAACACCAAGGTATTTAACAGCCAAAGGCTGTTGAATAGGTTGACCATAGAGGGTAATCTTTGGTTGAGACGGTGGTCGTTTGTTAGAAAATACAACTAGCTCTGTTTTAGATACGGAAAACTCCAGACCAAGGTTGCTAGCCCAGTCTGAAAGGTTATTGATTGAAATTTGCAAACTTTTAGTACTAATTTTGCTGTCTTTGCAAGCAGTATAGAGGACGGAATCATCAGCAAACTGAATCATAGAGCAATCCTTTTCGATGCAGCGGTCAATCTCGTTTATATAAATATTAAAGAGAAGTGGGCTGAGAACGGATCCTTGAGTTAGGCCAACCTGATTACTCCGACTTATCTTTTTACCATCGTCACACGTAAAATGATAAAAAAGAAAATGAGAATGATGTAACTTGAGTTGGAATGCCCAGATTGTTCAGTTTTTTGCATAATATATCTATTAGAACCCAATCGTAAGCTCCTTTTATATCTAAAAATATACCAATCAGCTCTTCTTTAGAATTTAATGCAATTTGAATATCTGTGGCTAAAATTGATAGACAATCCCTGGAGCTTCGGTTTTGTCTAAGACCAAATTGAGATGATGACAAGACATTATTTTTCTCCGCCCAAACTTCAAGTCGAAAATGAAGCATCTTCTCTAAAGTTTTTCGTAGGCATGATAATGAACCTATAGGTCTGTAGGATGTAGCTTGTCCTGGATCATGACCAGGTTTTTTGATTGCTACTATTTTAACATCTTGCCAAGATAGAGGAACATCATTTTGTAAAAATATCCAATTGAAAGAATTTAGTAATAGTTGTTTAGCGTTTGCTGGTAAATTTTTAATCAAACAAAATTTTATACCGTCTCACAGTGGGATAATTTAAAAAATAGTGAGACATAAGGAATAACATCGAAACCTTAAAGCATAGCATAATAGTACCTTCAGAAAAGTTTCTCCATTCAAAAAGCGCTTTCTAGTGGGGGAAAATATTTGAACATTAGGGTGTCCCTAAGCAGATACAAAAAATATTTTCTCTATTTCAAGTCAGAAACGATTACGATCTACAAAAGATTTATTGATAAACTAATTTTAAGAAACTTTGTTGAATACTGAAGGTTTCTATCTCTTACATGAAAAAAGTTATAGAGCCAAACTCTTCGGGACACCCTTAAAAACAGTTTTTTCGATGTAGCTCTTGAATTACGCTTCGTATACTTTTCAAATGTACTAAGAAATTGGTAATCTAATTAAATTGCACATTTTTGTCGGAGATAGTAGAGCTCTATCTTGTTTCCTTTAGAAGCCATCACTGGTTTTTATATTTTTTCACGTAATCTTTGAAGGGGTGTATCTCGGGGGAGAGCAGCTATGAGCAGCTAATCTCACTTGTTTTTTGTGAATCAATTTATGCTGTATCCCACCATGCACAACTTAGGGTGGAACACTGTGGAACATCTGAAAAACTTATCACGAAGGCAACCGTTTTTAAAGCCTGAAATTATGAAAACCATAGTTTTGTACCGCTTTCGCATGTTCTCTGAATCAAATCAACAAATTTTGTAACGGTTACTTAGTAACCCGATACAAAACCTGTCAATACTTTAGTTATACTTCTTTTATCGCGTTTATAGCTAGGCTGTACGTTGAGCTATACGGTTGGTACAAAATGCCCGCCAGCGTACACCGCATTTTAATTCATGGGGCAGCAATTGTAGCAGCTGCCGTTCTTCCAATTGGCACATTATCGGAAGAACCACAAGAATGTAGGAATAAGGACATAAAAAGGTTCCGGGAGCAGAGAGCAAGAAAGTGTACACGGTATGAATATTTGATTCAACATAGTTTTTTTTCAATATCTTTGCCATTATCAACAGGGAAGCCACAAATCAAGATATTTTCAATAGGCTTATGGTATCTTCCGATCCGTTGGTGTCGTCCATACAGAAAATCTGTAAAAGAAAAAGTATACCGTTCAGTGAAACTGCACTGAAACTTCTGAAAGAACCAGTTCTTTCAACCAATGTCGTAGATGAAGATGAAGAAGATGAGTGAGGTGACAATAAAAATTAAATAAAATATTCAGAAAAGAAAAAATTACACTAAAATTACTACACTAAACAACAACACTCAATTCACTACTACACTAAACAGCAAAACACACAATTCATCAATTTAAATAAAATCCTATTAAACTGCAATGTATTAATTAATTAATTAATTAATTAATTAATTATTAGAAGCATTTACGGAAACTAAAAGGACGCAACTCTATTCCATTCGAAGGACTGCTGGTGAGATTGTTCTATTTTTACCCATATATACCACATTTCATAAATAAACTAGAATCGGGAAAGGGAGGGACCATCAGAGCACTTCACTGAGGCGGTGGGCCTAGGGAGAGTGAAACAGTCAACTTTCTAGGGTTAATCTTGGCCCGATTAACAACACTTCGTGGATAATGAGCGGGCTCTTCTCCCCACCTGCTGGAGTCATTCTGCATTAAGACGGTTTATTCAACGATTGACTAAGGTGACTTAGCCCTTGGAAGGAGATTCTCTAAATCCCTGGTACGTGTAAGTGATGTTGCTTATCGACCAATTCCCTTTTGGCCCTTCATACAAGAGTTGGGAAGCATGACCAATCGTTGAATATGTTCAACTCTTTTTGACATGATAGGCTCATTGCTATGAACGGATGTTCTGCTAAGGCAGGTGGTAGTACGATATATTCGTATTAAACTGCAATATCTTAATTTTTTATTGGCTTAGTGAAGGTTTTAAAAACGGTTACCTTCGTGATAAGTTTTTCAGATGTTCCACAGTGTTCCACCCTAAGTTGTGCATGGTGGGATACAGCATAAATTGATTCACAAAAAACAAGTGAGATTAGCTGCTCATAGCTGCTCTCCCCCGAGATACACCCCTTCAAAGATTACGTGAAAAAATATAAAAACCAGTGATGGCTTCTAAAGGAAACAAGATAGAGCTCTACTATCTTCGACAAAAATGTGCAATTTAATTAGATTACCAATTTCTTAGTACATTTGAAAAGTATACTAAGCGTAATTCAAGAGCTACATCGAAAAAACTGTTTTTAAGGGTGTCCCGAAGAGTTTGGCTCTATAACTTTTTTCATGTAAGAGATAGAAACCTTCAGTATTCAACAAAGTTTCTTAAAATTAGTTTATCTATAAATCTTTTGTAGATCGTAATCGTTTCTGACTTGAAATAGAGAAAATATTTTTTGTATCTGCTTAGGGACACCCTAATGTTCAAATATTTTTCCCCCACTAGAAAGCGCTTTTTGAATGGAGAAACTTTTCTGAAGGTACTATTATGCTATGCTTTAAGGTTTCGATGTTATTCCTTATGTCTCACTATTTTTTAAATTATCCCACTGTGCGTCTGTACCAGCCGCCGTATTATGGCAAACTGATAGCGCACTTTCCAACTCAACTAAAGAAAACTTGTCTGATAAAGAATTCCATGTAGTACCAGTACTAATCAAACTTGGTTTTTGAACAGGAACGAATAATGGACAAACCTTTTCAGAAAATAGCTGCATCCATCTCGCATCATGTTGAACTACATTTGAAGGCGGTGGCTCGAAATTTCTCATTCTTATAGCTGTTGACCATAGAGAAGACATTGCAGTGTCAGGACTTAATGATTCTACGTACGACTTCCAGTAATTTCTCTTTTTCGCTTTGAACACTCTTTTGCTCTTCGCATCGATTTCTCTATATTTAATATATAATTGAAAAGAACCATTTTTTCGATACTCGATGAATGCCTTAGACCGCGATTTGACTATTTCCGAGCATTCCTGATCCCACCATAGAGTTGGTGGTTTACGAACAGCAATTCCTTTTGGGAGAGGTTTAGTCTGAGAACGAATTGCTGCATTGGTGATTTTGTTAGCTAAGGATTGATAGATTTCTGAAGGATGCATGTTACTTATATCATCAATCTCCTCAAACACTGTTGAAGAATATTTGATTCAATTTCCTGAATTTGTCCGGTGGAATACTGAATATGTATTGGCAAATGATCACTTCCTGCTGGATAGTTTAACACAGACCAAGAACACGTTAAAGCAAACAAAATGCTGATGAACAAAAGGCCATGTGAATTAAAATCACCAACAATAAACATCGGATAATGTAAGTTGGTTATCAGAGTCCTCAATTTATTTGTATCCCATTTGATAGACGGGGGAATGTAGACTGATGCCACCGAGAAAGATACATCTGAACGTGTGATTGAGCAGGCGACAGCTTCAATAGGGGAAAGATTCGGAAGATCAATTTGACGAAACGATAAGCAGTTTTTACCTTTGTTATACTATAACAAAGGTTTAAAAATTGGTCGAAAAACACGAAATTGATCCGAGGCCCGGAGGGCCAAGTCACATATACCAATCGATAGGGTTCGATGATTTGAGCAATGTCTGTGTGTGTGTGTGTGTGTGTGTGTGTGTGTGTGTGTGTGTGTGTGTGTGTGTGTGTGTGTGTGTGTGTGTGTGTGTGTGTGTGTGTGTGTGTGTGTGTGTGTGTGTGTGTGTGTGTGTGTGTGTGTGTGTGTGTGTGTGTGTGTGTGTGTGTGTGTGTGTGTGTGTGTGTGTGTGTGTGTGTGTGTGTGTGTGTGTGTGTGTGTGTGTGTGTGTGTGTGTGTGTGTGTGTGTGTGTGTGTGTGTGTGTGTGTGTGTGTGTGTGTGTGTGTGTGTGTGTGTGTGTGTGTGTGTGTGTGTGTGTGTGTGTGTGTGTGTGTGTGTGTGTGTGTGTGTGTGTGTGTGTGTGTGTGTGTGTGTGTGTGTGTGTGTGTGTGTGTGTGTGTGTGTGTGTGTGTGTGGGTGTGTGTGTGTGTGTGTGTGTGTGTGTGTGTGTGTGTGTGTGTGTGTGTGTGTGTGTGTGTGTGTGTGTGTGTGTGTGTGTGTGTGTGTGTGTGTGTGTGTGTGTGTGTGTGTGTGTGTGTGTGTGTGTGTGTGTGTGTGTGTGTGTGTGTGTGTGTGTGTGTGTGTGTGTATGTATGTAATGATTTTTTCTATCGCCTGTTTCTCAGAGATGGCTGAACCGAATCGTTCGCTATTACTCTTGTTTGAAAGGTATTATTGCCTAGTAGATCACTATTGAGTTGTTTCGTGATACGACGTTTCGTTTAAAAGTTATAAGCAAAAATGTGAAAACTACGTGACAAGGGTTTCTCCGGAACTACATGACCGATTTCAACGATCTTAGTATCAAATGAAAGCTCTTGTTAAAACTAAATTGTTCGGAAATTTTTTATTGAAAATAAACAATTAATTTAAAAGTTATGCTTAAAAAACTTGTTTTGACAAGGTAATAATTATCGCCTGTTTCTCAGAGATGGCCAAACCGATTTACGCGCTATTAGTTTCATTTGGCAGGTAATATAGCCGGATAGATCACTATTGAATGGTTTTCTGATTGGACGTTTAATTTAAAAGTTATGAGCAATCGAATACACCACACCAAAATTAACAATAATTTATAATGATTTTAACCAAGATAATTTACCTAATTTCAATTTTTTTTAATATCAAACGAGAGGTTTTCACACTACGAATATATATGCAAAATTACATAAGAATTGGTTTTACCGGTCAAAAGATATTAACCCTCGAACACTCGCGCCAACTTTTATAACACGGTTACTTGCGCGCACAATAGCCCAAAACCAAAGAAAACGTGCGAACTAGAGTTTTGACTAGGAAAACTTGGTTTTAAGTTTATCGAACCTTTGGAAGAGTTTCTTAAAATTGAAAGCTCTATCGTCTGGTAGAATTTGAATTTTGATTAATCCCCCCAAAAGAGAAATAAAAAAATTATTTTCCTTCAGTTTCAATACAACACATTGATGTGTTCTGCAAAGTTATAGAGCATATTATTACAAGAAATTTTGCCGAATACAATAACCTTCTATCTCTGCAGCGTAGACAGAAAAATCTTATTTATTGTATATGAATTTGTAAAATCAATTTTGTAATTGTTGTATGGCTTTTTCATGTAGCACAAAATTGTACAAATAGTAAAAATACACAACTTTGCTGGAACTTTGATTATAAAAAATACCCTAATTTTGACTCCGAATTACTCGACTACCAGCAGACGGATACATTGTAAACATTTTACATTTACGGATACATTGTAAACATTTTACATTTGCTGATAGTTTCGCTGCATACAGACACCATTTTTCCATATGAACAAACAAGAGAAAATTCCAGTTAGGGCCAAATTCTGGTACACCTCACATACTGATTGCTTCGATTCTGTGATGGCGGTTTATGCTGATCTATTTTCACAACAATTTCAATTATTAATGCATTGAATAATTATGACATTTTGCTCATAATAAGTTTATTGAAAAATATACGTTAGGTAAACAACGATTTGTAACCTTATAACAATATGGGATTGGAAAACCTACACGTCTTCTACAAAATACAACAGCGTGAGTAACCGCAGGTTAATAAAAATTGATGAAAATTATCCAAGATTATTCAAGAAAACTCTATTGATTTCTGTGGCATTACATTCTCTCTATAGAATGGCATTACAGGAAATTATGTATAGTTCAAAAACCAATAAACTAGACCTTTACTAGGCAATGTATATGTTAAACAATAGGATTTCCTCTTACAACTTTCTTTTATTTGCACTTACTCAGATTAATAACAACTTACTTATCCTTACTTAGCAATTTCATGAAAAACGATCTATCAAAATTTAAAAGTGTTCCTATTTTGTTCAAATTTTGTAAACTTATTCAATTTTCAAAAATTTTATGTAAACCAACGCACTATGCAACGTTAAACAATAGATGAATTATAACAAAGGTTCCTTTCACCACTAGGTGGATTAAATCGGGTTTTTATTCCCAACAACACTCCCCCCACTCTAGTAGGTCTGTCCAAACGAACTACATTATATTGAGGAACGGTGAAAGAAATGTCTTGCGTTAGGAACGTTTCTGATAAAGCAAAGATATCTACATCTAATTTATTTAACAATGATCTAGAGTCCGCATATTTCGGTAGAATACTCCTGCAATTCCATTGAAGGAAGGACACGTCTCTTTTCTGAATTATATTAGCCATCGATGGACAAAAACATTCCGAGAATGGGCCAAGATTCAAAAAGTTTTGCAAAAATGTTGTTCAATAATGGGCATAACTTTAAAAGCAAATCTGACCAGATAGGATCTAGTTCCAGGGCCTGAGAAAGTGTCTGAATCAATTGAGTTACAGTAAACTTATTTGAATGGTTCTCTTTTGGTTGATCGGAAATTTCACTTTCGAGTGGCGGAAAATCAGAATTTCTGTATGAAAAACCTAATGGAAATTTCTTCTGGCTTTTATTGCGATTTCCAGCAATGGATGATCGTTGAGTAGCATTAGGAGAAGATGGTACAATTTTAGCTTTCTTGAAAGCTTTGTTGGGTAGATTCTTTCTTCGCTTGGGTGCTTCCGCACGGCTGTAATGAGCAACCTCCTCTTCATCGTCAGACAATTCACTGAGCGAACTATAGGGATTTTTATCATCGATCATACCGCCAGACCAGACGATAATTCAATTACCTCCGCGTAGCTCATTTTCGACTTCTGAATAATTCTTGCTTTAGCTGACTTGACCCGCTGTTTATAAATGGAGCAATCTCGTTGATTAGCATGGGCACCCTCGTTACACAGAAGACATCCATTTTCACTGATAATGCAATTTGTTTCAGAGTGTGACTGACCACATTTGGGGCAACGAGGTTTATTAGCACACATCTTATCTGTATGACCAGTCCGCGAGCACTTGGTACAAATCATAGGTTTCGGGGAATATAGGCGAATTGGTATAAGTACCGTCAAACGGGGTAACTTGCAACAGTTCTCTACTATTAGTGCAAGTAAAAACTTATCTGTAGTACATTTCAGGACATTTAATTAATACAAAGTTATTAGGTCTATGATAGAACAATTTCACATATTGAGAAAAAATATGCGATCAATATTGGCAGTTGTAGAATTTTTTAACTAGTTTGTTACTAGTAACCCCTTAAACGGAGTAACTTGCAATAAGCACTAGTTTTTGGAAATTGAACGAATTTAATGATTTGTATGAGTTTCTTTTGACTTGAATCTGCAAATGAAATCCGACTTGCGATTTTTAATGCTTTTGCTATTATTACTCGGTGACCGGACGGGTCTACCGCTACTACCCCAAGTCCCTGGTCGAACCACTGGGGACTTCCGGGGTGGACACTCACGGTCTCTTTTTACGGCTAGCTCGACCTAGAGGGAAACTCTCCTTCTCGAGGTCGGCTCCTTGACACGATCAGGGACACAAGTCGGCTTATGGAAAAGATCTCACTCTACGGTTGATTAATTTATTGCCTAAACTAACTTACAAAATCTCTTTGTGTGTGTGGAAGTGCCGGCCGGCTGCGGAATCTGCCGATGGGAATGATGAACGGTGGTGAATCTCTCCTCCTGCTAGGAGCGCTGCTTCTCTCGATTCCCCTACGTGGCGATGTTAAGCGGGGGTAGATGATGCTTTCGGGGAAGCGGGTATGATGCTTTCGGGGAAGGCAATGTGTGCTGCACGGATGAATATGCCGTTGATGATCTACCGTGTGCTGCTCTATTCTGGGACTGCGTCGACCAGAAAGGGTACTGCTGCTAATCGGATTCGATCATACCACATGGAGTTGGTGCACTTTGCGAGAACTGCGGCTTATTCCGGCCACAATCTATGACCACAACCTGCTGGGTCTGTTGTAGGGAATAATAGCTGGTTTTAGAGCTGGCAGGTTATTCTGAGACTCGGTCACAGTGATAAATTGGTTTCTTAGTTACCTGATTTCGAATAACTACTCAGAGCCTGCTGAGGCTAATTAATTTATGTTAAATAGTACACGTTCTTTTTCTTAATGTCACTTAATCGACTTTTCATACCTTCGTGATCACTTGTTCAAGTATAAATGACCGAGCCTATCTCAACTTAACCAGCATAACCCCTTATCTTAAGCCAATTTCCCTTTTTCCTTCTTGCATGGTCCTTATTCTTATTTCCATTATCCCCATTTTCCGGCAGATTTTATGAGTGTTTTGTGTTGTGTAAACCCTAATTGTGAGTGTTATTTATAAATGTGTTTAAATTGATCGTTAGCCGCCCATCGTATTACTAAACTATTTCCCTTATCTTTAATCCTGTATCCTATATACTTTAGTATTTATTTATTTAATTTACAATATTTTAATTCTACATCGTGGCAAAAATAGCATACCCTAAAATTATAGCAAAATCAATAGTTGTAGCAATAGTATTTCATAGCATGGATCTCAATTGCATTCATCATGATCTCCAGTATATTAGTTCTTCTCATCTCCGGCTCTGAACGCTCTCACAGGGTTTTATGGGGCAAAGTATTCGAACGGTAACACTATGAATATACGCATTAACGTCCTATGTTACGTTGGTGAAAATAATTTATGAGCCCCGTAACGGAAAATTACGAATTAAACTTTTTATATTATTCACGCAGTTGATATTCCTTGTCTGGATTCGATAGAACTGCCTTCTTTAAGGACCATTCACATATTACGTAACGCACGTAGGGGAGCGGGAGTTGCGTAACTCGTTACACGTCGTATATCCACTATGCAAAATCACGTCATGAAGTGGAGTGAGGGAGTTGAAAATCATCGATATCTTGGTTACGTAATGTATGAATGTTCATTACGTAACTAGTGATCGTAATTAGACACTGTCATATTGCTGGTTGATTTCTCTCAGTGAGGATATTTTCTTTTTAGCCTCTTCTATAGCCATTTTCGGTATATCCAGAGAAAAACTGGCATATTTCCGACTTAGCGAAAGTATCTTACACTCTTCGTTGTACTTTAGTATTGCTTGATGCAAAATTAAATGATAACTTGCCTCGTGAAGTTAACGGAACACAGCTTTTTATATCCACCAGCTGTTGCAAGTTACCCCGTTTAAGTGCTTGTTTTATGAATAATGTGGTAACATAAACAAAATTAGTCATCATAAATCAATTATTTTTGTTTCCTTATTATTCATTTTACTATAAAAAATGTATGTTAAGGTTCTTTTATTTGAAGTGCTTGTGGGCGAAACAAACGTTTTACAAACGAAAAATTGACGATGAATTTGACATCATCTTGTGCAATTTTTTACAAATTACCGAAACAGCAAAAAGTCACCATAACATTATCCAAAGCTTCTTAAATCTGTGAACAGCAAGTTTCAGTGACTGATATAGATTAAAAATTGAAGTAAGAGATCAAAAAGTACAATAAATTGGATCGATATAGCGTTGTTGCATATTACCCCGCTGTTGCGAGTTACCCCGTTTGGCGGTACTTTGTTTATTTCCAAATAATCAGGTAATATTGTACCAGCGAAAGTAACTCGGTACGCATGTGATGAACGATACACCTTTTCACCATTTTCGATATGGAGCTCTTTTAGTTGGTTACATTCTAATACAGATACAATAGGGACACGGGGGTCATTGAACTTTCCAAACCCTGCATTAACAATGTCTTTCACATCAAAATCCGCCTGATGGACTACCCCGTCAATTTCAACCTGCTCAATAGGAACATATACTCGATAAAGACGACTAAGTAAGAAAAGTAACTCATTGTGGGTTACGTTGTTTGCCTCGTCACGATTGGTAAATACAATGCGCAACTTCGAAAAATTCACTTTTCTAACATCCTTCACTGATTTAAAATTTTTATAAAGCTCTGCAGAGACTAGTAACACGTTTATTGGTTTGTCTTTTTGTCGAACAAAAACTTCGAAAGGACCCTTGGCCGACTCAGGATAAAAACGAGCTCGTTTTACAGAAGGGATCGCTGCATCCATGGCATTTTCTGCCATGATATTCTGGGAGAAGCGACGCTCCCAGAACCAAGGTCAACCGAAACTAGCTTCACAGTCCGAAAGATTCACACTATAGAAATCTAGAACAATACTTATCTTTTGATATCAACCGGATTATATCAACCACTACAATAGCAATTTAATAATCTGTACAATGCTCCGCAAATTTGGAAGACGTCTATACACCACGACTGATGGATAACGAATGAAGTGCTTTTTTGTGATAGTGCTGATAGTGTTGAAAGATCTGTTGCGATCATTCGCTGTAATTAATTTAGCTGTAAAAGTTTTGTAATTCAAAAGTTTAAAAGCATATTTGACCAAATTGAATTAAAAGGCGACCTAAATAATGTAGCTGTTGGTTTGTTTGCGCGTGGTGTAGTGTGGTTACTAAAGTAGCTCGAATAGTACCACAATATCAACTGAAATTGATAAAGTATACAGCCAACCAAAAAAGTATTCGGACAGCAGGGCATAAATTTTTCTTTAAGTAATTTTGCGCAGTATTTTTGCAAAGAATGGTAACACATATTTTTTAAAACAATGTTTAACTGAAGCATATTTAGATGCACAACAAAAATTCGGGGAAAAGCTTTCCGTTTTGAAGATAGAGTACATATAGTTTGAATTGGCTAAAAATGCAGCCAAAAAAGTATTCGGACAAATGTCCTTTCTCGCTTAACTACTACCTTGTAGGATCATTTACATTCTTGATGACCTGTTTTAACATGTTTGGGATAAAATTAACAATTTTTCAAATATCCCTCTGTGAATTGCTGACCATTTTTTTACAAGAGCTCGGTTTAAGTCATTTTGATAAGAAATCGAATGATTTCTCATTATAGAAATGAAATTATCTAAAAAGATGTTCGAAAGGGTTCAAATCTAGACTGAATACTGAAAACGTAACGTGATACCATATGATACCATATGATACAACACCAACACAATTTCGATGTAAGCAAAACTAAAATAATTGACCGCAGTTATCGAGCCACAGCTCTTCCAATACTTGAGATGTGTCACATTACTAACACTCCCAAGACTGTTAATTATCGTAGCGATGTAGACAATTTGAGCAGTACGTACGCTGGCATCTTACATACCATCAAAAACAATAAGCAATCGAAAAGAGCACAGCAAAGTCTACCGTCTCCTATACAACTCTCATGAGTGTCTATCATAGTCCACAACCCTAATAGCCCTGTTTCAGCTCACCGCAGTTGATCGATTTTTGCGCACCATTTTTTAAAAACTATTCAGTTGTGCACTATGGTCAAAAGGTTTAGGTGTATACATTATTTTGTCACCAAACCAATGCAATTGGAGCTGTTTAAATTCGAACTTCCTTCCGTTGGCAATCAACGATTAGACAAGAAAACGTAACCGTAGTGAGTAGAAGTCAAAAAATATGTTTTTATGTTCAATGTGTTAAAGTTACACCCTGTTATTATAATAAATAAACTATTGCAGTTACCTTTGAAAAAGGCCAAAACCAAAGGCCGAAACGTCAGGCAGTATAAAAAAACCGTTTTCAATATAAAACTGACTGGAAAGCCGAAAATCCGCAATACAATATATGTACTTCAGTCGATCTTAACAGCATAAACGCAATGGCGAACATACAAGATAGCTTCTTCATGCATATACAAACGCAATATGGACATTCCACTACACAACTTTTCAAACAGTTTGCGACACATAACATGAAACTATGCAACATGTTAGTACGCAAAAATTTCCTAATTCAGTGCCGCAAAAAAGGAATATTTCCTTCACACATTGTGAACTCGCTCAAGTGCATCAATCCTCTCCTGGAGGATGGTAGTCCGTACACCAAGCAACTACAAAGACTAATAGAACGTTTTAAAAAAGGACTCCTGAACATTGAGATAAAACACACCTTTCACTCAATCAAAACGCACAAAAAAGGTTCTCAAAACGTTAAAGAACTCCTTGTGGAGAAAACTGATGAAAGAACAACAAACAAATTTGAGGAAACCCAACTCAGATCCTTTGAAAAAATAACGACTTCACAGAAACGTAAAACAAATGATAAACTCACCAGGTTACTCGCAAAAACCATCAACAATGAAGATACAACACCCACGCTAAATGACCGATCTATATTCAATGCAACCCCAATCACCATACCACAGGAGGTCCAGGTGTTGCTAAGCTTGGGGCCCAAATTCGCACTACCCGTACACAGTCTCAACCAAATCTCGCTGTATCATATCATAGCCGATATAGCAAAACCATGGGTTTATACCGTCTTTAGACATTACCCTTCTTTATCGACAGACTTCGCAGCCGGCTGTTAGAGTACAGGAAAATTACGGGGCCAGTGCAACAATCCTACTGACTCTAACTAGCAAGCACTATAGAGTCCATACTAAACACCACTGACGACAAACAAACTCAAAACGTAACCCGCTGTACGCTAGTGAATCAGATACAAAATTACCTCTGTCGTGACAACAAAAACCAGTCTAAGGAACCGCTACTAAACTTTTGCACCAGTGCAACCGCAAGTTTAAAACAGTTCTTAACACAACACAAGGACGTATACATCCTGGAATCAGACAAAGGAAAACGTACTGTCATCATGTATAATGCGGATTACGACCAAAAAATGTTGGCACTATTCGACAGCCCCACGTACCAAATACTTACCAAAGATCCAACCATCACGTACCAGAGAAAAAATAATGCAATAGTTTCCCGCTTGCTCAACTTAAAACTTATCGATCAGAGCACCGCCAAAAGATTACAAACAACCACAGCAGTATGCCCATCGATTTACGGACAACCTAAAGCCCACAAGCCACAACTTCCGCTTAGACCCGTAGTACCGACTATAACATCGCCAACATACAGCCTATCGAAGTTTATTGCAAACATCCTTTCCAAAAGCATGAAAAGTAAATACAACATCATCGACAGTTTCGATTTCGTCCAGTACATAAACAAAATACCGACCTTCCGACCAACTACGTATTGGTTTCTTTCGACGTAGTATCGTTCACAAACATTCCTAAGGATTTGGTTATGCACGACATAATCATGAGTTGGGACACTATACGCAGCAACACCAATATCAATCTCGATCTGTTCCTGGAAATCATAGAGTTTTGCATCGACACCAGTTACTTCCGATTTCGTGACAAAATTTACCTCCAAACATTCGGAACCGCAATGGGAAGTTGTTTATCTCCCATTCTAGCCGAATTCGTATTAGAAACCTTACTAAATACTGTTACTAGAAACCTACAATACAATATTCCAGTGCTCAAAAAGTATGTTGACGACCTCATACTTGCATTACCAGAGGACGAAGTTGACAACACTCTAGCGGCATTCAACAACTACAACCCACACATACAGTTTACAAAAGAAACAGAGCTCGAAAACCGCCTCCCGTTTTTGGATAAACTAGTAATCCGTAATGAAAACCAAAGCATCACTACTCAATGGTATTCCAAAAGTATCGCCTCCGGCCGGCTACTCAACTACCACTCGTTCCACCCTATGCACATGAAAATCAATGTTGCAACCAATTTTATCAATCGTGTCATCAAGATCACCACCAACAAATTATCTGATCAGCAAAAACATGTCATCTTTCAACATCTACGCCAGAATAATTATCCGACAGCATTGATCAACAGACTGCTAAACCGTATTCAAAATCGCATCGAAACTCCTCAGCCAGAACCACCACCGCTCCAATCCGATGAAGATGCCGGTACAGAAATCGAACAGCATATCCCATCACAGCTAACCACTGCACCGTCCAGCCAAAAACAATACACGTATCGCGCAATTCCGTATATTTCTCAACTCAGCACAGGAATAAACAAAACCTTCCAAGCCAGCTATCCCAACGTAAAACTTGCCAGCAAACCGATAAAAACGACAAAACACCTGCAGTCCCAAGTAATTTACAGCATCCCGTGTGCCGACTGCGAGAAGTGCTACATTGGAATGACGAGAAATCAGCTGAAAACCCGTCTCAGTGGACACATATCTAATATAAGTAAACATGCTAGACTAGTAGAAACGAATACAGAAGCAGCTAAACTAGGTGAATGTCATTATATTTCTCTGAATAATCGTTACAAACTACTGAACAAGAAGCTGTTCCGCATTTATCAAACCCGTATGCAGCAATGCCTTCGCAGCAACCCAAAAAAGTTTTGGCAGTATGTAAATGAGCAACGAAATGAATCTGGCTTACCCACAACCAGGGCTTCGACCGATCCTTTTTTTCTACCGCAGTCACACCAACGCGCATTCAAGTTCACACCGTCCGTTTAGAGGTGGAATACGAACGCTATGCATAACACAACTGGCAGTTTGCTCAGTCAAACGCCGAATGCATGCAACAGTATGAATGCGTTCTAATGCTTTTTGACATTTTCGTTTCGATCAAGTTGCCTTTACCGTTTGGAGCAGCGAATGACTGCAAAACAGTCAAATGACTGGCAATCACCACGCTAACGAAAAGCAACCGCACAATCGTATGATTCAATACTACAAAAAAACAACCACTACATGTGCATGGAAGAAGTCGGTCGGACTCCGTCCAATACAAACGAATATTTTGCTTGCGTCGGACCGACGTCCGGGTGACAAACTATTACTGTGAGCAGCCGATTTGGAGACAAAAAGAGAAACGAAAAAATACGTCACCGTATGCTTCCAGTCAGTTTGCAGTTTTTATTCTCAAAGCGCAAAGCAAAACGGGAGATTGACTGTTTGCTTTTGCTGAGATGCCGCATGAATTGTAAGACGGCAGCAGCGCAAGCGGCATATTGACTGGATAAGAAAAACAGTCAAATGATCGTTCAAAAAGCGGAGTTTGAATGCGGAAAGTTCGCATTCACGGCAGTCAAATTCAACTTGCGATCCCTTTTCAAGCCCTGCCCACAACCACGACTCTTGGTGAAGCTGAAGCTTCCACTACATCGGAGATATGCGAACTCTTTCGTAAGCAGTTTAGCGCAGTTTTCTCCGACGAGAAACTTAGTAATCAACAAGTTTTAAATGCTACTTCAAATGTTCCACACAATGCAGCACTTGGCTCCCACCCAACCATTTCACCTCAAACTGTCCAGAACGCTTGCTGCAGGTTAAAGAGTTCCTCAAACCCTGGCTCTGATGGAATTCCTTCAATCATTTTAAGAAAATGCAGTTCTACTATATGCAACCCTTTATCTAGAATTTGTTGCTCGTTCAAATCGTTGGCAATCAACGATTAGATAAGAAAAGGTAACCGTAGTGAGTAGAAGTCAAAAAATATGTTTTTATGTTCAATGTGTTAAAGTTATATCCTGTTATTATAATAAATAAACTATTGCAGTTACCTTTGAAAAAGGCCAAAACCAAAGGCCGAAACGTCAGGCAGTATAAAAAAGCCTGTTGCGGCAGAAAGCCGCATTGTAATCCATCGCAGTTAGCGTCTATTGTCCAGCCGAAGCTAGTCACAAAACGCTATTGTCCGTTCAACTGAACGTGATGCACAAAGGCTATTATTCTGACCATGTAATAAATCTACCGCAAGTGTATAAAAGGCGAATGATAAATAGCAATCAATACAGTGCACTAGCAACCACCGCTGTTGGCGGATGGTTGCCGTAAGATAAATATAGCGTTTTATTTTAGTGTGAAGACGTCCAGTCCCGTTGGTAATCGGCCCCCCTAACGACGATCCGGAACATTGGTGCCGTGACCAGGATTTGTCCTGGCACTAACAACGTTTTACCAACGGGACTTCAGTTTTATCGTTCGTGCTATCGGTTCGCAGCAACACGTGATATTTTCGACGCTGAGTTAGTGACTTCAGCAACATCATTTTACTCGCGGGACATCAAGTTCGTCGACCGTGTTGCTGGCTAGCTGCTAGAGGTGGAACATTTGGTATGCGGACAGTGGATAGTTCCTGTTTGACGTTAGTTGTGTTAGCCGTATTATTGCAGGTAGTGCGGTCTGCAATCGTTATCGGACATTTACGCTTCAGCTATGCCGGTGTGGGTGACTTCGCAGCTGCCTAGCAATCAATTCCCCCAGTGGAGCTATGCTGGTGTGGGCGAATCACAGCCGCTTAGCAAGATACATTCAGCTCCTGAGTCCCCGGTTCTTGGATTCAGAGTAGTAGTAGGAGGGCTGTACAGCACGGAAGCTTGCAGCATCCGAGAATGTATTAATTCCTGGAAGTGGTCAGTTTGCGGTTCGAGAAATTCGTCTGGGAATGCAGGCCTAGGACTACGCATAGTCAGGCTTGGATTGCGCCGCTGTGACCAGCGAGCAATTACCGTCCGCGTCGTTCGCCAGAAGCTGAATTCAACTAACCCACTGACATCATCGTTCATCCGTTCCGTCTAGATGTGATCATCTGTTCCTCCGCACGCCATAGTGAAAAACCGTTGGTTTTGGTGGTGGAGTATGTTGCGGCAGAAAGCCGCATTGTAATCCATCGCAGTTAGCGTCTATTGTCCAGCCGAAGCTAGTCACAAAACGCTATTGTCCGTTCAACTGAACGTGATGCACAAAGGCTATTATTCTGACCATGTAATAAATCTACCGCAAGTGTATAAAAGGCGAATAATAAATAGCAATCAATACAGTGCACTAGCAACCACCGCTGTTGGCGGATGGTTGCCGTAAGATAAATATAGCGTTTTATTTTAGTGTGAAGACGTCCAGTCCCGTTGGTAATCGGCCCCCCTAACGACGATCCGGAACAAAGCCGTTTTCAATATAAAACTGACTGGAAAGCCGAAAATCCGCAATACAATTATCGACAGTATGTTTAGATTCAACATCCCGGTACAATATGTGTGTACCACACAATTACAATTTTGCTTTAATTTCGCATAAAATTGTTCAGATAATTGAGTTTGCACTTAGTTCTATCCAAAAATGTATATCTTTGCTACCCTCGAGCTTTCCATGCGCCCCAACAAGGTATGACACTAACCGCATTGCTTGTTTACTTGCTGACGAGTGATTTTCCTCTTGTAGCCCTTCTCTTTTAGTTATTCCTGCATAAGTGTTGTTGGTGTCATACCTAGCACCTACTAGTGGGCCAACATTCAGGAAAATTTCATGTTTGGTAAATTCCTTAAACCGGAGCAATCTACGTACAAGTGACCTAAGTCATGCATATATCGCTAGTTCTGAGGAAAACTCTCGCTTTTCCCAGAACTGCCGGGTTCTGGGAAAATTCTGAGTACGAGCGAATGTTCACCTACTAGTGGGCCAACATTCAGGAAAATTTCATGTTTGGTAAATTACTTAAACCGGAGCAATCTACGTACAAGTGACCTAAGTCATGCATATATCGCCAGTACTGAGGAAAACTCTCGCTTTTCCCAGAACTGCCGGGTTCTGGGAAAATTCAGAAAAACAAAGCAAAAATCACATGTATAGCAAATTTAAAAAATAAAAAAAAATGCGCACACGCAGGGATTCGAACCTACAGTCAACCAAAAAAGTATTCGGACAGCAGCGCATAAAATTTTCTTTTAGAAATTTTGCACAGTATTTTTGCAAAGAATGGTAACACATATTTTTTAAAACAATGTTTAACTAAAGCATATTTAGATGCACAACAAAAATTCGGGGAAAAGCTTTCCGTTTTGAACATAGGGTACATACAGTTTGAATTCCTCAAAAATGCAGCCAAAAAAGTATTCGGACAGTTAACTATTAGTTGAAACAAATGTCCTTTCTCGCTCAACTACTACCTTGTAGGACCATTTACATTCTTGATGACCTGTTTTAATCTGTTTGGGATAAAATTAACAATTTTTCAAATATCCCTCTGTGAATTGCTGACCATTTTTTTACAAGAGCTCGGTTTAAGTCATTGTGATAAGAAATCGAATGATTTCTCATTTAGAAATAAAATTATCTAAAAAGATGTTCAAAAGGGTTCAAATCTAGACTGAATACTGATGTTTCGATAGCTCTAGGACAATTGTATGGTGCCTACCGCTTACAATTATCGACAGTATGTTTAGTTTCAACATCCCGGTACAATATGTATGTACCACACAATTACAATTTTGCTTTAATTTCACCTAAAATTATTCAGATAGTTAAGTTTACATTTAGTTCTATCCAAAAATATATATCTTTGGTGCCTTGGAGCTTTCCAAGCACCCCAACAAGGTATGACATCAACAACCCTTATGCAAGAATAACTAAAAGAGAAGAATTACAAGCGAAAAATCACTCGTCAGCAAGTAAACAAGCAATGCGGTTAATGTCATACCTTGTTGGGATGCTTGGAAAGCTCCGAGGTAGCAAAGATATATATTTTTGGATAGAACTAAGTGTAAACTCAATTATCTGAACAATTTTAGGTGAAATTAAAGCAAAATTGTAATTGTGTGGTACATACATATTGTACCGCGATGTTGAATCTAAACATACTGCCGATAATTGTAAGCGGTAGGCACCATACAATTGTCCTAGAGCTATCGAAACATCAGTATTCAGTCTAGATTTGAACCCTTTTGAACATCTTTTTAGATAATTTTATTTCTAAATGAGAAATCATTCGATTTCTTATCACAATGACTTAAACCGAGCTCTTGTAAAAAAATGGTCAGCAATTCACAGAGGGATATTTGAAAAATTGTTAATTTTATCCCAAACAGATTAAAACAGGTCATCAAGATTGTAAATGGTCCTACGAGGTAGTAGATGAGCGAGAAAGGACATTTGTTTCAACTAATAGTTAACTGTCCGAATACTTTTTTGGCTGCATTTTTGAGGAATTCAAACTATATGTACCCTATCTTCAAAACGGAAAGCTTTTCCCCGAATTTTTGTTGTGCATCTAAATATGCTTTAGTTAAACATTGTTTTAAAAAATATGTGTTACCATTCTTTGCAAAAATACTGTGCAAAATTACTACAAGAAAATTTTATGCGCTGCTGTCCGAATACTTTTTTGGTTGACTGTACGTCATGTCGCATGCCGTGCAGCTAGTGAAGCCAGTGAACCGTTGACACACTTATGTAACTACGTGCGGAATGCGTATTTAATTTAGGTCTGTTAGTTCGAGAGGTGAATTTGTGCCTACCATCGGCAACAAGGAGCTTAGATTTCGCGCCTATTTTTGCGCTGCGTCTGTGCAACATGTAGGGGAACTGGTGCTAAAATGCCATGTCGGAACAAAACGCGCCACTGTAATAAATTTTTCATTTTTATGATTTATGATTTTATGATTTATGTAATACTGGAAACTTTTATGATACACACGAGTTTATAATGAGAAATAGAAGCGGATAGCACCATAATTACTGTTGAAAAGTGTATAGGTATGCGTATTATATTGCAGTGGCGCGTTTTTCCCCAACTGGGAATTTTATCCAGAATTCCCCTACTAATTTTTGTTTGCTTGGTGACACTCTTGGTTGTAGGGTAGGTAGGGGTGATTCTGCCCTCTGATGTGATTTTAAATTTTTTTTTCTCTCGAAAAGTAGCAGTTTGTCTGATTTCTCACCAAACTCCACTCGTTCGTTGTCTACCAAAACTAACGTTAAGATATTGTGCTTTGCTTCGACAGTGTCGTAAACAAATCACCTACCTAAGTGTATTGCTGACGTTAGTTTGCCCTCTGATGTTTTAATATTTTTACAGTTTTGCCCCGGTCTTGAGAAACAAAAAGTGGAAAGTTGTTTTCAAGACACCGCATGTTTTACGTAGGACTACGCAACGTTGAAGTAATAAGTGCTGGTAGAAATCACGAAAAGTATGAAGGTCTGTGCCTAGGTTCACGAACTAGGGCCTCACGTAGGACCACGAATGCCGGTTCAATTCGACAAATATTGTTAGAGTTCGTCACCGTGAATTTTATGTATCACTTTAGTTGATTTTTTCGGTGAAAATAAAAACTATGATGCTTTCAGCGGACGTTTCCGACTTACTATCCTTCAGTCATTGACTACGTATTAAATACCTATTCTCACTGCGTCGTCCACTATAACTATTACTAACTGTTATAGTTATAGAAGAATGTGAGAAGTGAGAATAGATGTTAATGCGTAGTCAATGACTGAAGGATAGTAAGTCGAAACGTTCGCTGAAAGCATCATAGTTTTTATTTTCACCGAAAAAAACTCAATTCGACAAAGCTTGACATTTTTCAAAAGTTTGTCACGCAAATTGTTCAGTTACTGTAATGTAATAAATGCACTGAAACATTCCTATAAATGTGATATAAGAAGACAAGTTCAAATTTCCTAAATGCTCGTGCTCTGTATATCTGTTATATCCGTTTCTTAGAGTTCGTAGGTCCACCAAGAGTTTCACCAGGCCACAATCACACTTTTTCTGGTGATTAGCGACGATATCTCATTATGAAAATTTTTGTGTGACTTGTAGCACTAGTTAACTTTAGGTAACTAGCTTCAAACAAACGTACAACTTGTGGTTGAACGAATAAATAATCTTGGTTATCATTTACCACTGGTTCACTTTTGTCAATTTACTTACAGATAGTTGATATATAACCTGGAGAAGCCCTGATGCTCTTCCGCCTTATGAAGAACTTTGTCTGCTAAGACGCTCATAAGATTCTGTTAAGTGCTCTTGACTGTCCTGCTGTTCTTTTTTTTTTGTATTGTTTATGCAGGGAGAAAATCTTCATAGACAGCACCTTCGCGGTGCCGAATAGGATTCACATGGTGCCAACATGCGCCTATCTACTAAAAACTCTCCTGCTGCCCGTTCCTGAACCCCTCCCGGAACTACCGTTAGGTTTTACTTCAGGAGGGAGGACGTGCCGAAGCACTCCGACTTGTCCGTTGCGTGTGTGGGTCCACACAACACCCTTGCCATTTCATACCGCCACTACCCTTCACCTAGGGCCTGGGCTGCCCAATCAGCCCGTTACTGACCCTAGCAAGCTATGTCGGCCCTGTCGTTGCAAACGTTCTAGCCGTTGCAACTCCGTTATCACCGCGGTTACCGCCCTATCGACGGCACCCCATGCACGCTGCTCAGCGCACATTCTCTGCACGATGTTGTCGGCGTTGGTGTCTTCTCCAACGACCGCAAGCATCACCTGCCGAGTGGACGTAAACCGCGGGCAGTGAAAAATCACATGCTCCGCCGTTTCCTCGGCTACCGTGCAAACGGGGCAAAAGGGTGAATCTGCCCGCCCGCGCGTATGTAGATACTTCTTAAAGCATCCATGACCCGACAGAAACTGGGTAAGGAGAAAGTTTACCTCACCATGACCTCTGCCGATCCAGGACGATATGTTCTGGATCAGCCTATGGGTCCACCTACCATGGTCGGTGCGATCCCATTCCGCCTGCCAACGCCTAATAGAGTCCAGCCTAACTCTGTCCCTAGCGCCCCTGACGTTCCTCTGCCTATGGCACTCGATATCCTCACCTAGGAGTATGCATATTGGAATCATGGCTGCAATAACCCCAATCGCATCCAACGATATGGTACGGTAGCCGCACGCAACGCGCAATGCTAACAGCCTGAACACCTTGTTCAGGCATGCCTGATTGCGCTTACTCTCCAAAGCCGGGGCCCACGCCGGTGCACCGTATCGTAGCACCGACATGGCAACGCTGGCCATCAGGCGTCTCTTACTGCTGCTAGGACCATAGCCGTTCGGCATGACCTTTGACAGCGCAGTAACCGCCGTTGACGCTTTACCACAAGCATAATCCACATGGCTGGTGAAGTTCAGCCTGTTGTCTGTCATGACACCCAGGTACTTCACACTTCGTTTGGAGACAATCACCTGTCCCCCAACGATTATTTTGCCCTCTAGGGCCGACTTGCGGTTACTAACCATCACCGCTTCAGTCTTATGGTGGGCCAATCGCAGATTGACGCCCGCCATCCAACCCTCTATTATGCTTATGGCGTCTGATGCCAGCATTTCCACCTCTTCTAGAAACTCGCCTACCACCGTAAGGACGATATCATCGGCGAAGCCAGTAATATCGACCCCAGTGGGTAGTTCAAGCCTCAGCACCCCATCGTACATGGCATTCCAAAGCGTGGGGCCGAGAATCGAACCCTGTGGAACACCCGCTGTCACTTTGTACCTCTTCGCCCCATCCGCCGTGTCGTACACTAGCGTCCGGTTCTCGAAGTAACTCTTAAGCAACCTGCATAGATGATCCGGTACCCTCATCCTATGCAGCGCTAACGCAATTGCACCCCAGTTAGCGCTGTTAAAGGCGTTTTTGACATCGATTGTGACTATAGCACAATACCTGTCGCCTCGCCTTTTCCGTTTCATAGGCTTCTCGGCCCTCTCTACCACGGACTTTATGGCATCTACAGTGGACTTCCCCTTACGGAAGCCAAACTGCGTGTTTGCCAGTCCGACATCACTTTCCGTCACAGGTGTTAGCCTGTTTAGGATTACCCGCTCTAGCAATTTGCCTAGCGTGTCCAATAGGCAAATTGGCCTGTACGATGAGGGATCACCAGGCGGTTTCCCCGGCTTTGGCAGCAGTACCAATCTTTGGACTTTCCATTTGTCTGGAAATTCGCATACCTCCAGGCAACTCTGAAGCGTCTCTCTAAACATATCGGGATATGCTTGGATCGCCGCCTTGAGTGCCTCGTTCGGAATCCCGTCTGGACCGGGCGCTTTCTTCGATTTCAAACCCCTGGCAATTACGATGAGTTCCTCATTCGTGACCGGAGTGAGGACATCATTCGATTGACCGTACGGGGTTGGAGGCCACCAAACTGGATCGTGTTGCGGAAAGAGCCCTTCCACGATGACTTTCAGCTTTTGGGGGCAGGTTTCCTGCGGCGCAGATGTACCCTTCATCTTTTTCATTACCACTTGGTATGCACCTCCCCAGGGGTTTGAATCCGCATCGCGACATAGCTCCTGGAAACAGGATTTCTTGCTACGCCTAACCTCCTTCTTAAGCGCCGACCTTGCCGCTCTAAGTTCGGCTCCCCGAGCTTCAGCATCTACATCGGTCCGGGCCCTCTGCGCTAGCCTTCTCGCTCTGTGGCACCTGGAGCGGAGCTGGGCAATGGTATCACTCCACCAGTAGACCGAGCGACGACCGTTCATTGGCTGCCCCGTCCTAGGCATAGTGGTATCACATGCCCGTACTAGGACGTTGGTCAGCTCACGAGCACTCAGGTTCGAGCGGGTGCTCTCTGCACTGAGTGCTTCAACGAACAGGTCTTTGTCGAAGGCCTTCACTTTCCACCTCCTCCCTGTCGACTTCGCCCCGCGTGGCCGTAGCGCCCGTCGTTCAATCGTGTACCGTATAGCTTGGTGGTCACTATGCGTGTACTCATCTGACACTCTCCAGCCCATGTTGGCAAGCAACGTTGGGCTGCAGAAGGTGACGTCGATGATCGATTGTTGTACCCCCCTACAAAAGGTACTGACGGATCCCACGTTAGCCAGACTTACATCCAGCTTGGACAGAGCTTCCAGCAAGCTTTGCCCCCTCGGGGTAGTGCACCTGCTACCCCATTCGACAGCCCAAGCATTGAAGTCCCCTCCAATGACAACGGGCTTGCGGCCCGTGAGTTCGTCGGTGAGCACGTCTAGCATCCGGTCAAACTGCTCCGGCGACCACCTAGGTGGAGCGTAGCAGCTACAGATGCAGACGCCATCGACTACCGCGATCACGAACCCCTCTTGGTCGGACGACACCACCTCCTGGATCGGGTATCTACCCATCACGGCGATCGCTGCCATCCGACCCTTGTCGATAACCCAGTTTGTGCCTCCACGGGGGACCCGGTAGGGATCCGCGATAATGGCAATATCGCACCCCGTTTCGGCTGCCGTTTGCCAAAGCAACTCCTGTGCCGTTTCACAGTGGTTTAGATTAATCTGTATAACCTGCACCATTATCGTTGCAAGGCGCGTCTATAAGCTGCACACAGTGGGCCGCCTGTGGCATGCTTATTTCCCTCTACGGCTGTGCAGAGCAAGCACCTGGGGGGTTTGCTACATCCCCTGGCGAAGTGGCCCTCTTCACCGCACCGCCTGCACAGCTTGGACCGATCGGGGGCCTTACACTTGGCCGCCCGATGGCCGAAGCCCATACACTTGAAACAGCGTTCTATGCGCCGTTTCACCGTCAGTGTACATACTGACCATCCTACCTTAATCTTGCCAGACGCCAACATCTTGTTGGCGATTGCCTCTGGCACGTTTAAGGTCGCGGTTTGCATATCTCCATATGCCTTCCGCAAGCGGATGTCTGCGGGTGCCACATCAACCTTAAGCTGATCCCGCAGAGCGTCACTCAGGTCAACTGTCGTCGTAATCTCGTCGAGGTTTTTACACTCGACCAGAACGCGCTGCGACAGCGCCTTGACCTGGCCCGCTTCGCCCAGGGACTGCTCAACCAGTTTCTGGTAATTCGAACTCTGGACCGTTGGGTCCTTTCTAAGTTCGAAAAGCATATCCCCTGCCTGGATTCGGCGGGTCTTTACAACGTTGGCCCCAAGCTCCTGCAACTTGGGGTCCACACGAACCTTGCGCAGTAGATCAGCATACGACAGCTTGCCTGTCAGCTTCACTACTAAGGCGTCGCCCTTATGGACGCGCCTTGGCTTTGGCTTTGCAGCCGCAGCCTCGCTCGGTTTCGGCCTCGGCGGTTTAGGCGGTTTACGCCTAACCACCTGCCAATCCTCTTCCCCGGTCCCGGAAGCACCATCCGGGACCGCCTCCGCACGTTCGCTGGTAGAGGCGCGAGCCGAAGTCCGCTGCCTCTTGGCCACCAGCGTTGGTCCATGGTCGGGCGTAGCCGCCTTGCGCTTGGCAAGCGGCGTACGCGCCTGACTAGGCATGGCCACAGCCTTAGCGGCTATGACCTGAGCTTCGGCGATTTCGCATCGCTGCAGAAGCTCTTGCCTCTCCACCTCGGCAGCTATGACGGTAGAGCGGAGGCTCACCGCCAGCTTTTTAATGTCGAGGTGGACATTTGACCTAGAGTTGATGAACGAGTACAACTCGTCCACCAACTTTTTGGCTTCCTCCAGCTTGCTACTGGCTGGAGGAAGCCCGACTTCGCCCTCAGGAGGGTGCACCATGCCCTCCGTTGACATTTGCCTACCGCTGTCGCTCGCCTTCTTGGCTGAGCTGGCAGCGATGGCCACCGGCGTTCTAACTGGGGTGTTAGTCCTAGGTGGTGTCAACTTCCTCTTCGGTATCGCTCCCGTTTTCGGGGGGCTTCCCTGTATGGGCTGTGCCCCCGACTTCGGCGGGCTTCCCTTCTTGGGTCGCGCCCCCGATAACGGGGGGCTACCTGTCTTTGCTGTTGGTGACCTAGCCAACTTACTACTTTTGGCAAAGATATCAAAGATGTCAGCATCCGATCGGCGTTAGTCAGGAATGTATCATCTGAGCCTACACCCCCGCACTTTGACGTGAGTGACGAGCTTTGAACGTACCTAGAGACCAGCCACGGTTTTAACGGGACGGAAGGCAGCTGTACCATTAGCCTACTCGCCGTTTCGGGAAGGTATCACCCTTCCTTACATAAGGTAGTAGAATAGCACAGCCGTCAGCCCTGTAGCGCCAAATCCAAACGATTATTCCCGCCCGTCCAGTACACCGTAATTAGGATCTTCCTGGAACCGATCCTAATGTGCCCATGGCACTCCTGACCTGGCTTTTTTGCTTAAAGTCCTGAGCTCTAACAGGACGCTACTACGTCCGCAGCTGGCTTATAGGAATTGAGCTCCGCTCGCCTCTTTACACCACTGCGCCACGCTAACCGCAAACACTACGGCGCCCGCAGCTGGCTTATAGGAGTTGAGCCCCGCTCGCCTCTTTACACCACTACGCCACGCTACCCTCAGGCACAAAGTGCCCCCCTTTCCCTGTTAGCACACAACTGAGGGTGCAACCAAAGACTGGTATTTGGTTGACCCTAGGCCCAGTTGCGTCCCGGCCGGTACCGCGTGGAGGTAGGGATAAGAGTTCCCGCTCCCATCGTAATGGCTATTCGGAGTCGCGCAAAGTCGAATGCGACTTTGTTCGGCGCCTTAACCTCGCTGAGTTAGGGCCTTAACCGGCCTGCTGTTCTGTCGCAGCTTTAGTTATACTGTCCTCTTCGGCCTCAACGGAACCGACAGTTCCTACGCGTCGATTTGCACCGCACTAACTGTGGACTTTACGAGCCAGTTCGACGTATGGCCTTGCAGAACAATCGTCGTGGAAATAGCATGGACTTTTAGCTACTTTTTTGTGCAATTTGAAATTTACTGATTCAAGTTTAGTTATTTTACTTATTTGGTACTATATATTTTTATTGTATATCGATGTAAAAGATACTGGGCTTTTGTGCCCCTTTGAGCAAACTTTGTTTTCGGATCAGACAGTCGCTCACTTTAAAAATTGCTGCATCACGTTACATGCATGAATATTCTTCAGTATATGCTATACTTTCAGTATATGAATACAATCGAGCGAATAAGGTTGGTCGCAGACTCTTTTATAACCGTTGACATTCAGGACATCAAGTTGGACTAGGTTTGTCGCGGTCTTGCTGGAAAGAGGAGACTTGTCACTTTTTCTGGGACACTTTCCTAACACAGACATCGAATTGGTCTAGGTTTATAGCTGTCTTATGAAATTTTGTTAGGTCGAGAGGGGACTGGAGGGAAGCAGGGATTGCACGACCACTTTGACTCAATTCACATTCATTTGACAGTACCGTCTCAGCCAAGCAAAATTTGACTAAGTTTTATATGGGATATTTATAGAATTAGTTATTATCTACAATTGTGCTGAATAAAGTTTTCCTGTATCTTTTGTAGTTACAGTGCTACAATGCTAGTAACTCATTAGTGACTAAATGAACGTTCACTTAGTCACTAAAGAGGTACTAGCATTGTAGCACCATCAATACAAAAGATACAGTAATACTTTATTCAGAAAAATTATAGGTACTAACTAGTTATTCAATCGTCCCATACATAACTTTTTCAAATTCTGCATGACTGAGACGCTACAGTCTCATTGACAATTGACAATTGAGTCAAAGTGATTGTGCCTTTCCTGGTTATAAGCGTCAAACTATAACCACCTTTCGTTACATGTTCCCTTTTCGTTTTTCTAAAGTGCACCCCAATATAGAAATCAAAGACGTAGTCCTCCGTCAAAACCTGTTGCGATTCCTCGCCATGTTTACTTACTAACTTAAGTGGTTTGCTGTCTTAAGACAAAGCCTGTTGAACAAGATTATTCCATATAACTCGGTTGTGGGCTACCGTAACCATCTTGCTCGCTGCGCTCCCGGTCGCCATGTTTCTACCGAGTTTGAGGCGAAAGCATCTTTGCAGGGCAGTTGTCCAGCATTCTTGCTACATGCCCTGCCCATCGTATCCCTCCAGCTTTAGCCACCTTTTGGATACAGGGTTCCCCATAGAGTTCTGCGAGTTCATGGTTCATCCGCCGCCTCCATACTCCGTTCTCCTGTACGCCGCCAAAGATCGATCTTAGCCCTCGTCGTTCGAAAACTCCGAGCACTCGCAGGCAGGGATGCCACATATAATTCTGTGTTTTTTGTTGGAAAAATCTGACAATCTGTACGGCGAGGAAAAATATCTGTGCAAAAATCTGTCCAATACAAAACAATGAGAGTGATAGAGTCATTTTGCTGACTATTTCCGTCCCTTTCACTCTCATGTAAAAGCTCAAAAATCTGTTTAATCTGTGTAATTTGGCGAAAATCTGTATTCTATGCATACAGATTCTGTACAGGCGATTTCTTTCAAATATCTGTTAAACACAGAATAATCTGTGCATGTGGCAACCCTGCTCGCAGGTTCTCATCGAGCATTGTCCATGTTTCATTCGTCGACTGCCCCAAACTCATCGCCATCGATTATTATACTACTGTCCAAGCGGCGTCAATAGGGCTCGGTGCCGCGTTCTCTGTACTAATCGATTAATTCAATTATTCGTATCAGTGGTGTTCGATTAAAAATATTCGAATATTTCTTTGATTAATTTGATTAATCGAACGATTATGAACGATTAAAGATCATTATTCGGGCATTATTCGTACTCATTGAACTATTCGATTAAGGGGAAACCGAAAGTGGCTCAAAGATGGCTGGATAAATGGCTACCATTCGAAGCATGTATTGTTTTGCGCCTTAAAAATGCATCTGTATTGGCAGAGCACGCTTTCGCCACGTAATCAGTGCTTCCAGCGCTGTTATAATGTCCTAAAACTTGTAATTCAATTTATCGATCTGCTGTGTATCAATAAACGCTCAGCAAAACATAATTGCTAATGGAAAATAAATTTAACTGATCATATCGATCATTACGTGTTCATAAAAGCGACCAATGTATAATTTGGAATTAGTTAATAGATATTTGGTTACGCACATATTTCGTTGAACTAGCGATTTCGGAAAAAGCAGCAACACAGTATCAAACTTTCGTCACATCAATGAGCTTTTAAAGAGCTTTCAACTTTCGCCGCATCGATGAGCTTAGAGTGAAATAAACAAACAAAACGCAAACGCAGGAATCAAAAACGCATTCCGATGCAAGCGGATTAATTAAACATCCTGGTGATCCTACGCATTATTCAGTTGCTGCTGTTAATTTTGATTGAATCGGAATGCCTTGATAAAGAAAACAAACCCTTTTTTGGGATGTTTGTAGTCAGTGCGGTTGGCTGCGGATCAGCTGTTTATGTTTGCAAGCTACGCTATTTGACATATATTACCAATACTAATGCGATATTCAAATAAACGTTTAGGTTTTTAACGAACACATGAGATGTACAGTGCAGTGTTTGTCGCACTAACACAATAACGTTAGCCACTTTCGGTTCCGCCTTAATTCAACTACTCGTGCTGGCAGTATTCGATTAAAAATTATCGAATATTCCATGTGTTATTAGTTGAATTAATCGAACGATTAACGGACATCACTAACTCCGCGCTTTAGTCTAGTTTACTCTTCACCCACCGCCACAGAGGTTCTGCCGATAATCGCCTCGATTCTACATTCCGATCGGGCCCGTTCCGAAACGTCCCGATCGACCTGTGCATACGTTGTATTCCGATCGAAGCGCAATTCCTGGTCGGATCCGATTTAATCAGTTGTCCAACTCCAACTTGTCTCCCTTTTTCTAGATCGGGCAGATAACCCCATCTTTTCACTCCTCCGGTACCTATTCCGTATTCCAAATTCTAACGATTAGCCGGTGCATACAAACGACCAGCTTTTCTGGTCCCATTTTAATACACTCCGCTCCGATGTCATCTTTCCCAGCTGACTTGTTCTTTAGCTGCATGATGGCCTCCTTATCTTCGCTTATCGTTTGGGCTGGCACCTCTTCCCCGTTTGTTGTATCGTCGAAATCGCTTTTCCCGCCGCCATGGTTTTCCGCCTGGACGCTATTCAGGTGCTGCTTCCACCTATCGGTCACCTCGCGTTCGCGTTTCTTGAGAACAATGCAGCAGCTCCTGTGGGGGCAAAGGACTGTAAACTTTCACTTGGGAATTTCGGAAGTTTTAGCGAACATTAATTGTCACTTATTAAACACTTTGAAACATTTCTTAGATTTAATTATAACATTTAACTGATTTACTGATCACTTTACATTATACGTCTTCACACTACGATGTATCAAAAACTTTAGAACTCGTTGCTGCCCGGAGCACGTCTTATATATGTGTTGGAACCTTCTAGAAATTTCCTGAATGTTCGATCCGGCGGAAGTAACTACCAACATAAATTGCTAACGCACATATGTCATTTGACGATCGCGAACTGTGTTGATCTGTCATCACTGCTGCATACTGACGAGGGGCGATCGTATTTATTTATTCGAGTTGTTGACAACTGCTCGAACATCCTCCCCCGGGGAATGATCCATTTTTTCCTTTGAACACTGTTTATTATCCAGAATAGGCAGTGGAGCAAGCTTATGAATAGGGCGTGTTAGAAGACCGGTCTTAGTCCTAAGTGTTACGGCTCTGATCAATTTGTCTGGTCCAGGAAAAGTACTCTCTACCCTTCCTAGTCTTCAAAGTTGCGGGGGTAAATTATCTTCTTTGATGAGAACGAGCATTCCCTTCTCTAAGTTCTCATGCTTCCGAGTCCAGTTACTTCTTGTTTGTAACTCCATTAAATATTCCCTTGACCAACGCTTCCAGAATGTTTCTCTCAAAAGTTGTACGTATTGCCAGCAAGACAGCCGATTTACAGGAATTTTATCATAGGTTGGTTCAGGAATCGCAGTTAATGGTCGACCAATTAAAAAATCTCCTGGAGTTAGAGGGTCTAAGTCTGTTGGGTCATCGGATGGTGCATACATCGGTCGCGAATTCAGAAGTGCTTCTATTTGACAAAGTAACGTGGAGAACTCGATCATTGTAAGCGTCGCTGATTGACACACCTTCTTTAGAACTGTTTTAGTGCTTTTAACTCCAGCCTCCCAAAGCCCTCCCATGTGAGGTGCACTTGGTGGTATCATTCTCCAGCGAATTTGGCGAGGATGGCAAAAATCGAATATTTGCCGCTTAGTTAATTGCTACTCAAACAGCTTGTATAACTCATGTAGTTCATGCTTTGCGCCGACAAAATTCGTCCGATTGTCCGAGAACAGATCTTCAGGTATTCCTCTTCGTGAAACAAATCGTACTAATGCAGCAATAAAGGCTTCAGAAGAAAGGTTTTCAACTGCTTCTAGATGGAGATCCTTGGTAACTAAGCAAACAAATAGGCAAATATAACCCTTCACAGGTGCCGCCTTGCGTCCTGTTTGTTTCACTAAAATGGGCCCTGCAAAGTCGACTCCCACCTTTTGAAATGCTGGCGCTCTGTCACAACGACCTGCAGGTAAATCTCCCATGAATTGATTAGCCATTACAGGTTTTAATTTAAAACATTTTACACAACTTCGGGTTACCTTACGGAATGTTGATCTTGCTTTAAGAATCCAGAATTGTCTTCGAGTTAGTGCCATCAGGGCAGACGGACCAGCATGGAGATTTTCTTGAGGAATGGTCATAATAAAACTTTCAACTGTTCGGTTACTATTGGGTAATATCAATTGATGTTTGCTTTCGAATGATAGATTAGAGTTGCGCAGTCTTCCACCCACCCGCAACAACCCATCATCAAGAATAGGACACAAATTCCAGATGCGCTTGCAAGGCTTACCTGCCTTCAGTCTCATAATTTCATCACCAAGGCTTTGATGCTGCGTGACACGTACTATAGTATTCATTGCTGATCGTAATTCGAAAACGGTAGGAAACTGCTCCAATACACGATGCTCCTTAACCGACTCCTTACAGTTTCGACAAAACCGCAAAACGTACGCCAAAACACGTTGTAGCTTTCTGAACGACTCGTACTTAGTGAACAAGGATAAAACTTCGATTTCTATTACTGTGTACACAGTTGCTACATTTTTTATTTCTGGAACTTCATCATCTGGTAGTGGTACCGGAATCTCCATCTCATACTCTTCGCTTCGGAGGAACATAGGCCCGTTCCACCAAAGATCGTTCCTTGCCAATTTATCAGCAGGTTGGCCACGCGATACCACATCAGCAGGATTATGATTGGTGCTTACATATCTCCAACGAAATCGATCACCGCTAGCGATAATCTCACTCACTCGGTTAGCAACAAATACATCTAGTCGGCTGGGAGTTTTCTGCAGCCATGCAAGAAAAATTTGGCTGTCAGACCATAAAACAATTTCCTCGAAAGCAGTAGTCAAAGCGGAAAGAATCTTTTTAATCAAGCGGTGCAACAGTCGAGCAGCTAACAACTCCTTACGTGGAATGGTAAGTACATTCTTCGGTACTATCTTTGATTTGGCACATAATAATCTCATAACAACTTCTCTTCCAGGAACAACGGACCGCACGAAGATGCATGCACCATATGCGTACATTGAAGCATCTGCAAATCCATGAAGCTCAAATGTAGCAGCATTCGTAACAACTACTTGCCTTGGAGTGTGGATTTGATTCACACCGCTAATGGCCTGCACGAAACATTCCAGTTCAGTTCGGATTTCGCCAGTAATGGTTTCATCCCATTCCCAATTCTCCTTCCATATTCGCTGCATCAACAGCTTGCCGATAACGATGATTGGAGCCACCAGACCTAAAGGATCATACATCCGTGCAATAAGCGAAAGCACTTGCCGCTTCGTGGGATTGCATGTTTACCGCAGGCAAGGAAACGAATATCAACTCATCGTCAGCCGGATTCCACATCAAGTCCAAAGTTTTTATTACTTCGTCGGTTCCTATGGTAACCATTTCTTCGCGATCGGCGACAGGTATTTTCTCCAACAATTTGAGACAGTTTGAAGACCACTTATGTAAGTGAAATCCGCCAGCTGAAAGAAGATTACAGGGATACCTCGATATAAGACAATTTATAATTTCTAAAAGTAAGACAACTTATCGAAATTGTCTTATATCGAAACATGGTTTTGCCTTTCTACTATATAAATATATAGTATAAAGGTATAGAAATCACTTGGAAAACCGAAAATGGAAAGAAGGTCCTGCGGGCCGAATGTTATATACCATTCGACTCAGTTTCGAAAACTGAGCATTTTCTGTGTGTGTATGTATGTATGTGTGTGTGTGTGTGTGTGTGTGTGTGTGTGTGTGTGTGTGTGTGTGTGTGTGTGTGTGTGTGTGTGTGTGTGTGTGTGTGTGTGTGTGTGTGTGTGTGTGTGTGTGTGTGTGTGTGTGTGTGTGTGTGTGTGTGTGTGTGTGTGTGTGTGTGTGTGTGTGTGTGTGTGTGTGTGTGTGTGTGTGTGTGTGTGTGTGTGTGTGTGTGTGTGTGTGTGTGTGTGTGTGTGTGTGTGTGTGTGTGTGTGTGTGTGTGTGTGTGTGTGTGTGTGTGTGTGTGTGTGTGTGTGTGTGTGTGTGTGTGTGTGTGTGTGTGTGTGTGTGTGTGTGTGTGTGTGTGTGTGTGTGTGTGTGTGTGTGTGTGTGTGTGTGTGTGTGTGTGTGTGTGTGTGTGTGTGTGTGTGTGTGTGTGTGTGTGTGTGTATGTAACGCTTTTAATCTCACTCACTTTTCTCGGAGATGGCTGGACCGATTTTAATGTTCTTAGTGTCAAATGAAAGGTCTAGGTGTCCCATTGGTCGCTATTGAATTTCATACTGATCGGACTTTTAGTTCAAAAGTTATGTATAAAAATACGAAAAATATGGGACTTCATTATCTCATAGATCCCTTAACCGATTTGAACAAAATTGATTGCATATGAAAGAGGAGCCTTACAAACCCTTAACTTCCAAATTTCATGATGATTGGACTTGTAGTTTGAAAGTTACATAAAGAAATGTGAAAAAATAGTATTTAAAACATATTTTTGTAACATTTAAGAATTAATTCAATGAAAAACATCACACATTTTATTATTATTTGAAAATTACTGCTGAGATATATCAAACGAAACCGAGTTATTTAAAATCGGACGGTTCATTCAAAAGTTATTCAAACTTTAACACTTAAGCACCGTATATTAAACCGTTAAAACGTGTGAAATCAAAACGTATCAATCAAATGTTGATTGTATTCAATGTGTACGATGTATGTATGTATGTATGTATGTATGTATGTATGTATGTATGTATGTATGTATGTATGTATGTATGTATGTATGTATGTATGTATGTATGTATGTATGTATGTATGTATGTATGTATGTATGTATGTATGTATGTATGTATGTATGTATGTATGTATGTATGTATGTATGTATGTATGTATGTATGTATGTATGTATGTATGTATGTATGTATGTATGTATGTATGTATGTATGTATGTATGTATGTATGTATGTATGTATGTATGTATGTATGTATGTATGTATGTATGTATGTATGTATGTATGTATGTATGTATGTATGTATGTATGTATGTATGTATGTATGTATGTATGTATGTATGTATGTATGTATGTATGTATGTATGTATGTATGTATGTATGTATGTATGTATGTATAAATGTATGTATGTATGTATGTATGTGTATGTGATGACAATTTGCAATGAAATTCAAGAAAAGTGAGAAACATGTCAATAGTCAGAAGTTTTTGAAGCCTCTTAGTGGAATACGAACTCTGAAATAAAAGAAAAAAAACTTTTACCGACTAAATTCCACTATTTAATATTTATTCGCGACAGATACGTATACGCTTTGAAATAAGACACTGATGAAGCCTGCACGTCGTAGGCGAACTACGTATCTGTCGCAAATAAATATTAAATAGCGGGATTCAATTGCAAAGTTTTTTCTTTTCTTTGATTTTAGATTTCAATTGTCATTTTCTTCACTTGCTGTTACTCACAATTGTACACGAAAAGCAAAAAGCGGAGAAAAGCAGTTAATTTAAGTATATAAGTATAGTGGTGTATGGGATCAAAATACTAATGAGTTGATTTTTCCAAATAAATTTATACAAATTTAAAAACGATGTGATCAAGTTAATGACTATCTTTTCATGAAAGTACATTCAAAAGAAGCTCAAGTTTTGATTTCCATGCAAAAATAATTATCTGAAGGAGCGCCAGCTAAGAAAAAGTTCAATTTCTCTTTTTCATATCTAATGCTCTATTCAGTTATTTTTTCTGATTCAGATATATTGCACAATTGAAGCCAAGCAAACTAATAGTAAAATTTTGAGATTAATCATTTTGTTGTCGAAATCCTTTTTCTTCAAAAGTGAAGTATATAATAATTTTTCTGAACTCTTGTTTTTCAAAGATGCTAACTTTTGAACGCATGGTATTAATATCAAAATATCAAAAAAAAAATCTACCCTTTGGGCTAAAACCACTCAAAAAAAATATCAAAAAATCTGCTATGAACATATATTTCATATTGCCAATTCAAAATAAGTTTCGTATGTGGCTCTGAAACCCAAAAGTTAAGGCCGACCGATTATAAAACTAAATAAGGTGTTCATCAAATAACATAAATAACGCTTACAAGTATTTACGCACCCAAGGAAAGAAAGTATAATTATTCTACGCAATACGTTGTGAATTTTACTGGCAAATTAGGATTTTGAGGAATACGGAACGGATAATTAAAAATATAGTCAAGTTAATTATAGATGTTCCTGAGAAATTAAATAATGATTATTGTGGCAGTAGAAAGGCTAGGTCACGCCGCTAGGTGGATTAATTCGGGTTTTTTTTTAAATTTGCGTTAGCGGTCGCCTGTTTTGCTCTGTGTTATGTGTTTACGGTTTTTGAACTATTTATTATTGTTTGAACTATTAGTTTTTTACTATTTTTAGAGTTATTTTGAAATAATGAACATCTTCATGGCACCGATTTCAGAATGGAAAGTCAGCTCTGGAATCGTTATCAGCTATGTCAAAGGGATTTGTATCGATATAAGACAAAATTGTCTTATATCGAATTGTCTTATATCGAGGTTGTTTTATAACGAGGCTGTCTTATATCGAGGTATACCTGTAATAAGCTGCTCTCGGGCTGTGGAAGCAATATGAAAATCATCGAAACCAAAAAGAGCATTATCAATATAGCAGTTTTCCATAATAACATCAGCCGCCAACGGATAGTTGGTCCCTTCATCGATTGCAATCTGATGGAGTGCTCTAGTAGCTAAAAAGGGAGCGCACGCGGTACCATAAGTTACAGTAGTTAATTCCAATACTCTGAGACGGTCAGACGGTTGCTTTCTCCAAAATATACGCTGAAGTGGAGTATGAAGCTCATCTACAATGATTTGGCGGTACATCTTTGTGATGTCAGCTGACAATACGAAACGAGGCTCACGAAAACGATAAAGGATTGATTGCAGATCGCTCTGATTGATTGCGCCCACTTGTAAAACATCATTGAGCGAGCAACCGGAAACTTTAGCAGAACCATCAAACACCACACGGCACTTAGTGGTTGTATTCGACGGCTTTAGAACAGCATGGTGAGGTAAATACCATTTCAATTTATCTTGAGTATCGTTTACTTCATATACTTCCTTGCAGTGGCCGAGATCTTCATACTCCGTCAGGAAATCTGTATACTGCTGTCTTAAATCAGGATCCTTAGAGAGCCTTCTTTCCGTTGCATAAAACCTCCTCAACGCAATCGTACGGGAATCACCAAGCTCACATACTGAATTCCGAAGAGGCAGCTGAACTATATAACGACCAGTTGTGTCACGTCGATGTGTAGCTTGAAAATGTTGCTCGCATTCTTCTTCCTCGGTGCAAGTCTGCGGAACGGCTTCTACCTCTTCAACTTCCCAAAATCTTTGAATGGACGAATGTAAATCTTCAAGAGTAACTGCATACGACTGGACTTCAGACCCTATTCCTGGACTGCTGTCGTACGCGCCTCCAATTACCCAGCCAAAATGAGTTTCACGTAAAGATGGATGATTATCTGCCAACAATATTTCTCCTGGTAACAACAACTTAAGAAACCATTGATTTGCCAACAGCATATCAATTTTTCCACATTTGTAGAACTGTGGATCGGCGAGTTGTACTCCGAGTGGTAAATCCAGCGAGCTTATATTTAAACTAGAAGATGGCACATCTGATGTAACTCTGTCAGTTACTAAGCAGCTGATATTAGCTCTGAAGGCAGAGTATCTTGAATGAACTGCTACGATGCAACTACTTGAGGAATGGCTTTTGGTGCTATTAACCCCTGAAACAACGACACTGGACGGATATTGTTTTAAGCCCAACAACTCTACCATCGATCGGGAAATCAAGTTTGCTTGAGACCCAGAGTCTAATAAAATTCTACAGGGGTGGGGATTGCGGTTTCGATCCATCACATTCACAATCGCCGTCAGCAATAGCACTTGCTGGATCGGCGCTGGTTCATGTGAAAAACAGGTGGCACTTGTCAACTGCGGCTAGATTGGCGGTTCCACTTCTTCTTGGACATTAGCGACTGCTACGGATTCTAATTTAGCTGGCTGTTCTTCCACTTTTGTTGTTCGCTTGTCTTCAAGGTGCAGAAGGCTATGATGCCGACGTTTGCATTTTAGACAAGATTTATCTGAAGAACAATTTTTTCCCTGGTGGCCCTTCCTCAGACAGTTGAAGCATACATTATTCTCCCTTACCTTTGCCAAACTTTGCGGAACAGAGAGGGATCTAAAATCAGGGCAAGTAAAATTCGAATGTCCCTTCGTGCAGAATTCACATTTTATGCTAGATTCACCAGATGTAATAGCAAAGGTCTTTTGGTAATTCGGTTTCGATGAGATCGAGGGCTTCGACTGTGGTTGGGAGGGGTTGCTAGTAGTGGATTCGCAGCGTTCAAGTACAAAGCAATGGTCTTTCAGGAAATTAAGTGTGCTATTGTAGTCGGGCAAGTCATTACGCTTAATGGTGCCCTCCCACCGTCTTCGAGTCTCTTTGTCCAGAGCGGCTGCTAGCAAATGGAGAAGAATTTGTTCTGACACGCCGGTGAATTCCTGTTCTAGAAATTTTAAGCTTTCAACGTGTCGAGTGCATTCGTTTACTAGGTGTCTAAGTTCAGTGTGGTTCTCCTTTGTCATACGTTTAAGATTAAGTAATCCGTGTATATGGGTGTCTATTGAATGGCGTTTGTTCTCGTACCTTTCTTCTAATATTCGCCATGCGTGGGCCTAATTGCCCTCGTTAATGGTCTTCGCGTCGATAAGGCCAGCTGCGGTGTCTACCAAGGATTTATCAAGATGGTAACTTTTATCTACTAGATCCTTAAACATTGACTTGAACTTCGGCCAATTATCGTACCTTCCATCGAAGGTAGGAATGGGCATCCGGAGCGGTTGGTGCACTATGACTGGCGCTTGCGGTATAGCGAGAGCCTGTTGCTGACTTGCATTAGCAGTCATAACCTGTGGGGTGGGATTTAGCCTACTCAGCTGCTCTTCAAGGAGAATGGAAAATTCATTATGGAGATCATCGAAGCTATCGTAATGTGTATCATGAACTTCGCGATCCTCTGCAGCTATTAAGCTCATTATCTGGTTATGAACCTCTATATACTCTACGTAAGCTGTTTCCAATTTCCGCGAATATACTTTAACCTCAGCATCGGTCAAAGCAGGAATAACGTCTTCGATAGGGCGAATAAGTTTGGACAATTTGGTTACCTTACCTTTTGCAACTCCGCGGCGATGAACGAGTACATCGAGTTGTTGTAGGGCTTCCATTTTTACCTTCAATTGTAGTTTCCTCTTCTGGCGCTTGCTTACGGGGGTGGAGGTAGACGAAGCTGATTGCCCAAGTGCAGTATCAGCTTTGACTAAACTATGCGGATGCACAGTTGAACCTTCGGACATATCACCAAAGGCGTAAACTGATTCCAAGCCTTTTGCCTAGAACCGGAACGAACACAGCCAAGTCTGTATTCGCGATTGCTAAGGTTTACGCCTTCCAATATCCACTTTATAGTTCATTATTTCTTCGCATTCCGTGAGCCATTAACTTTTTCACAAAATGGCGGCCGTTCTAGATCCTTCTACGGCATTCCACTAGCACATGTGCTCACAGTAATGGCGACTGTCTTCTTTTTTCACGAGTTAAATTTCCATCAGCTCTCTTCTAGAGCGAGTTTTTTCCACTAGCTCTCTTCTAGAGCGTTTCACTTTTCCACTTCCGAAATCCCACTTCTTCGCAACATCCGGTTCGGTTGGACCAAATTATGTGGGGGCAAAGGACTGTAAACTTTCACTTGGGAATTTCGGAAGTTTTAGCGAACATTTTAGCGAACATTAATTGTCACTTATTAAACACTTTGAAACATTTCTTAGATTTAATTATTACATTTAACTGGTTTACTGATCACTTTACATTATACGTCTTCACACTACGATGTATCAAAAACTTTAGAACTCGTTGCTGCCCGGAGCACGTCTTATATATGTGTTGGAACCTTCTAGAAATTTCCTGAATGTTCGATCCGGCGGAAGTAACTACCAACATAAATTGCTAACGCACATATGTCATTTGACGATCGCGAACTGTGTTGATCTGTCATCACTGCTGCATACTGACGAGGGGCGATCGTATTTATTTATTCGAGTTGTTGACAACTGCTCGAACAGCTCCATCTCTGCATATTCCTGCTCTTCCGGGTAGCGCTTTTCCTCCCAGAAGATTTGGTTTCGCTGCATCTTCTTCTGTTTATGTCTTTCCATGTTCTGACGTGTGGCACTGCGCATCTTGGCTGTCCACGCAGCGTTATCCTCATCCATCACCCTTCTCCATTCATCGTCAAATCAATCGTTCCGCTGATTCCGGGCCACTTGCCCAATAGTGTACGCCGCTACACTGCTGATGGCTGTTTTGATGGTGTTCCCACAGTCCTCGAGAGGGGCTCCGTCCAACTCGTCCTCCTCCGGCAGCGCAGCTTCGAGTGAATGCGCGTAGTTTACGGCGACGTCTGGCTGGTTCAGTCACGCGAGATCTAACCCAGGCTGGCGTTGATACCGAAAGCTGTTCATAACGGAGATTTTAGGGCGCATCTTAACCATCACTTAACCATCGGTGGTCCGTAACGCGCTTCGATAGCATCTAACGTCGAAAGAGTCTGAGAAGTACCGGCCGTCGATCAAAACGTGGTCGATCTGTGATTCTGTCTGATTTGGTTACCTCCAGGAGTACTTGTGTAGGATTGTCTGCTAGAAGAAATACTTCGTACGGCCATATTCTTAGAAGTGGCAAAGTCGATAAGTTTTAGGCCTATTTCATTGGTCAGCTGGTGTGCGCTGAACCCTCCAATCACCGGTTTGGTAAGCCAATTAAGTTGATTTGTGGTAATTGATTAGATGAGAACTAACATCGTACCAAAAATCTGAGAGGTTTGTACAAGCCATTACACATCGTTAACGTAAGACTACGTAAGTCTCTTTGTAGCAATAATTGCTACAAAGTAATCCATACATGCAATAATACTATTCTTCATGAAATCATGCTCATGTGTTGTATGTTACAATTATCAAAGTAGTAACACTGTATTCGTTCAATTCTCAAAAAATTTCAGTTATTTCTATGAATTGATTGGATCTATTCCGTAAATGGATAGCGATAGTAGCGACCTAGTAGGGTTGGAACACTAGTTCTTGAGTCTTTTTCTATTTTATACCTAGCCAGCACCAGTTTCAAAACAATGCTTAATTCTAGCTTAAATAGCTTAAACAATTTATTCGCTGCATCTGGTGATTTTATTTGTCTTTTTAAAATGGTTAAACGAATCTGAATCTGAATCTAATAAATCTTTAAGTCATCCGTGTAAACTAATCGGCAACTATTTCGTATGGCATTTGCTGCATCATTGACACGTAGCACGTCACTTGCTCCAGGGTAGCTTTGATCAACTGCGTCAGTTTGTCCGGAAAACCGTTCTCGTACATTATCTGCCACGAAAATATGATACGTGGGCACGTTACGCTTCCAACATTTCTGGGGGATTTGCTGGCGAGTGAAAAATTTGATCCGAAAGAGTACGGGCCTCCATAAAGCGCGCCTGATACTACTCTAAGGACTCTTTTCCTATTGAGGATAGACGACGTCACAAAATCAAACAATTTAATGTTTTGAGCAAGATCCTGCACGCGACGTTGACCAGCGTAATGCCGCAGTTACAGCAATCTAGCCGATCGCTCTTTTTGTCAATGGGACAAACTACACCTTTCTTCTACTCCTCCAATAGTTTTGACGTAGGACTACGTCTTACGGCAAGGTTTGGCTGGGAAGGGTGTCATTCCAAAAAATCTTTCTCGAAAAGTGGTCAGGTTTTGAACGCTAATAGTATAGCGGTTTCCCAATCGATTTTCAATATTTTTGCACCAATTGATTGGAACATCTTCTAAGAATTGGCTCAAATGAAGAACACTATAATTTCGTAAGTGTACACTATTGAAAACCTGAAAATTATGAAGCATTGTCCAACTAGAAATCCTCGCAACCTGATTGGTCGAAGAAAAAACGTCATCAAGGTTTGCACGTGTTTTTTGCAACAAAGTGACAGAAACTCCTCGTCCCAATAGGTTGAAGATTCTTTACGTCGCTTAAACCTATACTAATTTGATATCTGTGCTTGGGAAGTACCTCAGAGTACAAAACTACCCCTCTTCTTCAATCGTTTTTATCTTTTTATGTTTTTACCTTTGTTATACTATAATTACCTTTGTTATACTATAACAAAGGTTTAAAAATTGGTCGAAAAACACGAAATTGATCCGAGGCCCGGAGGGCCAAGTCACATATACCAATCGATAGGGTTCGACGATTTGAGCAATGTCTGTGTGTGTGTGTGTGTGTGTGTGTGTGTGTGTGTGTGTGTGTGTGTGTGTGTGTGTGTGTGTGTGTGTGTGTGTGTGTGTGTGTGTGTGTGTGTGTGTGTGTGTGTGTGTGTGTGTGTGTGTGTGTGTGTGTGTGTGTGTGTGTGTGTGTGTGTGTGTGTGTGTGTGTGTGTGTGTGTGTGTGTGTGTGTGTGTGTGTGTGTGTGTGTGTGTGTGTGTGTGTGTGTGTGTGTGTGTGTGTGTGTGTGTGTGTGTGTGTGTGTGTGTGTGTGTGTGTGTGTGTGTGTGTGTGTGTGTGTGTGTGTGTGTGTGTGTGTGTGTGTGTGTGTGTGTGTGTGTGTGTGTGTGTGTGTGTGTGTGTGTGTGTGTGTGTGTGTGTGTGTGTGTGTGTGTGTGTGTGTGTGTGTGTGTGTGTGTGTGTGTGTGTGTGTGTGTGTGTGTGTGTGTGTGTGTGTGTGTGTGTGTGTGTGTGTGTGTGTGTGTGTGTGTGTGTGTGTGTGTGTGTGTGTGTGTGTGTGTGTGTGTGTGTGTGTGTGTGTGTGTGTGTGTGTGTGTGTGTGTGTGTGTGTGTGTGTGTGTGTGTGTGTGTGTGTGTGTGTGTGTGTGTGTGTGTGTGTGTGTGTGTGTGTGTGTGTGTGTGTGTGTGTGTGTGTGTGTGTGTGTGTGTGTGTGTGTGTGTGTGTGTGTGTGTGTGTGTGTGTGTGTGTGTGTGTGTGTGTGTGTGTGTGTGTGTATGTATGTAATGATTTTTTCTATCGCCTGTTTCTCAGAGATGGCTGAGCCGAATCGTTCGCTATTACTTTTGTTTGAAAGGTGTTATTGTCTAGTAGATCACTATTGAGTTGTTTCGTGATACGACGTTTCGTTTAAAAGTTATAAGCAAAAATGTGAAAAATACGTGACACGGGTTTCTTCGAAACTACATGACCGATTTCAACGATCTTAGTATCAAATGAAAGCCCTTATTAAATCTAAATTGTTCAGGAATTTTTAATTGAAAACAAACAAGTAGTTTAAAAGTTATGCTTAAAAAACCTGTTTTGACAAGGTAATAATTATCGCCTGTTTCTTAGAGATGGCCAAACCGATTTATGCGCTATTATCGTCTCATCTGAAAGATAATATACTCTAATAGATCACTATTGAATGATTTTTTGATTGGACTTTTAATTTGAAAGTTATGAGCAACCGTATACACCACACCAAAATTAACAATAATTTATAATGATTTTAACCAAGATAATCAACCTAATTTCAATTATTTTAATATCAAACGAGATGTTTCGACACTACGAATATATATGCAAAATTTCATAAGAATTGGTTTTACCGGTCAAAAGATATTAACCCTCGAACACTCGCGCCAACCTTTGTAACGCAGTTACTCGCGCGCACAATAGTCGCAAACCAAAGAAAACGTGTGCGTGAGTGTCAAAACGTGAGTTTTGACTGGGAAAACTTGGTTTTAGGTTTATCGAACCTTTGGAAGAGTTTCTTGAAATTGAAAGCTCTATCGTTTGGTGGAATTCAAATTTTGATTAATCCCCCTAAAAGTGAAATAAAATATTTTTCTTCAGTGTCAATATAACACATTGATGTGTTCTGCAAGTTATAGAGCATATTATTACAAGATATTTTGCTAAAGACAGTAGAGTAAGTTTCTATCTCTGCAGCGAAGATAGAAAAAACTTATTTATTGTATATGAATTTGTAAAATTAGTTTTTCTATGTTTGCTCTTTTTGTAATTGTTGTATGACTTTTTCATGTACTACAAAATTGTACAAATAGTAAAAATACACAACTTTGCTCAATATAGTATACCTTTATGTTTGCTTGTTTAGGAACTGTAGAACTTTGATTATAAAGAATACCCTAATTTTGACTCCGACTTACTCGACTACCAGCAGACGGATACATTTTAAACATTTTACATTTGCTGCATACATTTTTCCAGCAATTTAAATCATTAATGCATTGAATAATTGACATTTTGACGCCCAATAAGTTTGTTTGTCCATAAATTGACATTTATGACATTTTGCGCACAATAAGTTTGTTGAAGAATACACGTTAGTTAAACAACGTTTTGTAACTTTATAACAATATGACGTTGAAAACCCTACACGTGTTGTACAAAATACAGCGTGAGTAACCGAACATTAATAAAAATTGATGAAAATTATTCAAGAAAACTCTATTGATGTGATTCAAATAGAATGGTATTACAGGAAACTATGCATAGCTCAAAAACCTGTAAACTAGACCTTTACTAGACAATGTATATGTTAAAGAATAAGATTTCCTCTTACAACTTACTTTTATATGCACTTACTCAGGTTAATAACACCTTACTTATCCTTACTCAGCAATTTCATGAAAAAAGGATCTATCAAAATTTAAAAGTGTTCCTATTTTGTTCAAATTTTGTAAACTTATTCAATTTTCAAAAATTTTATGTAAACCAACGCACTACGCAACGATAACCAATAGATCAATTATGTTCCGAAGATGATTTCGATTTCTATCTCAAATAGCAAGTAAGACCGTAGAACAAAGGTTCCTTTCACCACTAGGTGGATTAAATCGGGTTTTATTCCAGCATTAGACCTAGTCCAATGTGATGTCCTGAAGGTAAACAATTTTCTTAAAGTATAAAACGACCCCTTTTCTTCAACCACCTTTAACATTTAAGATTGAAAGTAGTCCAAATTGATGTCCTGAGGGTAAAACGTCCTCGAAAAGTGAGCGATCATGCTTTCCTTTTGCCAGTTTGTATCCATATAGGCACCACAGAGAACAGATTAACAGGCTCGAAGGAAGTAATCGATTTTTTGTGTGTAAAATCTGTCGGTAGCGCACTCCAGAAATAGTTTGCCAAACGCATAAAAAAATATCCATAGCATAGCATAGCATAGCATAGCATAGCATAGCATAGCATAGACAACCGTACACATCATGGGTGGCTGATATGATGTACCCGTAAGTACACCATACACCTGGCCATGGCCTTACGATTGTAGAAATGGGTACGTTAGTTGAACACCTACTTTAAGAGGATGCGCAAAAACTCACGCAATCTTCATAGGTGTTCTTGTCCCCAGTAATATACGATATGAATATAATATTAAAAATAAAATGAAATGCAGCATATATGGGAAAACTAGAACAATCGCCAAACGCATAAAAAAATATCTATGTACCTTTATCAATATTTCTTTGTGCTGGAGTTAGATAGCATCGATGGCAGCGACATCAAGATTTAGTTTGCCACTTACTGCTCAAGGGGTGCTCTATTGAAGGATTACTCGTAGATTATATAAAAACCTTTTACACACTTTTTGTCAATTACCTGGTAGCTGTTCTCTGTGTAGGCGCTGCAAGAATTTGTTCCAAACTGTTGTCTGGCATTTGTGCATGTGACGTGACACAGAATTCTCAAAGCGAGGAAAATCAGCAACTCTCTTATCCGAGAATAGCTTTAAACATTTCATTTGCTGCTTTGCATCAGTTAGCTGCTGGCAATTCTTTACATAGTTTCCATAGTCAAGCATTACATTTAGATTATTTTCTTTCGAAAATGATGGACAAGACAAGGCAAGAGGGACCCGTAGTGATGCTAATGTTTATTTGACTGTCAACTCAGTATAAGGCAGTAAGGAACAAACCATTTTAACATAACAATTTTTCGATATCATCAAATCAAATAGACTTACGTAGTCCTGCGTCACCTATATGCGGTCATGTCATGTACTCAAACTCTCTGATTTTTTCCTCCTCTCAAATCCTTGAAATTATCCAGTGACGTGAAGTTAGCGATTCTTGGCTATTATTGCAGAATTATGAAGCAAATCGGGCCTTTTCGGTGGTTCTGTTGTTTTTCAGCTGACCGATTTCTCACCGAGCCTCTTCGAGATGAGGAGTCGGTACTGTGTTATCGTTTGTAGGCATTTCTAGGTTAACTTTCGTTCTGTCTCCTTCTATTATATCGCCCTTGAGATGTTTATCGAAGAACTGCTTCCACCTATCGACCACCTCGTGATCGTCTGCACTCAAAATAATCGACACATCGCATCCACGTGAAAAGTTATGTAAACTTCTGTACAGCAACTTACATGAACTTCATGTACTAGTTAATGGGAACGATAATAAATAAATAAATAAATAAATAAATAGTTAATGGGAACGTTGATAAAATCTACCGGAATCGCACGTAAACTGGTTAGTATGAATGCGAGTTACCAATAATTCACATAAATGTTACATGAAAAATGTGATGGATGGGAATTACCTATGTTTTCACGTAAACTTACATCAACGTTGTGTAGTCCTACGTAAAACTTGCGGTGTCTTGAAAACAACTTTCCACTTTTTGTTTCTCAAGACCGGGGCAAAACTGTAAAAATATTAAAACATCAGAGGGCAAACTAACGTCAGCAATACACTTAGGTAGGTGATTTGTTTACGACACTGTCGAAGCAAAGCACAATATCTTAACGTTAGTTTTGGTAGACAACGAACGAGTGGAGTTTGGTGAGAAATCAGACAACTGCTACTTTTCGAGAGAAAAAAAAATTAAAATCACATCAGAGGTCAGAATCACCCCTACCTACCCTACAACCAAGAGTGTCAAGCATACAAAAATTAGTAGGGGAATTCTGGATAAAATTCCCAGTTGGGGAAAAACGCGCCACTGCAATATAATACGCATACCTATACACTTTTCAACAGTAATTATGGTGCTATCCGCTTCTATTTCTCATTATAAACTCGTGTGTATCATAAAAGTTTCCAGTATTACATAAATCATAAAATCATAAATCATAAAAATGAAAAATTTATTACAGTGGCGCGTTTTGTTCCGACATGGCATTTTAGCACCAGTTCCCCTACATGTTGCATAGACGCAGCGCAAAAATAGGCGCGAAATCTAAACTCCTTGTTGCCGATGGTAGGCACAAATTCACCTCTCGAACTAACAGACCTTAATTAAATACGCATTCTGCACGTAGTTACATAAGTGTGTCAACGGTTCACTGGCTTCACTAGCTGCACGGCATGCGACATGACGTAGGTTCGAATCCCTGCGTGTGCGCATTTTTTTTATTTTTTAAATTTGCTATACAATACATGCGATTTTTGCTTTGTTTTTCTGAATTTTCTCAGAACCCGGCAGTTCTGGGAAAAGCGAGAGTTTTCCTCAGAACTAGCGATATATGCATGGCTTAGGTCACTTGTACGTAGATTGCTCCGGTTTAAGGAATTTACCAAACATGAAATTTTCCTGAATGTTGGCCCACTAGTAGGTGAACATTCGCTCGTACTCAGAATTTTCCCGGAACCCGGCAGTTCTGGGAAAAGCGAGAGTTTTTCACCTAGTGCCATGACTATATGAATTACCCTGCAACTCCGATTGTGAAGAAAAAACCTGATTTAATCCACCTAGTGGTGAAAGAAACCTTTGTTATACGGTCTTACTTGCTATTTGAGAAATTGAATAAGTTTACAAAATTTGAACCAAATAGAAGCACTTATAAATTTTGATAATTCCTTTTCTCATGAAATTGATGAGTAAGTTGTTACTAATGAGGGTAAGTGCAAGTAAAAGTAAGTTGTAAGATGAAATATTATTCTTTAACATATACGTTGCGTAGTAAAGGTCTAGTTTATAAGTTTTTAAACTATGCATAATTTCTTGTAATGCCATTCTATTTGATTCACAACAATAAAGTTTTCTTGAATAAATTTCTCAACTTTTATTAACCTTCGGTTACTCACGCTGTTGTATTTTGTACAACATGTGTAGGTTTTTGCGTGCCATATTGTTATAAAGTTACAAATCGTATATTACGTATATACTAACGTATATTGAAGTAGGACTACTTCTTTGATTTCTATATTGGGGTGCACTCTAGAAAAACGAAAAGGGAACATGTAACGAAAAGTGGTTATGGTTTGCACGCTTATAACTCAGTCATCCGTCAACAGATGCTAGAGATGATGGCATCAATCGATTGGAAATTTTTCAAAAAATCCATAACAATACAATAGATTCCATGTTTCCCAAACAGACGTTTAATAATTGAGAAAATATTAGACGGATATTCATTTTTTCATTATTTTCATGTTTTTGCCTTCCCACGCCAATGCTTTCCTAGCACAGATGACAGAAATATATACGAGATGAGCTATGGGTTAAGCTGACCTTTGATTGTATTTAATTTACGCTCTATAGAATCCGCTCGAAAATTGTTGAACTTTAGCGGTTGCTGCTTGCTCGGAATAAGGCATCGAAGACATTCAAATTCACCAAGCAAGACGCCAACAAACCGAAGAAGCCACCGACTCGTCCGCCAGCGAACGACATGGTTTTTGCTGCTATCAATACCCAGTAAAATCAATGGATCCTCGCTGCAAGCCGTTAGAAGTAAATCACCGCTAGCCGCAATTGTGACGTTCCAAGGTTGGACACGTTTGTGAAAAAGGTTTTGAAATTAGCTGTCGAAAAGCTGGTCCAAACAAAAAGAACAGGCGCTTCCGATTTGTTCAAGGTTGATAAAACGGACGAAAACAATTTCTTTGCTAACTGCTGCAAAGGCGGCTCCGATTAAAGCTGTACTACTGGAGTAAATATGCGGGTGCCCCCGAACAAAAATCTACTAAGCCAATGAAAACCGTAGCAAAGGCACCGAAAGCCCCAGTCAAAGGAAGTCGTTCCAGCGGAGCAGGTGCCCGAAAAAAACTGTTGCCTAGATGTACATTTCCTTGATTTGCATTACTAATATCTCAGTTCTTTTAAGAACTACTGAATAAAAGTATACGAAGCAGTTAAATTGATTTTTCTCACATTTTAAAGTGATGTTGGCAGTTTAGTATGAGCGTTCGAAGTATGAGCCCGTCAGAAATTACATGTATTAAGACAAACCTTCCGAAGAATATTTCTGAACAAAATTGTTCATATACCTACACAGGCAAAATAATACGAATTTAAGATTCTTTCTAAAAACACGAAACGAGTAAGCCACATTATCTGGCAAAAGAAAACTGCGCCACTTCGTAATTCGAGACTAAGCGTTTAGTAAGAAAATCGAATTGCATCTTCATTTATATATTAGGCCCTAAAAAGGGCTAATTGTTGTATAGTTACAGAAGCCTGACCAGATACATTTACTATAGGCCGGTATACTTTGGTACCTTCCGAGACGGCGGCACACCTCTCACCCGGCACAACCACACACAACTGTGAGTGCCTGTCTGCCGTGCCATCCCAGTCGGCAATAAATGAAAGAAAATAGCGTTGCTCTCCTAGTGGCGTGGCTTCTTCTTCTTTTTCCTATCGCGCTTTGCGGCCTTTCCACTGGTTTTCGGTGGCATGAAGACGATGCTTCATATTAGGTTGCGCTGCAGAAACTGGTAGCTCTTGAAGCACCGGACACCGCTTTTGTTCAAACAATGTACGGAGTACGGTTTCGTTGTACCGCCTTTCTTTCGTGTCTATGATTCTCTGCCCTACGTTGATCCGCCTTTGTTACAACTTGCTGCCGTTTGCTCTGGTATATAATCAGAAGTAAGCCGGCGAACGGCATCATTGGATTCCTTTTCGTTCATCCTTCCCGTTCGGACGTTTTTTCTTTATCTCGCGTTTTCGGTTTCGTTTTTCCCCGTTTTAACCCCCTCCTTCGTTCGCGCGATGACCAAGCGCAAACGACGCTCGGGTGGCTCGAAGCCTAGCCCCAAGCGTCAACAAAACAAAAACCTAGAGCTATCAACAGCAAGTCCATGTATTGGGCCTTATGGTGATCCGTTATGGTTGCTAAACCACATAACAACATCCCAGAATGCAGCCTAGGCCATCAAGATAAACCCACACAAGGACAGGTAATTCATTTTCCCCCCTTCCTCCCTCACAACCCAAAAGGACACCCTTCCCTCATACCACCACTAAAGCCAGCCCTTTCACCCTGCAATGGAACATAAGAGGCCTCAGAGGGAATCTACCCGAATTACAACTACTACTGACTGAACTCGATCCCACCATTGTTGCCCTCCAAGAAACCATGGCGGCCAACAACTCCCTACCCTCAGACTTAATCAAAAACTACAACCTCTACTATCAAGAAGGTCCTAACCCCCATTTCAACGGTGTCGCAGTAGCCGTCAAGTTTGGCACCCCCCATTCTCTCCTCCCCATCTCCACACCACTACAAGCAATAGCAGTTTCCATTAAATACCCCATCTCAGTATCGTTTGTCAGCCTTTACATTCCCCCTCGAACCCCTATAGCCCCACTACGCGAGCAGCTAGACCATCTAATGAAACAACTACCCGGTCCGGTTATAATCATGGGTGACTTAAATGCCCAATCCACATCCTGGGGTAGTTCCTTTACCAGTAAGAAAGGATCTACCATAAGGGACTTTGCGCTTGACAGTTCTCTCCAAATAGCAAACAATAACCAACCCACCAGAATAGACCCCTCCGGTAAAACCTCCTGCATAGATCTCACCCTAATCTCAAATCAACTATTCCCTAACATAACCTGGAATGTCCACGTTGATAACTGCAATAGCGACCATTTCCCTACATTCCTGTCACTCGGACAGCCCACTCCAGGGGTCTCAGCCAGGCCAAGATGGAAGTTCGAACACGCTGACTGGGCCAGCTACCAGCTTGAAATCGAAAAACGAATTACAACTATTCACGAGTGGACAGCCGAAGACTTCTCCTCCATGATTTTTAACGTTGCATCTTTGCACATCCCTAGAACCAGCGGTTTTCCAGCTAAAAAAAGTGTTCCTTGGTGGACTCCGGAGGTCAAGGCAACCGTTAAGCGTCGCAGAAAAGCTTTAAGAAAGTTAAGAAGGCTCGAACAGGATAGTCCTGTAAGGGCTGACTATCTCAAAGAATTCCAAGAAGCACGCAGCGCCGCCAGACTGGCCATTAGAACCGCCAAACACGATAAATGGGTCGAGTTCGTAGAATCGATAGCTCCCAGCTCGACGTCCAAGGAACTGTGGGACAAAATCGGTAAACTCAGTGGGAAAAAACGCAGCAACGTTTACAACCTGCTCATAAATGGCACCCACACCACAGATCCTAGTATTCTTGCAGCCTCGTTCGCAGAATACTTTGCATCAGCCTCATCAAACCTAAACTACGACCCTAAATTTCTAACCCATAAAGAGAAAACCGAAAGATGTCCCATCAGCTTCGTCTCCGACGTCGAACACGAGTATAATAGGGATCTGTCCATGAGCGAACTCAACTGGGCACTTGATAAGACGGCCTGCGGCTCCCCTGGCCCAGACGAAATTTGCCATCCAATGCTAAAAAATCTACCGTACGTTGGAAAACAAACCCTTCTAAAAATTTACAATAACGTCTGGTCCAACGGAGACATCCCCAACTGCTGGAAAGAGGGTCTAATCATCCCACTTCCAAAACCCAATAAAGACCGCCATGCTCTTGACGGCTATCGGCCAATTTCCCTTCTTAGCTGTGTTGGAAAACTCCTCGAAAAAATAATCAACCGTCGCTTGATAACATACCTCGAATCCAATCAACTGCTTGACCCTCGACAATTCGCCTTCGAACCCGGCAAGTCCACCGAGGACCACCTCAACGAACTGGAAGTAATTTTAGATGATGCGATGGAGAGAGGTCTCCACGCCGACGTGGCATCGCTTGACCTCAGCAAAACTTTTGACCGTGCATGGAGATACCCTGTGCTTAAAAACCTCTATGACTGGGGAATCCGCGGGCGGATGGGACAATACATTCAAAGCTTCCTCACAGACAGAACATCCAAAACCATAATAAACAACCACAAATCCAACACCGAAATAGTGGAAAACGGTATCCCCCAGGGCTCAGTCATCTCCCCAACCCTCTTCATTATAACAATGGAATCAATTTTCAGCAGTATTCCTGACAACGTCAAACTACTCATTTACGCAGACGACATTATCATTATTTCCACAAACCTTTTTCTAACATTAGCACGCAAAAGGCTCCAAACCTCTATTGATCTTATTAATGACTGGGCTCAAAACATTGGTTTCATCATCTAACCTGAAAAATCCAAACTAATCCATATCAGCAAATCACGCAAATCACTATCAAGAATCCCTGATCTCAAACTTAACAACAACCCGATTCCCTCTGTAAACACGCTTAAAATCCTTGGTGTCACAATCGACAAAAGACTCAGCTTTGTTCCCCATGCTCAAACTATTAGGAAAGCCACTACTAAAAAAATTAACATACTCAAGGCAATAGCTGGAAACCTGGCTTCCGGTCAGCGTGAAACACTTTTGAAAGTTATTAACTCCTGGTTGGTCCCTCAAATTCTATACGGTATAAATCTATACAGTCGCGGCGGAAAAAGAGTCCTCAAAACGATTCAACCTGTTTACAACAAAGCAATCAAAATTGCCATCGGAGCTTTCCTCACCAGCCCTACGCTAGCTTTAATGGCCGAATGCGGACAACTCCCTTTCGATTACCTAGTCACAAAACACATCACCAACAAAGCCATCCGCCACCTCTCGCTCCCTGCGAGTAACCATAACACCCCACTCGTGATCAGGGCTAAACGTATGTTCACAGATGTAACCAACCAGGAGCTACCCAACATTTGCTCTCTTCCAACATTAATTGACCGTAAATGGAACCAAAAACCACCTAACGTACGTCTCGACCTCCTGGAGTCTGTCAGAGCAGGTGACCCTCCCTCCAAAATTAAAGCACATTTCAATCATCTTGTCAAATCCTCCTTCCCAATAGAATATCAAGTCTTCACAGACGGATCGGTCGCTGCCGGCAGAGTAGGTTGCGGCATTTTCGACAACAGATTCTCCGGATCCTTCTCCCTACCCCCACAATGCTCCATATTTAGCGCTGAGGCTTTTGCTCTCCTAATTGCTACGCAAGAATGCACCCACGAATTCCTCCCCACTGCTATCTTCTCTGACTCAGCCAGCTGCTTACAAGCACTAAAAAAAGGCAAAAGCCGTCATCCTTGGATAGTACAAACAGAGGAGGCAGCCTCCCAAAGAAACATTACCTACTGCTGGGTACTAGGGCATTCCGACATCACCGGAAACACAGCTGCTGACAAGCTTGCCGGTGAAGGCGGAAAACAAGAACCTCCCAACATCCCTTGTCCACCAACCGATGTTAGTCGCTGGGCTAAACATCACATCCGACAAAGCTGGGAAATCGCCTGGCCAAACAGCAACCCCACCTCACTCCACAAAATTAAAAATACCACCCTTCCTTGGGCCGACCAAAAAAACTCCAAAGACAGACGAATCCTCACCCGCCTCCGAATCGGACATACCAAATTCACTCATTCCCACATCCTTGAAAACACTGAAAAACCTCACTGCCCTTGTAACGTTGCTCTCGTCTCTGTAAGCCACACGCTACTGGACTGCCATCACACCAAAGATGCCCGCGAAAAATTTAATATAGGCAACTCCTTACGAGATATCCTCAGCTGCGACAAAAAACAGGAAAGTAACCTCATCGAATTTCTAAAAGAAATCAACCTGTACGACAAAATTTAGTACAAATCTTCCGGAGACGAATGAATCTCAGATTTAAAGTCTCCGTTAACAAATAAAAACGAAACGAAACGAACGGCATCATTTTCGCATTGGCATTGGTACGGTTGGCACCAGACAGAGAGTTGCGATTATATCTCCCTCACTCTCACTGGACTCGGCTAAAACGCAGCGCAGCGGCAGGCGGCAGCCGATCATTGTTTGGTGTAGAGTGCGCCGAACGCGTTGGTACCGGAGCATCGATCTATTATCTGCTATATTAGAATACTAGCTGACCCGACAAACTTCGTATTGCCACAAATTAACCTGTGTTGTACATAAATCATGAATCTCGGATGATTTTTGTCACAATCTCGAGTTTTGCAAGCCCCCAAGCGGGCGGCGCTTCCGACGGCGGGTCACCGGCAACACTCGCGACCGTCTCGTCCTGAATGATCTAGTGTTACTATAGATAGTTTCTGTGGTCTTGTATTGACTAATGTTTTATGGAAGAGTCTCGAATTTCTCGAGTTCGATTAGTTTTTAAGTTTCGCAAAAATTTCTCCATATCCCCCTACCATAGGGGTGAGAGGTCTCTAACTATCGTAAAATAAATTCAAGACTCCAAAATCTCCCACATGCCAAATTTGATTCCATTTGCTTGACTAGTTCTCAAGTTATAAGGAAATTTGAATTTCATTTGTATGGGAGCTCCCCTCTTAAAAGGGGAAGGGGTCCTAATTTACCATAGAAAAATATCTGCCATCTAAAACTCCCACATGCCAAATTTGGTTCCGTTTGATTAATTAGTTCTCGAGATAAGAGGAAATTTGCATTTCATTTGTATGGAAGCCCACCCTCTTAAAGGAGAGATGGGCCATAACTCGCTTTCTAAAGAAGAGAGGGGTCTCAATTCATCATAGAAAAAAATCTTGCGTCCAAAACCACTTACATGTCAAATTTGGTTTCATTTGTTTGATTAGTTCTCGAGTTATGAGGAAATTTGTTTTTCATTTGTATAGGAGCCCCCCCCCCTCTGAAAGTGGGGAAATCCATAGAAAATATACCATAGAAAATATTCTTGCCTACAAAAACGCCCACATGATAAATTTGGTTCCATTTGCTTGATTAGTTCTAGAGTTATGAGGAAATTTGTGTTTCGTTTGTATAAGAGCCCCCCCTCTTAAAAAGGTAAGGGGTCCTAATTCATCATAGAAAAAATGGTTGCCTCCAAAAACACCCACATGCCAAATATGGTTCCATTTGCTTGATTAGTTCTCGAATTATGAGGAAATTTGTATTTCATTTGTGTAGAAGCACCCCCTCTTAAAGTTGGGAGGGGTCCTAATTCACCATAGAAAATATTTTTGCCTCCAGAAACCTCCACATGCCAAATTTGGTTCTATTTGCTTGATTAGTTCTCGAGTTATAAGGAAATTTGAATTTCATTTGCATAGGAGCCCCCCCTCCTAAAGCGGGTAGGGGTTCCAATTCATCATAGAAAAAATTTTTGTCTCCAAAAACACCCACGTGCCAAATTTGGTTCCATTTGCTTGATTAGTTCTCGAGTTATGAGGAAATTTGTATTTCGTTTGTATAAGAGCCCCCCCTCTTAAAGTTGGGAGGGGTCCTAATTCACCATAGAAAATATTCTTGCCCTCGAAAACTTTCACATGCCAAATTTGGTTTCATTTGCTTGATTAGCTCTTGAGTTATGAGGAAATTTGTATTTCATTTGTATACGAGCTCCCCCTCCTAAAGTGAGGAGGGGTCCCAGTTCATCATAGAAAAAAATTTTGTCTCCAAAAACATCCACGTGTCAAATTTGGTTCCATTTGGTTGATTAGTTCTCGAGTTATGAGGAAATTTGTATTTCGTTTGTATAGGAGCCCCCCCTCCTAAAGTGGGGAGAGGTCCTAATTTACCATAGAAAATATTATTGCCCTCGAAAACTTTCACATGCCAAATTTTGTTCCATTTGCTTGATTAGTTCTTCAGTTATGAGGAAATTTGTATTTCATGTGTGTAGGATCCCCCCCTCCTAAAACGGGGAGGGGTCCCAATTCATCATAGAAAAAAATTTTGTCTCCAAAAACACCCACATGCCAAATTTGGTTCCATTTGCTTAATTACTTCTCGAGTTATGAGGAAAATTGTGTTTCTTTGGTACAGGAGCCCCCCCTTTTAAAGTGGGGAGAGGTCCCAATTTACTATAGAAAATATTCTTGCCCTCGAAAACCTTCACATGCCAAATTTGGTTCCATTTGCTTGATTAGTTCTCGAGTTATGGGAAATTTGTATGGAAGCCCCCCTTTTTAAAGAGGGGAGGAGTTATAATTCCCCTTATAAAGAGGGGAGGGGTCTCAATTTACCATAGAATAAAATCTTGTCACCGAAAACACCCACATGCCAAATTTTGTTCTATTTGCTTGATTAGTTGTCGAGTTATGCAGAAATTTGTGTTTCATTTGCATGGGAGCCCCCCCTCTTAGTGGGGGGAGGGGTTTCTAACCATCACTAAAACCTTTCCTGGCCCCAAAAAACCTCTACATGCATATTTTCATGCCGATTGGTTCAGTAGTTTTCGATTCTATAAGGAACATACGGACGGACGGACGGACAGACAGACAGACAGACAGACAGACAGACAGACAGACAGACAGACAGACAGACAGACAGACAGACAGACAGACAGACAGACAGACAGACAGACAGACAGACAGACAGACAGACAGACAGACAGACAGACAGACAGACAGACAGACAGACAGACAGACAGACAGACAGACAGACAGACAGACAGACAGACAGACAGACAGACAGACAGACAGACAGACAGACAGACAGACAGACAGACAGACAGACAGACAGACAGACAGACAGACAGACAGACAGACAGACAGACAGACAGACAGACAGACAGACAGACAGACAGACAGACAGACAGACAGACAGACAGACAGACAGACAGACAGACAGACAGACAGACAGACAGACAGACAGACAGACAGACAGACAGACAGACAGACAGACAGACAGACAGACAGACAGACAGACAGACAGACAGACAGACAGACAGACAGACAGACAGACAGACAGACAGACAGACAGACAGACAGACAGACAGACAGACAGACAGACAGACAGACAGACAGACAGACAGACAGACAGACAGACAGACAGACAGACAGACAGACAGACAGACAGACAGACAGACAGACAGACAGACAGACAGACAGACAGACAGACAGACAGACAGACAGACAGACAGACAGACAGACAGACAGACAGACAGACAGACAGACAGACAGACAGACAGACAGACAGACAGACAGACAGACAGACAGACAGACAGACAGACAGACAGACAGACAGACAGACAGACAGACAGACAGACAGACAGACAGACAGACAGACAGACAGACAGACAGACAGACAGACAGACAGACAGACAGACAGACAGACAGACAGACAGACAGACAGACAGACAGACAGACAGACAGACAGACAGACAGACAGACAGACAGACAGACAGACAGACAGACAGACAGACAGACAGACAGACAGACAGACAGACAGACAGACAGACAGACAGACAGACAGACAGACAGACAGACAGACAGACAGACAGACAGACAGACAGACAGACAGACAGACAGACAGACAGACAGACAGACAGACAGACAGACAGACAGACAGACAGACAGACAGACAGACAGACAGACAGACAGACAGACAGACAGACAGACAGACAGACAGACAGACAGACAGACAGACAGACAGACAGACAGACAGACAGACAGACAGACAGACAGACAGACAGACAGACAGACAGACAGACAGACAGACAGACAGACAGACAGACAGACAGACAGACAGACAGACAGACAGACAGACAGACAGACAGACAGACAGACAGACAGACAGACAGACAGACAGACAGACAGACAGACAGACAGACAGACAGACAGACAGACAGACAGACAGACAGACAGACAGACAGACAGACAGACAGACAGACAGACAGACAGACAGACAGACAGACAGACAGACAGACAGACAGACAGACAGACAGACAGACAGACAGACAGACAGACAGACAGACAGACAGACAGACAGACAGACAGACAGACAGACAGACAGACAGACAGACAGACAGACAGACAGACAGACAGACAGACAGACAGACAGACAGACAGACAGACAGACAGACAGACAGACAGACAGACAGACAGACAGACAGACAGACAGACAGACAGACAGACAGACAGACAGACAGACAGACAGACAGACAGACAGACAGACAGACAGACAGACAGACAGACAGACAGACAGACAGACAGACAGACAGACAGACAGACAGACAGACAGACAGACAGACAGACAGACAGACAGACAGACAGACAGACAGACAGACAGACAGACAGACAGACAGACAGACAGACAGACAGACAGACAGACAGACAGACAGACAGACAGACAGACAGACAGACAGACAGACAGACAGACAGACAGACAGACAGACAGACAGACAGACAGACAGACAGACAGACAGACAGACAGACAGACAGACAGACAGACAGACAGACAGACAGACAGACAGACAGACAGACAGACAGACAGACAGACAGACAGACAGACAGACAGACAGACAGACAGACAGACAGACAGACAGACAGACAGACAGACAGACAGACAGACAGACAGACAGACAGACAGACAGACAGACAGACAGACAGACAGACAGACAGACAGACAGACAGACAGACAGACAGACAGACAGACAGACAGACAGACAGACAGACAGACAGACAGACAGACAGACAGACAGACAGACAGACAGACAGACAGACAGACAGACAGACAGACAGACAGACAGACAGACAGACAGACAGACAGACAGACAGACAGACAGACAGACAGACAGACAGACAGACAGACAGACAGACAGACAGACAGACAGACAGACAGACAGACAGACAGACAGACAGACAGACAGACAGACAGACAGACAGACAGACAGACAGACAGACAGACAGACAGACAGACAGACAGACAGACAGACAGACAGACAGACAGACAGACAGACAGACAGACAGACAGACAGACAGACAGACAGACAGACAGACAGACAGACAGACAGACAGACAGACAGACAGACAGACAGACAGACAGACAGACAGACAGACAGACAGACAGACAGACAGACAGACAGACAGACAGACAGACAGACAGACAGACAGACAGACAGACAGACAGACAGACAGACAGACAGACAGACAGACAGACAGACAGACAGACAGACAGACAGACAGACAGACAGACAGACAGACAGACAGACAGACAGACAGACAGACAGACAGACAGACAGACAGACAGACAGACAGACAGACAGACAGACAGACAGACAGACAGACAGACAGACAGACAGACAGACAGACAGACAGACAGACAGACAGACAGACAGACAGACAGACAGACAGACAGACAGACAGACAGACAGACAGACAGACAGACAGACAGACAGACAGACAGACAGACAGACAGACAGACAGACAGACAGACAGACAGACAGACAGACAGACAGACAGACAGACAGACAGACAGACAGACAGACAGACAGACAGACAGACAGACAGACAGACAGACAGACAGACAGACAGACAGACAGACAGACAGACAGACAGACAGACAGACAGACAGACAGACAGACAGACAGACAGACAGACAGACAGACAGACAGACAGACAGACAGACAGACAGACAGACAGACAGACAGACAGACAGACAGACAGACAGACAGACAGACAGACAGACAGACAGACAGACAGACAGACAGACAGACAGACAGACAGACAGACAGACAGACAGACAGACAGACAGACAGACAGACAGACAGACAGACAGACAGACAGACAGACAGACAGACAGACAGACAGACAGACAGACAGACAGACAGACAGACAGACAGACAGACAGACAGACAGACAGACAGACAGACAGACAGACAGACAGACAGACAGACAGACAGACAGACAGACAGACAGACAGACAGACAGACAGACAGACAGACAGACAGACAGACAGACAGACAGACAGACAGACAGACAGACAGACAGACAGACAGACAGACAGACAGACAGACAGACAGACAGACAGACAGACAGACAGACAGACAGACAGACAGACAGACAGACAGACAGACAGACAGACAGACAGACAGACAGACAGACAGACAGACAGACAGACAGACAGACAGACAGACAGACAGACAGACAGACAGACAGACAGACAGACAGACAGACAGACAGACAGACAGACAGACAGACAGACAGACAGACAGACAGACAGACAGACAGACAGACAGACAGACAGACAGACAGACAGACAGACAGACAGACAGACAGACAGACAGACAGACAGACAGACAGACAGACAGACAGACAGACAGACAGACAGACAGACAGACAGACAGACAGACAGACAGACAGACAGACAGACAGACAGACAGACAGACAGACAGACAGACAGACAGACAGACAGACAGACAGACAGACAGACAGACAGACAGACAGACAGACAGACAGACAGACAGACAGACAGACAGACAGACAGACAGACAGACAGACAGACAGACAGACAGACAGACAGACAGACAGACAGACAGACAGACAGACAGACAGACAGACAGACAGACAGACAGACAGACAGACAGACAGACAGACAGACAGACAGACAGACAGACAGACAGACAGACAGACAGACAGACAGACAGACAGACAGACAGACAGACAGACAGACAGACAGACAGACAGACAGACAGACAGACAGACAGACAGACAGACAGACAGACAGACAGACAGACAGACAGACAGACAGACAGACAGACAGACAGACAGACAGACAGACAGACAGACAGACAGACAGACAGACAGACAGACAGACAGACAGACAGACAGACAGACAGACAGACAGACAGACAGACAGACAGACAGACAGACAGACAGACAGACAGACAGACAGACAGACAGACAGACAGACAGACAGACAGACAGACAGACAGACAGACAGACAGACAGACAGACAGACAGACAGACAGACAGACAGACAGACAGACAGACAGACAGACAGACAGACAGACAGACAGACAGACAGACAGACAGACAGACAGACAGACAGACAGACAGACAGACAGACAGACAGACAGACAGACAGACAGACAGACAGACAGACAGACAGACAGACAGACAGACAGACAGACAGACAGACAGACAGACAGACAGACAGACAGACAGACAGACAGACAGACAGACAGACAGACAGACAGACAGACAGACAGACAGACAGACAGACAGACAGACAGACAGACAGACAGACAGACAGACAGACAGACAGACAGACAGACAGACAGACAGACAGACAGAAATCCTTCTTTATGGGTATAGATTTGGTTGCGGGAGCGGAAGAGCTTGAATTAATGGAAAATGCTCTGTGCGGTAACCATTGTCTCCATTGCCCTGGGAGGTGTTGTTTCAAACATTCAAGCCATTCTGCTGGGCGCATTTTCAACCACATAAATTACCACAACCCGTCCTTTTTGAGACGAACGAATTTGTTTATGAAGAGATGAAAATTTTCTGTATACTAAATTTCTTTAATTAAATTTCCAAATGTCGCTGGTTCTTTAAATCATGAAGAATTTCTTCTGATTTGATCTATAAAACGTTAAATATGTGGTGGCTCACCATGCGGTCTTCTAACTCATGACGTTGCTTTAATTTTATTTTTGCTAAAAATTTTTGCCTTCTCACGCCAATGCTTCCCTAACACGGATGACAGAAATATATAGGAGAGAGCTATGGATTAAATTCCCTTTGAATCAAAGGGATCAAAGTTTGATTGTATTTAATTTACGCTCTATAGAATCCGCTCGAAAATCGTTGAGCTTCAGCTGTTGCTACTTCCCCGGAATAAGGCAACGAAGACATCCAAATTCACTAAGCGAGACGCCAATAAACCGAAGAGTCAAAGAAGACTATAACAAAGGCACCGAAAACTCCAAAGCCAAAAGAAGTTGTTCTAACGGAGAATGCGGTTAGAAAAAAATCAGAGGGGTTATGTACAAGACACGACCGCATATATAGGTGACGCAGGACTACGTAAGTCTCTTTGTAGTGATAGCAGCATGTATTCATGCTTGTATTCATTCGATTCTTCATGTACACATGCTATATGCAACATATATACATGCTACATGCGTTGTATGTAACATTTATCAAAGTAGTAACATTGTATACGTTCAATTCTCAAAAGATTGTGCATTTGAAAACAATTTAACAAAATCAAGAACACAAACTATTGCTTTCCTGCTACCTTACTGAAATTAAAGATTGTTTTTATTACCCATGGTTCCCCACGTTGAAGGGATTTTACCAATTCAGTCCTATTTTATTTCACTACACTTCTAATGAAACGGCATCGGCAAGCATGTGGATTCATACAGTGTCGTATTAAAACCGATCACTACAGCTGTAGCACATTTTTCCAACACAGATATCAAATTCGCCTAGGTTTAATCGTCTCGCAGTAAAGAATTTGCGATCTGTTGGGACGACGAACTTGTGTCATTTTTTCTGGCACACTTTCCTAACACAGACATCAAATTGGACTAGGTTTATTCGCGTTCGTAAGAAATCTGTTGGCACGAGGGGGCTTTGTCACTCTTTCTGGTGTACTTCCCAAGCAAGGACATCAAAATGGTCTAGGTTTAACCGCGGTGTTAAGAAATCTTGTTGAAATGAGGAAGCTTTGTCACTTGTTTTGGCGTACTTCCCAAGCACAGATATCAAATTGGTATAGGTTTAGATCATAGCAAAGAATCTTCCAACCAATCACGAAGCGAGAATTCTGGTAAAACATAGGTTCATTATTTTCAATTTTTCAATAGTTCAGCATCAAGGATCCATACTTTTCTTCATTTGGGTCAATTCTTAGAAGATTTACCGATCGATTGGTGTAAGAATATTGAAAATCGATCGGAAAACCGCTGAGCTATTAGCGTTCAAAACCTTTCATTTTTCGTGACGCTCACATTTTTCGATTTTTTGGAATGACACCCTATCTCAAAACTTGTCGTAAGACGTAGTCCTACGTCAAAAAGTTGCTGCCAAGCAGTAAATTTCTTCGATTTGTATTATTAACAGCTGGTAGAAAACAATCAGTTCTTTTAAGAACTACTGAATAAGTATATGAAGCAGTTGAATTGATTTTGCGAACGGCATCATTTTCGCGTTGTTTGGGTTACAAATAATAATGAAAGTTACGATTTTATCTCCCTGTCCGGATTCGGACGCGGCAAAGGTGGTAAAACTCGGCAGCAGCCGATTATTGTTTGGTGTGGAGTGGAAGTTACGCCGACCGTGTTGGATTCGAAACATCGATCTATTATTGTCAATTGCAAGGAAAATTGTCCAATCAATAAGTGCGCAATCGCTCATAAAAGTGCTATTTTAGCTTAAATCGTTTCGGTCTCTTCGGCTCACGTATTGCTTGGAAGATAACGAAGAAGTGTGCCGAAGATCGAAATGATTTAAGGCGGAACCGAAAGTGGCTAACGTTATTGTGTTAGTGCGACAAACACTGTACTGTACATCTCATGTGTTCGTTAAAAACCTAAACGTTTATTTGAATATTGCATTAGTATTGGTAATATATGTCAAATAGCGGAGCTTGCAAACATATGTAAACAGCTGATCCGCAGCCAACCGCGCTGACTACAAACATCCCGAAAAAGGGTTGTTTTCAAGGCATTCCGATTCAATCAAAATTAACAGCAGCAACTGAATAATGCGTAGGATCACTAGGATGTTTAATTAATCTGCTTGCATCGGATTGCGTTTTTGATTCCTGCGTTTGCGTTTTGTTTGTTTATTTCACTCTAAGCTCATCGATGCGGCGAAAGTTGAAAGCTCTTTAAAAGCTCATTGATGTGACGAAAGTTTGATACTGTGTTGCTGCTTTTTCCGAAATCGCTAGTTCAACGAAATATGTGCGTAACCAAATATCTATTAACTAATTCCAAATTATACATTGGTCGCTTTTATGAACACGTAATGATCGATATGTTCAGTTAAATTTATTTTCCATTAGCAATTATGTTTTGCTGAGCGTTTATTGATACACAGCAGATCGATAAATTGAATTACAAGTTTTAGGACATTATAACAGCGCTGGAAGCACTGATTACGTGGCGAAAGCGTGCTCTGCCAATACAGATGCATTTTTAAGGCGCAAAACAATACACGCTTCGAATGGTAGCCATTTATCCAGCCATCTTTGAGCCACTTTCGGTTTCCCCTTAATGCAAAATAGCACTTTATGAGCGATATCGCACTTTGGATGGTACAATTTTACTTGCAATTGACAATAAGCGGCTATAATAGAATATTATATAAGCTAGAAAACCCAAATTTTGGTCGCGGAAGCAGAAGGGTTTAAATTGGTGGAATGCCCATCTAAAGGACGAAAGTTGACAATGGACACTACGAGTCAGAAATTTGAGAATTAGAGATTAACAAACGGACCTTTTGAGGTCCACCATATAAATTAGCTGAAGAGTTGAAATTATGAATTTCTCACATGTAAGAACACAATTCTTTAATGCGCAACTTGTACATCTATATATGAAATTCATACAAAAATCACCGGCTTTAGTATTGAGAGACGAATTGCGCTGCATTCGTAGTCCTACTTCAAGCCTGCGCCCGTGCCACTAGGCATGGACCCTTGTACTTTTCTTCAGTAAACTTGTTATGAGCAAAATGTCAGAATTATTCAATGCATTAATACTTTAAATTGTCAGGAAACAAGATTAGCATAAACCGACATCACAGAAACGAAGCAAGTAGCATGTGAGGTGTACCGCAATTGGCCCCAACTGGAATTTTCTCTCGTTTCTTCATATGGAAAAATGGTGTCTGTATGCAGCAAAACTACCAGCAAATGTAAAATGTTTAAGATGTATCCGTCTGTTGGTAGTCGGGTAATTCGGGGTCAAAATCAGGGTATTTTTCACAATCAAAGTTCTACAGTTCCTAAACAAGTAAACATAGAGGTATACTAAATTCAGCAAAGTTATGTATTTTTATTATTTGTACAACTTTGTAATACATGAAAAAGTCATACAATAATTACAAAAAGAGTTAGAATAGAAAAACTGACTTTACAAATTCATATACAATAAATAAGATTTTTCTATCTTCACTGAAGAGATAGAAGGTTACTGTCTTTAGCAAAATTTCTTGCAATAATACGCTCTAAAAGTTTGCAGAGCACGTCAATGTGTTATATTGAAACTAAAGGAAAATAATTTTTTTATTTCACTTTTAGGGGGATTAATCAACATTCAAATTCTACCAGACGATAGAGCTTTCAATTTTAAGAAACTCTTCCAAAGGTTTAATAAACTTAAAACTAAATTTTCTTAGTCAAAACTCTAGTGCGCACGTTTTCTTTGGTTTTGGGCTATTGTGCGCGCAAGTAACCGTGTTATAAAAGTGGGCGCGAGTGTTCGAGGGTTCATATCTTTTGACCGGTAAAACCAACTCTTATGAAATTTTGCATTTATATTCATAGTGTGAAAACCTCTCGTTTGATATTAAAATAATTGAAATTAGGTAAATTATCTTGGTTAAAATCATTATAAATTATTGTTAATTTTGGTGTGGTGTATTCGATTGCTCATAACTTTCAAATTAAACGTCCAATCAAAAAACCATTCAATAGTGATCTATCCGGCTATATTACCTGCCAAATGAAACTAATATCGTGTAAATCGGTTTGGCCATCTCTGAGAAACAGGCGTTCATTTGTACCTAGTCAAAACAGGTTTTTCAAGGCTAACTTTTAAACTGCTTGTCCGTTTTCAATAAAACTTAGCAAAATGTTCAGTAATAGTAAGAGCTTTCGTTTGGGACTAAGATTGTTAAAATTGGTTGCGTGGTTCCGGAGAAAACTGTGTAACGTAGTTTTCAAATTTTTGCTTATAACTTTCAAACGAAAAGTCAGACCACGAAACAATTTCATAGTGATATACTAGGCAATAATACCTTTCAAACAAAAGTAATAGCGGTCGAATCGGTTCAGCCATCTCCGAGTAACAGGCGGTAGAAAATTCGGAGCGAACACTTATACACACATACACACACACACAGACATTGCTCAGTTCGTCGAACCCTATCGATTGGTATGTGTGACTCGACCCTCCGAGCCTTGGATCAATTTCGTGTTTTTCGACCAATTTCTAAACCTTTGTTATATAATATTACAAAGGTGAAAATGATGTTTTGATTTATTCGTAATGTACCAGATAATTTATTTTTGGTATTCCGCCCTCGAATTTTCTCGATTTTCTTGCGTGCAAGTCGCTAAATTGATTTTTCCTGCGTATTTCGTTTTTACCTTGCATGCAAGTTGCTTACGCAAAACTTGCTTGCGCATTTAACCGCGATTTTTCATGAACAGAATTTTTGTTTTAAACAAAAAAACTGCTTATGAAATTGGTAGAATCGATGACGATTAATTTCATCATAAAACAAAATAAATAAGCTCGATAAACCTAAGCTGACCCTAAAGACCTAAAGATCCTTAGATGATCGCGGTTAAATGCTTCCGAAGTTGGACTCTTCGACGAATAGTTGTTGTTGTTATTGGTTTATTAGGATTTTTTAAACTCCAGCCGTTCATTCGAATCCTTTCTACGGAAAGTGAATGTCTCCTAATTTAAAAGAATAGTTTACTGCATAATACACCGACCAATGGTAGTTAAATTCACAACTATTCTTGAAAAAAAAAAGATATTTGAGAAAATAAACAAACTGAATACGCTTCGATCTCTAAACCATCAACATAGAAGAAAGCTCTCACTCGGTTTATTTACATTTTTATATCGTTTTTTTTAACTAAAGTTCCCGAGAATTATATTCATCCTTGGGTAGCCGCCACGTTGAATTTCGCGAATATATGCCACATACGAATGAGAATAATACTGTCTTCTCTCTTTCTCTTGATATCCCACGCTTCTACGCTCACTATTGTAAGGTATGAAGGGGTACGTTGTGTTGATTTTAACCGATCGTTAATTGCAATTGAAATTGAAACGCATAAGTAAATAAATGTGTTATAGGGTATATAAAGATTGATTTCTATATACATTTGCTTTACATTAACACACGCGTTATGATATAAACACTCATAGCTTCCAGATTTTTCATTTCCTCATTTCCAAATTTGCATCCTTCTTCCAAAGAGATCAACAAATATATTTGACGAAAATAAAAAAAGAGAAAAAAGACCCAACTTTAAAAACATGCACTTTTTGACTATTGAAAAACAATCGAGAGGAGGTATGGTATACCTATTTTGAAAACTTGTGGATTTGAGACCATATTCCGTGGAAAGTTATTTATTGATATTACACACTATATTTACAAGCAGAATTTAAAAAATAGTGATTTTTTCGAATTACAATACTTCAAAAATCATATCTCATGATTTCCAACAGTAACTTCGAAATAAAAATATGTCGATTCTTTTAACAAAAAATTCTGTATTGAATTCTTGCGCTATTTTTTATGCCTTTGCTTTTTTACAATAGCTATCGATAACTGATTGCAATGTTTATCGTTTTTGAATGTTAAAAGTGTTTCACATATTCTGATAGTTACAGTTTTAAGCCTATGTTCACCATGTGCTAAGATCTCGGTTCAAAATTACTAGGGTTGTTGGCCCTGCAATTGTCCTTAATACTATTAAACGGTTGCAAAGTTTGCGATAGTGTCGTATAAAGTATTGTATGTTGTTTCGAATCCTTTTCTATTTACTGTCACTGATACCGATTAACTGTAAATTAAATTGAAATAGATACATAACTATTTAAGCTACTTATTGTAACTTAGATTAGGCGCCATTACCGTTACCGTTGCAAAAATTTAACAGCAGCTTTTTAAATTAAGCTTCGTTTCATATTGGAAAAGTACAACATTCTCAATGTTGTTGATATTATATCTGTCTCATACAAATATTGTTCAACTAAGAATTTTTTAAATCAGTGCAGAGAACGGTATGGGATTTTATAAAACAATATATTTTGATTTTGTATGCGTATTTTTATTGAAAATACAGAGGATTCTCGGAAAAGTTAATCGATTGGGGATTGGGTCGATTAACTTTTCCGAAATATATACTAGTCCTAAAACGTCAAATACAAAAGCGAAAAATAGATCACGGATATATGAAAAGTTTGTAAGTAGAACTGAAGTTTTTGGACCTGAAATTAAATGAAAAAGAAAACTTATCCAATTAAATTCGACTATGTATATTTTTTCGCGACAAATACATGCAGGCTTCATCAGTGCCTGTTTCCGAACGTCTGTGTAATTTTAGGTTATTGCAAAGCTCATAAAAGTCTTTGCCAAACTTTTACCAACAAAACAAAAAAAAAGTTTGTTCCTATACGTTGTGTAGTTTCTGAGAAAAAGATACATAAAGTTTGAAAATCTTGTTTTTACAGGAGCAGCGTTTTATTCCGTCGAGGTTGATCCATGCCACACTGGAACGCTTATGTGTATGATCGTTTTTCGGCCACTTCCCGTGGTCGGATCATTACAAAATTAGTATTAAAATAAGCGGAAAAGACTGCAGAAACAAAATCTAAAATAAAAAGCAATGAAATAATTATTCAAAATTTTTAGATTTTTATGCCCTCTTAACTTTTCCGTAAGTGCTTTATATATTTATACCCAATGTACCTTATTACCCTCTGAGACTTAATGTCAAGAATAACGTGAACAAAACTTTGCTGACTCGCATGCCACAATGAATAGTCTCCGAAACGAAACATAAATCAGCTATTCCTTTAGCTGGAACTCAGTAATATTATTCACTTTGCAATAGCTGGTTGTATAAATTATTTGAAGTTGAGTGATGTATTGCAGCAAATTCAGCTTCATTTCTGTATGTGAAGGACATAGATTTAGATTGTCAATGACTAACACGTGCGATGTGTAAAAACCGATACCTGAACTATGAATGCAGTTTCCTAATTTGGTGAATGAGTGTATTGGAATTGATTTTTTCAAACACGACTTTACTGTGTGAAAATAACTTAAATGATAGCCGATCCTGGACAGCATTACCATTTGCAGTCATAAAACAAATTTGAAAACTGTGAATAAAGTATATAAATAATTAGAAATGCGCTTTTTGAAAGTCTAAAAGTTAAATTACTTTTATTTCGTGCTTTGCATGTCTTCGGCAACAAGGCATAAAGTAGTGACGAGATATTATTTGTTAGTTGGTTCACATGTGCGTTGAATGAATTGATGGTTTTATAAACAAAATATGACGAAAGCATTCGCGACATAACACCACCAATGCTGATAGAGTCGGAAGAATTATTGTTTCTTTCTCACCACGTTTTGCGTACGATAAAAGGAAAGAATATACACACAAGGTACGAAGTATTATTCTTTAAGCACCGGTACTTAAATGGTAGTGTTTGAGTATGAATCGCAATGAGGAAGTTTTTGCTCATGTTTATTTTTTTTGTTCATTTCTAGGATTATTATTCTTGATGTTCGATATACTTTTCATCATTTAGTACATTTTCCTTCCAGGTTGATGTCTTCAGAAGAGCTTCAATCTCAAAGCATATGTAATCACAATCTTGCATTCACAAGGCGAGAAATTCTGGCATTAATCTTTTACCATTGTCTAATTTATTTATTTACTAGCTGACCCGATAAACTTCGTATTGCCACATATTAAGCTATGTTGTACGTAAATCGTGAATCTCGGATGACCTTTGTCACAATCTCGAGTTTTGCAAGTTTCTGAGGAGTTCACGGGTGTTTTAATATACAAATTTTCCTCACAGTAAAGTAGAAAACAACTCCCCCCATTGCTTAGCCTGATAAAATGAAGCGGATAGCATTTATAGCAATATTGGCTATCATTACAAACCATTTCGCCGAATACCATTTTGCGGAACACCAATTCTCGGTTGACCATAACGTGGAGAATAGAGTTTTGCAGAATACCATTTCGCGAAAAACCTTACGCAGGATGCGCCATTTCACGGAAAATCTTTTCGTAGAAAGTACCATTTCGCAGGGGTGACCCAACTGAAGGAAAGTAATAGAGGTCAGTAGAACTAGGAAAATAAATAAACCTAGATAGTACTGATCTCTACGGGGGCCTGCCCCCGCCCCCTCCTCAGTAGTGGCCGGCGCTTCCGACAGTTTGATATTAATAGTTTCAGGTGGTCTTGTTATTGACTAATGTTTTATGAAAGAGTCTAAAATTTCTCGAGTTCGATTAGTTTTTGAGTTACGCAAAAATTTCTGTTTTATTTGTATGAGAGTCCTTATCCTCCTACCACAGGGGTGAGGGGTCTCAAACCATAAAAAAATTGCCTGCAAAACACCCCCATGCCAAATTTGGTTCCATTTGCTTGATTACTTCTCTAGTTATGAGGATATTTGAATCTCATTTGTATAGGACCCCCCCCTCAACTATTGAAAGGGGGAGGGGTCATAATTCCCCTCCTAAAGAGGGGAGGGGTCTCTATTCACAGTCGCCTTAAATGCGACTTAAATGCTATTTTGGCAAAATATACAACTACTTTACTGATAACCTTCTTATAGTGCTGACAATGCTAATTTACAGCTAATTACCGCCACGAAGAATTTGAATACAATTTTGGATGCTAATTTACAACACCATTTTACAACATGCAGTCAAAAAGCTAATATACAATAACGTAAATTATAAAATGCCAGATACGCTGATTTGCTGCTTATGTTAATGCTTATTAGTTACCAGAAATGGGTAGTTTAATACACAAATGTGCAATTTTTCCTCACAGTAAAGTAGAAAACAACTCCCATGTCCCCTCATTGCATAGCCAAAAAGCGGATAGTAATATTCGCCAGGATTGTACAACATTTCGCCGAATATCATTTTGCGAAAAACCTTAAGCGGAATGTACCATTTCACGGAAAATTTTTGACGTAGGACTACGTCTTTGTTTACTATCTGGAAGAGTGTAGCACTTTGTGAAAACGAAAATAGAAGTGTAACGTTGGAATGTAAGATTTCAAATGCTAATAACTACTAAACTACTGAACGAAACTGAACAATCTATATGTCGTTGGAAAGATAAAATGATCAGCAATTTTATGGAGGGACGAGAGAGCAATTTTATGGACGGCGTAAGAGGGGGGGCTCCTATACAAATGAAACACAAATTTCCTCAAAACTCGAGAACTAATCAAGCAAATGGAACTAAATTTGGCATGTGAGGGTTTTAGAAGGTAGAATTTTTTTCGATGGTGTACTGAGACCCCTTCCCCTTCTAAAAGGGGGGGCTCCCATACAAATGAAATACAAATTTCCTCATAAATCTAGAACTAATCAACCAAATGGAACCAAATTTGGCATGTGGGGATTTCAGAAGGCAAGAATTACTTTTATGGTGAATTGAAATCCTTCCCCTCTTTAGGAGGGGGGGCTCCCATTCAAATAGTATACAGATTTCCTCATAATTCGAGAACTAATCAATCAAAAGAAACCAAATTTGGCATGTGGGGGTTTTTGGAGGTAAGAATTTTTTCTATAGTGTACTGAGACCTCTTCCCCTTCTAAGAGAGGGGGGATCCCATACAAATGAAATACAAATTTCCTCATAATTCGAGAGCTAATCAAGCAAATGGATCCAAATTTGGCATGTGGGGGTTTATGGAGGCATGAATTTATTTTATGATAGTTTGAGACCCCTGGTAGGAGGATAAGGACTCTCATACAAATAAAACAGAAATTTTTGCGGGTGTGCCATATTTTCATGCTATGTAACAAACGGTAAACTGTGAAAGTAAACTAGTAAAACATTCTCGAAGCAAAAGACAGTGAATCGACGCCGTTAACTTACGTGCCTGTTGCTATTCATGCCAAAAAAGGACATTCGAATGGCACGTCATATTTGCGATGAACGTGCTTTGGCTTTAATGTTATTTGTAACCAATGGCCCTTTTGAAGGTCACAAGCGAGTAAAAGTAAGATTGTTGAAACATGTTAAGCTACGCATAATCATATTTTATACAATAATCTGGAGGCTGGTCATTCATTACTATTTCAACCTTTACACAAGTGATTTTTTATAGAAATCTTCAATGCCTCAATGGTTGCAGGTGTTGTACTTATGAACCCACGTCCACGTATTTTCGAAGCCACCATTGCATTCAATGAAGAATTGAATCTGAATATTACGCTCTCTTTTAAAAATTCACTCAAACAATGGGACTCACAGATTCTTATAAACATACATATGCCAGAAATGCAGTCTTTGATCTAATGATCTGATATAGTCCTACGTCACCCTTTCGTACAACCCTTAGGGCTGTATACCTTGTAGTTTTTTGTGGGAAGTACCATTTCGCGATCCTCTCCTTACTCGCTGTCGCTCGTTCCAGGAAACCCAGGCAGACCTAGGAAAACAAACAAACCTAGACAGTAGTGATTTCTGCGGGGAGTTGCCTCGCCCCAGGGCAACACTCGCGGCCCTCTCGTCCTGAAAGATCTAGTGTTACTATAGATAGTTTTTGTGGTCGTGTTATTGATTAATGTTTTATGAAAGGGTCTCGTATTTCTCGAGTTCGATTAGTTTTTGAGTTTCGCAAAAATTTCTGTTTTATTTGTATGAGAGTTCATATCCTCCTACCACAGGGGTGAGAGGTCTCTAACTATCATAAAATAAATTCAAGACTCCAAAATCTCCCACAGGCGAAATTTGGATCTGTTTGCTTGATTAGTTCTCAAGTTATAAGGAAATTTGAATTTCGTTTGTATGGGAGCCGCTTCTCCTAAACAGGAGAGGGGTCTTAATTCATAATAAAAAAATTTCTGCCCCCTAAAAGCCCCACATGCCAAATTTGGTTCCATTTGCTTGACTAGTTCTCGAGATAAGAGGAAATTTGCATTTCATTTGTATAGAAGCCTAGCCTCTTAAAGGGGAGATGGGTCATAACTCGCTTTCTAAAGAGAAGAGGGGTCTCAATTCACCATAGAAAAAAATCTTGCCTCCAAAACCACTTACATGTCAAATTTGGTTCTATTTGATTGATTAATTCTCGAGTTATGACGAAATTTGTATTATCATTTGTATAGGAGCCTCCCCTTCCTAAAGCGGAGAGGGGTCCTAATACACCATAGAAAATATTCTTGCCTACAAAAACACCCACATGTCAAATTTGGTTCCATTTGCTTGATTAGTTCTAGAGTTATGAGGAAATTTGTATTTCGATGTATTTCCCTCCGAAAAAGGTAAGGAGTCCTAATCTATCAAAGAAAAATGGTCCAAAAACACCCACATGCCAAATATAGTTCCATTTGCTTGATAAGTTCTCGAATTATGAGGACATTTGTTCATTTGTGTAGAAGCCTCCCCTCTTAAATTGGGGAGGGGTCCTAGTTCACCATAGAAAATATTTTTGCCTCCAAAAACCTCCACATGCCAAATTTGGTTCTATTTGCTTGATTAGTTCTCGAGTTATAGGGAAATTTGTATTTCATTTGTATAGAAGCCACCCCCCCCTCCTAAAGTGGAGAGGGGTCCTAATTCATCATAGAAAAAATTCTTGCCTCCAAAAACACCCACTTGCCAAATTTGGTTCCATTTGCTTGATTAGTTCTGAAGTTATGAAGAAATTAGTATTTCGTTTGTATGGGAGCCCCCCTCTTAAAGTGAGGAGGGGTCCCAATATAAAGTACACTGTTCACTACTCGTTTTACATTTACCGAAGCGGACGGTTTACCGAGATTTACTATAATTATTCGACGTTTAGCAATAGCCCGCGTGGTAGATCAACGGATCTCGGGGTTGATCAAGGGACTTATTTCTTCCGTCGGCGATAGCCCGATTGAGGTCGCATTGAGTACTCTAAGTCTGAAGTCAGAATGGCTTGCTTTATTACTTGAGGGGTTTGCTTTTATAGTTAAATTTTGGTGGAAAATATCGGTAATGCATATCGATATTTTCCTTATTCTAAATGCATTCTTAAAGCTTAAAAGAGATAGACTACTGGGACAGAAAGATTCTTTGTTCGGTACATTTGGTTCTGGAATTGTAATTCGAATCCTTACACCGAGTCACATAGGCCACCGACATGTCGGAGAGCCAGCTCAGCAGAATGCGTGCACTTGTGAAGTGTATGCATGGCGCTGGTGCTTGCGTTCGGTGCCCGCCGTGTGTCTCAATACGGTCGGAGTTGTCTGTTTTGTTTTGACCTGTTGCATAATATTTATTTACATGATGATGTGTATGGCTAGGGTAGAGTACGGATAGTACACCAATTCACCATAGAACACATTCTTGCCCTCGAAAACTTTCAAATTCCAAATTTTGTTCTATTTGCATGATTAGTTCTCGAGTTATGAGGAAATTTCTATTTCATCTGTATAGCAGCCCCTCCTCATAAAGTGGGGAGGGGTCCCAATTCATCATAGAAAATATTTTTGGTTCTATTTGCTTGATTAGTTCTCGAGTTATATAGAAAATTGTATTTCATTTGTATAGGAGCCCCCATCCTAAAAAGGGGAGGGGTCCTAAATCATAAGAGAAAAAATTCTTGTTACCAAAAATACCCACATGCCAAATTTTGTTCTATTTGCTTGATTAGTTTTCGAGTCATGCAGAAATTTGTGTTTCATTTGTATGGGAGCCCCCCCTCTTAGTGGGGGGAGGGGTTTCTAACCATCACAAGAACCTTTCCTGGCCCCAAAAAACCTCTACATGCATATTTTCATGCCCATTGGTTCAGTAGTTTTTAGACAGACAGACAGACAGACAGACAGACAGACAGACAGACAGACAGACAGACAGACAGACAGACAGACAGACAGACAGACAGACAGACAGACAGACAGACAGACAGACAGACAGACAGACAGACAGACAGACAGACAGACAGACAGACAGACAGACAGACAGACAGACAGACAGACAGACAGACAGACAGACAGACAGACAGACAGACAGACAGACAGACAGACAGACAGACAGACAGACAGACAGACAGACAGACAGACAGACAGACAGACAGACAGACAGACAGACAGACAGACAGACAGACAGACAGACAGACAGACAGACAGACAGACAGACAGACAGACAGACAGACAGACAGACAGACAGACAGACAGACAGACAGACAGACAGACAGACAGACAGACAGACAGACAGACAGACAGACAGACAGACAGACAGACAGACAGACAGACAGACAGACAGACAGACAGACAGACAGACAGACAGACAGACAGACAGACAGACAGACAGACAGACAGACAGACAGACAGACAGACAGACAGACAGACAGACAGACAGACAGACAGACAGACAGACAGACAGACAGACAGACAGACAGACAGACAGACAGACAGACAGACAGACAGACAGACAGACAGACAGACAGACAGACAGACAGACAGACAGACAGACAGACAGACAGACAGACAGACAGACAGACAGACAGACAGACAGACAGACAGACAGACAGACAGACAGACAGACAGACAGACAGACAGACAGACAGACAGACAGACAGACAGACAGACAGACAGACAGACAGACAGACAGACAGACAGACAGACAGACAGACAGACAGACAGACAGACAGACAGACAGACAGACAGACAGACAGACAGACAGACAGACAGACAGACAGACAGACAGACAGACAGACAGACAGACAGACAGACAGACAGACAGACAGACAGACAGACAGACAGACAGACAGACAGACAGACAGACAGACAGACAGACAGACAGACAGACAGACAGACAGACAGACAGACAGACAGACAGACAGACAGACAGACAGACAGACAGACAGACAGACAGACAGACAGACAGACAGACAGACAGACAGACAGACAGACAGACAGACAGACAGACAGACAGACAGACAGACAGACAGACAGACAGACAGACAGACAGACAGACAGACAGACAGACAGACAGACAGACAGACAGACAGACAGACAGACAGACAGACAGACAGACAGACAGACAGACAGACAGACAGACAGACAGACAGACAGACAGACAGACAGACAGACAGACAGACAGACAGACAGACAGACAGACAGACAGACAGACAGACAGACAGACAGACAGACAGACAGACAGACAGACAGACAGACAGACAGACAGACAGACAGACAGACAGACAGACAGACAGACAGACAGACAGACAGACAGACAGACAGACAGACAGACAGACAGACAGACAGACAGACAGACAGACAGACAGACAGACAGACAGACAGACAGACAGACAGACAGACAGACAGACAGACAGACAGACAGACAGACAGACAGACAGACAGACAGACAGACAGACAGACAGACAGACAGACAGACAGACAGACAGACAGACAGACAGACAGACAGACAGACAGACAGACAGACAGACAGACAGACAGACAGACAGACAGACAGACAGACAGACAGACAGACAGACAGACAGACAGACAGACAGACAGACAGACAGACAGACAGACAGACAGACAGACAGACAGACAGACAGACAGACAGACAGACAGACAGACAGACAGACAGACAGACAGACAGACAGACAGACAGACAGACAGACAGACAGACAGACAGACAGACAGACAGACAGACAGACAGACAGACAGACAGACAGACAGACAGACAGACAGACAGACAGACAGACAGACAGACAGACAGACAGACAGACAGACAGACAGACAGACAGACAGACAGACAGACAGACAGACAGACAGACAGACAGACAGACAGACAGACAGACAGACAGACAGACAGACAGACAGACAGACAGACAGACAGACAGACAGACAGACAGACAGACAGACAGACAGACAGACAGACAGACAGACAGACAGACAGACAGACAGACAGACAGACAGACAGACAGACAGACAGACAGACAGACAGACAGACAGACAGACAGACAGACAGACAGACAGACAGACAGACAGACAGACAGACAGACAGACAGACAGACAGACAGACAGACAGACAGACAGACAGACAGACAGACAGACAGACAGACAGACAGACAGACAGACAGACAGACAGACAGACAGACAGACAGACAGACAGACAGACAGACAGACAGACAGACAGACAGACAGACAGACAGACAGACAGACAGACAGACAGACAGACAGACAGACAGACAGACAGACAGACAGACAGACAGACAGACAGACAGACAGACAGACAGACAGACAGACAGACAGACAGACAGACAGACAGACAGACAGACAGACAGACAGACAGACAGACAGACAGACAGACAGACAGACAGACAGACAGACAGACAGACAGACAGACAGACAGACAGACAGACAGACAGACAGACAGACAGACAGACAGACAGACAGACAGACAGACAGACAGACAGACAGACAGACAGACAGACAGACAGACAGACAGACAGACAGACAGACAGACAGACAGACAGACAGACAGACAGACAGACAGACAGACAGACAGACAGACAGACAGACAGACAGACAGACAGACAGACAGACAGACAGACAGACAGACAGACAGACAGACAGACAGACAGACAGACAGACAGACAGACAGACAGACAGACAGACAGACAGACAGACAGACAGACAGACAGACAGACAGACAGACAGACAGACAGACAGACAGACAGACAGACAGACAGACAGACAGACAGACAGACAGACAGACAGACAGACAGACAGACAGACAGACAGACAGACAGACAGACAGACAGACAGACAGACAGACAGACAGACAGACAGACAGACAGACAGACAGACAGACAGACAGACAGACAGACAGACAGACAGACAGACAGACAGACAGACAGACAGACAGACAGACAGACAGACAGACAGACAGACAGACAGACAGACAGACAGACAGACAGACAGACAGACAGACAGACAGACAGACAGACAGACAGACAGACAGACAGACAGACAGACAGACAGACAGACAGACAGACAGACAGACAGACAGACAGACAGACAGACAGACAGACAGACAGACAGACAGACAGACAGACAGACAGACAGACAGACAGACAGACAGACAGACAGACAGACAGACAGACAGACAGACAGACAGACAGACAGACAGACAGACAGACAGACAGACAGACAGACAGACAGACAGACAGACAGACAGACAGACAGACAGACAGACAGACAGACAGACAGACAGACAGACAGACAGACAGACAGACAGACAGACAGACAGACAGACAGACAGACAGACAGACAGACAGACAGACAGACAGACAGACAGACAGACAGACAGACAGACAGACAGACAGACAGACAGACAGACAGACAGACAGACAGACAGACAGACAGACAGACAGACAGACAGACAGACAGACAGACAGACAGACAGACAGACAGACAGACAGACAGACAGACAGACAGACAGACAGACAGACAGACAGACAGACAGACAGACAGACAGACAGACAGACAGACAGACAGACAGACAGACAGACAGACAGACAGACAGACAGACAGACAGACAGACAGACAGACAGACAGACAGACAGACAGACAGACAGACAGACAGACAGACAGACAGACAGACAGACAGACAGACAGACAGACAGACAGACAGACAGACAGACAGACAGACAGACAGACAGACAGACAGACAGACAGACAGACAGACAGACAGACAGACAGACAGACAGACAGACAGACAGACAGACAGACAGACAGACAGACAGACAGACAGACAGACAGACAGACAGACAGACAGACAGACAGACAGACAGACAGACAGACAGACAGACAGACAGACAGACAGACAGACAGACAGACAGACAGACAGACAGACAGACAGACAGACAGACAGACAGACAGACAGACAGACAGACAGACAGACAGACAGACAGACAGACAGACAGACAGACAGACAGACAGACAGACAGACAGACAGACAGACAGACAGACAGACAGACAGACAGACAGACAGACAGACAGACAGACAGACAGACAGACAGACAGACAGACAGACAGACAGACAGACAGACAGACAGACAGACAGACAGACAGACAGACAGACAGACAGACAGACAGACAGACAGACAGACAGACAGACAGACAGACAGACAGACAGACAGACAGACAGACAGACAGACAGACAGACAGACAGACAGACAGACAGACAGACAGACAGACAGACAGACAGACAGACAGACAGACAGACAGACAGACAGACAGACAGACAGACAGACAGACAGACAGACAGACAGACAGACAGACAGACAGACAGACAGACAGACAGACAGACAGACAGACAGACAGACAGACAGACAGACAGACAGACAGACAGACAGACAGACAGACAGACAGACAGACAGACAGACAGACAGACAGACAGACAGACAGACAGACAGACAGACAGACAGACAGACAGACAGACAGACAGACAGACAGACAGACAGACAGACAGACAGACAGACAGACAGACAGACAGACAGACAGACAGACAGACAGACAGACAGACAGACAGACAGACAGACAGACAGACAGACAGACAGACAGACAGACAGACAGACAGACAGACAGACAGACAGACAGACAGACAGACAGACAGACAGACAGACAGACAGACAGACAGACAGACAGACAGACAGACAGACAGACAGACAGACAGACAGACAGAATCCTGTTTTATAGGTATAGATTCATACAAAAATCACCGGCTTTAGCATTGGGAGACGAATTGCGCTACATTCGTAGTCCTACTTCAAGGGGGGACTCCCATACAAAGGAAATACAAATTTCCTCATAACTCGAGAAGTAATCAAGCAAATGGAACCAAATTTGGCATGTGGGGGGTTTTGGAGGCCGAAATTTTTTTAATGATGGCTTGAGACCCCTCACCCTTGGTAGGGGGATAAGGACTCTCATACAAATAAAACAAATTTTTGCGTAACTCAAAAACTAATCGAACTCGAGAAATTTTAGACTCTTTCATAAAACATTAATCAATAACAAGACCACCAAAAACTATCAATAGTAATATTAGATAATTCAGCGCGAGACGGCCACAGGCCGCGAATGTTGCCGGCGACCTGCCGTCGGAAGCGCCGGGCACTGCGGGGGACAACCCCCGGTAGAGATCACCTCTAGCTAGGATTATTTATTTTCCTAGATCTACTGGCCTCTATTACGTTCCTTCAGTTGGGTCACCCCTGCAAAATGGTACTTTCTACGAAAAGATTTTCCGTGAAATGGCACATCTCGCGTAAGGTTTTTTCGTGAAATGTTATTCTACGAAACTCTATATTCCGCGTTATGGTCAACCGAGAAATGGTATTCGGCGAAATGGTTTGTAATGACGGCGAATATTTAAATGCTATCCGCTATATTTTATCAGGCTAAGCAATGGGGGGAGTTGTTTTCTACTTTACTGTGAGGAAAATTTGTATATTAAAACACCCATAAACTCCCTAGAAACTTGCAAAACTCAAGATTGTGACAAAGGTCATCCAAGATTCACGATTTATGTACAACATAGTTTAATTTGTGGCAATACAAAGTTTGTCGGGTCAGCTAGTTAGAAATAAAAACGAAAACCATTCAAGTCAATTCCAAAAAAACGATTACTAACACATGACACTGAAAACGCGCAACTGACTCTACTTCTCGAATTCGTCGTATTTGAGTCGTTATTTTCATTCATACCTGACGAAAACTAAATAGATTTGTCGAACTCCTTTTCTTCGTCGCTCGAAAAAAACGTTGATTGTGTTGCCCGAAAAAAAAACGTTGGAAATAGCTCTCTGTGAGTTATAAAAATGCTGGTATTTCCAATAACTTGTGTTGCAAGGGACGGAAAAGGCACCCACGACGGCCAAAAGCGAGATTAAAAAAAGAACAAAAAATCAGAGGGGTTGTGTACAAGTCACGACCGCATATATAGGTGACGCAGGACTACGTAAGTCTCTTTGTAGTGATAGTAGCATGTATTCATGCTTGTAATCATTCGATTCTTCATGTATACATGCTATGTGCAACATATATACATGCTACATGCGTTGTATGTAACGTTTATCAAAGTAGTAACATTGCATACGTTCAATTCTCAAAAGATTGTGCATTTGAAAACAATTTAACAAAATCAAGAACACAAACTATTATTTTCCTGCTACCTTACTGTAATTAAAGATTGTTTTTATTATCCATGGTTTCCCACGTTGAAGGGATTTTACCAATTCAATCCTATTTTATCAACAGCACATCTTTTCACTACACTTCTAATGAAACGGCAAGCTTGCGTATTCATACAGAGCCGTATTATAACCGAACACTACAGCTGTAGCACATTTTTCCAACACAGATATCAAATTCGCCGAGGTTTAATCGTCACGCAGTAAAGAATTTGCGATCTGTTGGGACGACGAACTTGTGTCATTTTTTCTGGCACACTTCCCTAACATAGACATCAGATTGGACTAGGTTTATTCGCGTTCGTAAGAAATCTGTTGGCACGAGGGGGTTTTGTCACTCTCTCTGGCGTACTTCCCAAGCAAGGACATCAAAATGGTCTAGGTTGAACCGCGGTGTTAAGAAATCTTGTTGAAATGAGGGAACTTTGTCACTTGTTTTGGCTTACTTCCCAAGCACAGATATCAAATTGGTATAGGTTTAGATCATCGTAAAGAACCTTCCAACCAATCACGAAGCGAGAATTCTGGTAAAACATAGGTTCATTATTTTCAATTTTTCAATAGTTCAACATCAAGAATCCATACTTTTCTTCATCAATTCTTAGAAGATTTTCCGATCGATTGATGTAAGAATATTGAAAATCGATCGGAAAACCGCTGAGCTATTAGCGCTCAAAATCTTTCATTTTTCGTGACGCTCGCATTTTTCGACTTTTTGGAATGACACCCTATCTCAAAACTTGCCGTAAGACGTAGTCCTATGTCAAAAAATCACTTACCCCATAAGTTTCCACAATCCTATCACGACCATTCTGTCGCTCGTTGTTCCTCAGAAGTAGCTTTTCTAACGAAAAGCGAACCGACGCTGCAATTCTTACTAAAGTTTCCCTGTAAGAAGGCACTTCCTGCTAAAACGGTATTGATTACTCGCACACTATTTAGTTATTGGTAAACGCACTCCATGAATCACAGATTTCAAATATCTGCTCAAAACTTATTCCGAACGGTGAAGTGAATGCAGGATTTTTAACTTTTTTAACTTTTCTGCAGTTGAATTGGCTTCTATTCTCGTTTTCTCAGGGTTCTGTTACGTTGTGATCCACCGTGTAAAATGCAGCCTCGAAATTTTTCAACATTAAATTCTGTTCGTATGCGAAATATTTAGTTTCACTCAGCACCGATTACCACACTCGTTATACGTTTTACACACGTACTGCTTTTAGCCCCTTAGATGGTCCAATTTTGCAGCAAATTTCACTTTACTTGACGAGTTACACTTTCTTCGACTCTTAATTACTTTTCTTCTTATTACGAACAGTGACGTAAATGCAGTGCAGAAGTCGGGAAATTTGCTGAACGAAAAACTTTTTTACCTTTTTCCAATTTTCGAGATGGCTGGTCTAATTGGTTTATTGTTCACACACAGCCCACTACGGTTGCTCTCATATAAAACACCGTCTCTTGCTCACTAACTTATTCAATACGGTCACTCGAATCGCTCGCTTTCACAGTTTCACTTATTTGATTTCACTTTCATGGATCCCAATGTCGCGAGATTGTTTAGCCAGTCAGAAATGGCGTACCGAGGGAAGTATCTTTCCCTTTTTTTCTGCTGAAAAGTAGATGTGCCACCCTTTCTACTGGGTAACCTTTTCTTTTTTTTTTTGAAAATAAAAATCCGTATTTATTCTCACTACCGACCAGACGGGTCGGCATGTCGAAACCGAATCCCTTAATTTATTAAACTTTTTATACAAATTAGTTCTTACCTGCTAAAAACGCTCTTCGCCCTAAGGAAACACCTTCTTCTTGAGGTAGTTCCGTCTAGTGATGTCCGTTAATCGTTCGATTAATTCAACTAATCGAATAATTATAAAAATATTCGAATAATTTCTAATCGAATACTGGCAGCACGAGTAGTTGAATTAATCGAATAGTTCAAAGGAAATAATATGAATGCGAATAATCCCCGAATAATGGCCGCTAATCGTTCATAATCGTTCGATTAATCGCATTAATGAAAAAAATATTCGAATATTTCTAATCGAATACCACTAGCACGAATAGTTGAATTAATCGATTAGTGCAGACAACGCTCGCATATTAATCGGTAATCGAATAATTGAAAATTTCGGACATCACTAGTTCCGTCCTATTCTGCCTAGCGGCAGACCTCACACTGTCCGTCGAGCTTCTCTCTCACGCATACATTTTGGCCCGTGGCTTTAGTACCGAACAGTTCGCCCTCCATTCTCCAGTCGGCAAAAATGCAACGGATGTTTTGGAAATTGTTCGTTGCCGCAGGTTAAGAAACATGCACGTTCGTTCAGCTAGAATGTGGTGCAAACGCGACGTTTTTTTTTCATTTAAGTATTTTGCCCTACCGGCGCCGTCGCTCGATCGAGACACCGACCGGCGCGGGTAATCGAATTGAATGTCAAATTTATGTTCGGAGCTGATTCATCCGGGTTCAGCCAGATAAAAATGCGTGCCTGCATCGTTATGAGGAAATGAGGGTCGCTTCAGCCGTTTTAAAAACGTAGGCGAGATCTTTAACAAATAACTGATACTGGACTGATACTGAACTGATTTTTTAATGAGAACATCTATGCAAAGAAAAATGATAAATTAAAATCGATTTTCGAAGCTCCGTTGAATCGCTCAATTGGAAGATCAACAAACAATTAACAATAAATCTTGCTTTTTTCAGGGACAAAGAACGAGTACGGATTCAAAGCTTTTGTTGATTATCTATCGAAAGATAAGCAGTTCTTCAGCAGGTAATTTAATAATATATAGTAATATATGAGGCTTGTTACAAGCGTATCGACTTTGATTTTATTAATCCGTTATGACTCGGTGTATCATTGGAAATACATGAAAAACTTTATACGCTGGGACATAATGTATTAAGCAGTGATAATTGATTTTGTCTTGTTATAGATTACCTTCATTTCAATTGGAAAGAGTGCCAATGCTTATGATAACTTAATAAGAAGAGTAACGTTCTTGATAAGAAGAGTGCCTTATTGATATGTAATTACTGATTACGTCACAAATTCGATCGAGTAGCACATTCAAATACACGGTTATAATGTCTTCCGCTCTGCTAGAGGCACGGTCATACCGGCCGTTTAAGTCCAGTGAAGAGTATTTATATGCTATGCGGGAAGACCTGGCTGAATGGCTAAACACGATGTATCCAGAATTACACATTAATGTGAATAACTTTATGGATCGACTAGATACTGGTGTTGCACTTTGTAAGGTAAATTAATTTATATTTCTGTATAAACATATATAAATGAATATATATATATATATATATATATATATATATATATATATATATATATATATATATATATATATATATATATATATATATATATATATATATATATGGGTCATTCCACGGGAAATTTACAGTTAAAATTCTTTTTCTCTTCGGAATATTTTTTACGTTCTTTCTGCAAAAAAATCGACATGTATTTTTTTATTTTGATGTTACTGTTGGAATTCTCAAGATATGATTTTTTAAAGTATTGTAATCTGAACAAATTACTTTTTTTTAAATGCTGATTGTAAACATAGTTTATAATATCAAAAAATGACTTTCTACCAGACGTGTTAACTATTCCACAAGCTTTCAAAATTAGTATACCATACCTCCTCTCGATTGTTTTTCAATAGTTAAATAGTGCATTTTCATAAACAATTGCAATTTTTTCAAAGTTGGAACTTTTCTTTTCTTGATTTTTTTATTTTAAAATATTTGTTGTTCTTTCTCGAAGAAGTATGCAAAATTTCGAAATGGAGAAATGAAAACTCTGGAAGTTATGAGTTTTTATGTCTTAGCGCGTGTTTTCATATATATATCTATACCTATAAAGAAGGATTTCTGTCTGTCTGTCTGTCTGTCTGTCTGTCTGTCTGTCTGTCCGTATGTTCCTTATAGAATCGAAAACTACTGAACCAATCGGCATGAAAATATACATGTAGAGGTTTTTTGGGGCCAGGAAAGGTTTTAGTGATTGTTAGAAACCCCTCCCCCCACTAAGAGGGGGGGCTCCCATACAAATGAGACACAAATTTCTGCATAACTCGACAACTAATCAAGCAAATAGAACAAAATTTGGCATGTGGGTGTTTTCGGTGACAAGAATTTATTCTATGGTAAATTGAGACCCCTCCCCTCTTTATAAGGGGAATTATAACTCCTCTCCTCTTTAAAAGGGGGGCTTCCATACAAATTTCATCATAACTCGAGAACTAATCAAGCAAATGGAACCAAATTTGGCATGTGAAGGTTTTCGAGGGCAAGAATATTTTCTATAGTAAATTAGGACCACTCCCCACTTTAAGAGGGGGGGCTCCTGTACCAAAGAAACACAATTTTCCTCATAACTCGAGAAGTAATTAAGCAAATGGAACCAAATTTGGCATGTGGGTGTTTTTGGAGACAAAATTTTTTTCTATGATGAATTGGGACCCCTCCCCGTTTTAGGAGGGGGGGATCCTAAACACATGAAATACAAATTTCCTCATAACTGAAGAACTAATCAAGCAAAAGGAACAAAATTTGGCATGTGGAAGTTTTCGAGGGCAAGAATATTTTCTATGGTAAATAAGGACCCCTCCCCACTTTAAGAGGGGGGGCTCCTATACAAACGAAATACAAATTTCCTCATAACTCGAGAACTAATCAAGCAAATGGAACAAAATTTGGCACGTGGGTGATTTTGGAGACAAAATTTTTTTCTATGATGAATTGGGACCCCTCCCCACTTTAGAAAGGGGGGCTCTCATACAAATGAAATGCAAATTTCCTCATAACTCGAGAATTAATCAAGGAAATGGAACCAAATTTGGCATGTGAAAGTTTTCTAGGGCATGAATATTTTCTATAGTGAATTAGAACCCCTCCTCACTTTAAGAGGTAGGGCTCCTATACAAACGAAATACGAATTTCCTCATAATTCGAGAACTAATCAAGCAAATGGAACCATATTTGGCATGTGGGTGTTTTTGGAGGCAACCATTTTTTCTATGATGAATTAGGACCCCTTACCTTTTTAAGAGGGGGAGCTCTCATACAAACGAAATACAAATTTCCTCATAACTCTAGAACTAATCAAGCAAATGGAACCAAATTTATCATGTGGGTATTTTTGGTATATTGGTATATTTTCTATGGATTTCCCCACTTTGAGAGGGGGGGGGCTCCTATACAAATGAAAAACAAATTTCCTCATAACTCGAGAACTAATCAAGCAAATGAAACCAAATTTGACATGTAAGTGGTTTTGGACGCAAGATTTTTTTCTATGGTGAATTGAGACCCCTCTCTTCTTTAGAAAGCGAGTTATGGCCCATCTCCCCTTTAAGAGGGTAAGCTTCCATACAAATGAAATTCAAATTTCCTCTTATCTCGAGAACTAATCAATCAAATGGAACCAAATTTGGCATGTGGGAGTTTTAGATGGCAGAAATTTTTTCTATGGTGAATTACGACCCCTTCCCCTTTTAAGAGGGGAGCTCCCATACAAATGAAATTCAAATTTCCTTATAACTTGAGAACTAATCAAGCAAATGGAACCAAATTTGGCAAGTGGGAGATTTTGGAGTCTTGAATTTATTTTACGATAGTTCGAGTGAGAGGTCTCTACCCCTGTGGTAGGGGAATATGGACTCTCATACAAATAAAACAGAAATTTTTGCGAAACTCAAAAACTAATCGAACTCGAGAAATTTGAGACTCTTCCATAAAACATTAGTCAATACAAAACCACAAAAACTATCTATAGTAACACTAGATCATTCAGGACAAGACGGTCGCGAGTGTTGCCGGTGACCCGCCGCCGGAAGCGCCGCCCACAGGGTGGCTTGCAAAACTCGAGATTGTGACAAAGATCATCCGAGATTCATGATTTATGTACAACACAGGTTAATTTGTGGCAATACGAAGTTTGTCGGGTCAGCTAGTCTATATATATATATATATCTGTCTGTCCGTATGTTCCTTATAGAATCGAAAACTACTGAACCAATCGGCATGAAAATATGCATGTAGAGGTTTTTTGGGGCCAGGAAAGGTTTTAGTGATGGTTAGAAACCCCTCCCCCCACTAAGAGGGGGGGCTCCCATACAAATGAAACACAAATTTCTGCATGACTCGAAAACTAATCAAGCAAATAGAACAAAATTTGGCATGTGGGTGTTTTCGGTGACAAGAATTTATTCTAAGGTAAATTGAGTCCCCTCCCCTCTTTATAAGGGGAATTACAACTCCTCTCCTCTTTAAAAGGGGGGGCTTCCATACAAATTTCCTCATAACTCGAGAACTAATCAAACAAATGGAACTAAATTTGGCATGTGAAGGTTTTCGAGGGCACGAATATTTTCTATAGTAAATTAGGACCCCTCCCCACTTTAAGAGGGGGGGGGGCTCCTGTACCAAAGAAACACAATTTTCCTCATAACTCAAGAAGTAATTAAGCAAATGGAACCAAATTTGGCATGTGGGTGTTTTTGGAGACAAAATTTTTTTCTATGATGAATTGGGACCCCTCCCCGTTTTAGGAGGGGGGATCCTATACACATGAAATACAAATTTCCTCATAACTGAAGAACTAATCAAGCAAATGGAACAAAATTTGGCATGTGAGAGTTTTCGAGGGCAAGAATATTTTCTATGGTAAATAAAGACCCCTCCCCACTTTAAAAGGGGGAGCTCCTATACAAACGAAATACAAATTTCCTCATAACTCGAGAACTAATCAAGCAAATGGAACAAAATTTGGCACGTGGGTGATTTTGGAGACAAAATTTTTTTCTATGATGAATTGGGACCCCTCCCTACTTTAGAAAGGGGGGCTCCTATACAAATGAAATGCAAATTTCCTCATAACTCGAGAATTAATCAAGCAAATGAAACCAAATTTGGCATGTGAAAGTTTTCGAGGGCAAGAATATTTTCTATGGTGAATTAGGACCATAGAAAATATTCTTGCCCTATTAGGAATTATTAGGAATTAGGGGTCATATATATATATATATATATATATGACACATTCCGCGGGCCGGTATACCAGCCAGACATTTTATAAAAGTTGCTTTTAGCATTGTTGAATATTTTTTCATGATTGGGTAATGTTCAAAACTGCCATAACTGGCATTCGAGCATTTTCGGAAGTTATTTAAAACGTGTATCGAAAATAAATGAAATTTACAAGAAATAAATGATTTTTCGTGATATTTTTAAATATGCTACTACAGTGCACTAATCATCTCATAATATCACTTGTTTTCGACCAACTTACAAAAGAATATATGCTGAATCCATTATTTTGTATTTCAAGTGGATGAAATAGGGCCACCCACTAAACATTTTCATATGCATATCAGAGCAATAAATGAGTTATAAGTACCTATATATACCCTGAAAAATCGTATCTGATGCACAAAACTTGCATATGCGTACTAATTTGGAGGCCATATACGTACTACAAGATATACGTTAACAATTCAACTTTATAAGTCTTTGTATGGAATAAGATCCGACTCAAAGCGATTGGTTTTATTATGCTATACAATTCTGTACTGAAAGTCGTAGGTCAATCACTTCATATCGTCAAATACGATAGAATATAAACTTACGTACGCTTCATTAGTCAGTCAGGCTTCAAGTCAATAACGATAACACAGGTCTGCAAAAATAAAAAAATTTTCAGATGCATGAGATATTTTAGGTGAATCATATGTTTTTTGGGGTGCTGAATCCAAAACTGATTTCCGTTTTTCTCCATCACGTACAGATTTTTTGCAAATTATGCTTCTTATCTGGAAAAGTCACAAATTAGATGGAAAAATTATTATCACAGATTCGTATTAAAAAACCTAAATAAGATCTTTTTCTGTTATTTCAGTAAATTTTTACTTAATAAATACAGAAAAAATATTACTGGACTGAAATTTTTATCTATACTCTTTTTTGCCCTTCAACATTGGGTTAATGTACTCAGGTACGCTCACTTACGCAAATTCAATTGTTGTGCCTCACAGAAGCAAAATCTGTAGAAAATATGTAAGAAGCATTTATAGAGCTGAATATAATCTACAATTTTGTTGAATAGAGTAGTGCATTATTTTTTCCATTTATAATAAAGAGGGCCTTTAAGCCTTGTTATATAAGTAGAACGTTTGTTTGAGCTAAGGATAAAGATGCAATACTATTACAACGTAAATACAAAAGTAATGAAGTACTCAATTCAGAAAGATTGTAGATTGCATTCAGTTCTACAAATGTTTCATACATGACTTATCAAATTTGCTTCTATAAAGCAGTACAGTCGACTGAGCGCAAGTGGGTATATTTGAGCGCACCAAATTTGCGTTAAAATAATATTCTCCATAGTTTCTCCATAGTATATGGTTTTCTTCCAAAACATGCAAGGGTTTACATTAATAAATACAGTTCTGATGTGAAAATCGATTTTTTAATGTAATTTACATCCGGGATATTTCTGCTGCTTTATGTATAAAACCAACTTTCAAGATTATTCAACAAGTATTACATGAAAACGTGACGTGATGGACAATTTTTATTATTTTTTCTGAATTCAGTGGACAAAAATCTATAAGAATCAGTTGAAAAATCCTATGCAGTTTTTTTGATGCAGACCTGTGTAATTTTCGTACATTGATATACGAGTTGGTGTTTGCTGGGCATTTTCTTGCGTTGTAACGTCACGTAAAAGGCGTACTTTTTCGCTTTCGCAGGAAAGTACAAATTCGAACAATCTAATAATCCGTATTTTCTTTGTACTCAAAAAGACCTTTAAAACGGTGCCTAAAGAATGATGATAAGTTAAGTAGAACCACAGTTACAACTGAATGAAGCTCGCGTTGTAACGTCACGGCGGGCAGCTGGACGGTTTCAAAACAAGTGAGACATAAGTAATAGCATCGAAACCTTAAGACATAGCATAATAGTTACTTCAGATAAGTTTCTTCATTTAAAAAGCACTTTCTAGTGATAAAAAAACATTCGGACATTTTCTTTTTTTTCCATGTTGGGTATTTTTATCACTGCGACCATTTGTTTGATCTATTGTGATATATCCCCCGTTTTATTATAGCTATGTTGTCAAGATGACGTACCACTATCAGAAGTGATCGTCATTGTTTGACTAATAGCATTTGTCCAGCCCGGTGATGCACTTCGGATGAAGTGCACTACTGCGCTGGGAGTTGTTCTCCAAATATCAGAGGGTTCTAACAGCCCTCTTTCAAAGAACCTTAATCTTTTATTGAGAATTGCCGGACATCGGCATAACAGGTGTTCCGAGTCTTCTTTTTCTATGCCACAGAAGCGACATATATCATCTTGAAGTTTTCCCATTAGCTTCAGATGATATCGGCTCGGACAATGTCCTGTTATAAGACCAGTATAAATGCTAAGATCTTTCTTCGAAAGCTCCAGGATTTTGCGAGTCATTGAAACGTTTGGAGAGATAAACCGTTTCGACTGCCTAGCAATGAAAGTGTTATTCCAATTTGATTCCACTTTCGCACATTCCCATGCTTTTAGCTCCATTTTTAAAGCAGAGGCAGATAAACCACAGAAGGGCTCAGGTCCTACAAATTGATGAGATGATCCGAGTCTTGCAAGCGCATCAGCTCTTTCATTTCCATCGATTCCACAGTGACCTGGGACCCAATACAGGTTGACTTGATTACGACAAGACAATTTTTGGAGTAATTGAATACATTCCCAGACAAGTTTTGATGTGCATGTCGCCGACTTTAGAGCGTTTAGAGCTGCTTGGCTGTCTGACATGATGCATATATTTGAATGTCTATAGTTCCTGCGCAAGCACACAGTCGTACATTCTATAATTGCTTGTATTTCAGCTTGGAATACAGTTGGCCATCTGCCCATAGAAATTGACATGTCTATTCCTGGGCCAGTCACTCCTGCTCCAACTTGATTGTCCATTTTTGAACCGTCTGTATAGAAAACTGTCGAGCCTGGACGAAGATCGGGACCACCATCTTCCCAATAATCACGTCTAGGCTCAAATACCCGAAATATTCGATTAAAGTTGTATTTTTTCTCCATCCAATCTTCATTATTATTTACAATAGGATTAATACTAATAGTTTTTAGAATACTGAGATGACCTGTTAGATCACCTTCAAAGAGGTTCATTGATCTTTTGATTTTTAGAGCACTCTTTTCAGCTTCTAATTGTATAAACTGATGCAATGGAAGTATATAGAGTAAAGCATCCAATGCCTTCGATGGTGTACTTCTCATTGCACCTGTTATTGAAAGAGTGGCTAGCCTTTGAAGTCTTTCCAGCTTTTTTTGGGTAGCTTTCTCTTTCGTTTTTGGCCACCAGACCAACGAGGCATAGGTAATCCTGGGTCTGACAATTGCCGAATAGATCCAATAAATCATCTTCGGTTTCAGTCCCCATTGCTTACCAAAAGTTCTTTTACATATCCATAGAGCATTTGTAGCTTTGTTTACTGCTTGCTCTAGATGTGTGTTCCAATTGAGTTTTCTGTCAAGAAATACTCCAAGATATTTGACAGTGTCTGAAAGTTTTAAAAGTGTTCCTTTCAATCTGATGTTGTTTAATGTAAATTGTTTTCTTCTCGTAAATGGTATGATAGTAGTTTTATTGGCATTTATGCTGAGGCCCTGCCTATCACACCATGATGAAATCAAATTTAAAGCCATTTGCATTCGGTCAGCGATAATAGAATCAAATTTTCCTCGAACAATTATGACTATATCATCTGCGAAGCCAATTATTTCAAAGCCTAGCGCTGTCAACTTTTGAAGAAGATCATCAACTATTAAAGACCACAATAAAGGTGATATTACGCCTCCTTGTGGGCAACCTTTTACTGCTCTAACGCTTACAGATGAGCTTCCAAGGTTTGCTGATATCTCCCTTTTTGATAACATTTCGCTAATCCAGTGGATAATGGATATATCGAAACCACGTTTCGTCATAGCCGTAATCATTGAATTATGAGATGAATTATCAAATGCGCCTTCTATGTCTAGGAAGGCAGCTAGTGAAATTTCCTTCGCTTCAAATGACTTTTCTATTTTTTTTACAACAGTTTGTACTGCTGTTATCGAAGATTTGCCTTCTTGATATGCGAATTGATATTTGCTCAACGGATCTTGAGCTATATATGATGACTTTATATGCTCATCAATTATTTTTTCCATTGTTTTTAAGACAACAGAGGATAAACTTATCGGCCTGAAGGATTTAGGTGAAGTTTTATCCTTCTTATTAGCCTTCGGAATAAACGTGACCCGTACTTGTCGCCATACTCCTGGTATATGGCCTAGTATCAGGCTTGATTGAAAAAGGTTTGTTAGAATAGGTGTTAAAAACGCCTTGCCCTTCTGCAGTAGTACAGGAAGAATTCCATCCCTACCCGGCGATTTGAAGGGTTCAAAAGTGTCAATCGCCCATTCAACCTTGCTTCTCGTAAAAATTTTTTTGGCCAAAGTACAAGCATCATTCCTGTTTCTATCTAACCCAGTCATTTCATTCGCTATTTCGTGAATGTCTGTCCTGGTTTCAAGATTTACAGTTCTCAATGCCGGTGCACTTTGGTCTCCGCATGTATTAATGATTGAACAGGGAAAATGTGTTCTCATCATTAATTCTAATGTTTCCTTAGTTGAGTTAGTCAAAGAGCCGTCCTCTTTTTTCAATGTACCTAACCCATTAGAATGATCTTTAGCGAGGATTTTCTGCAATCTAGCGGTTGCTGGAGTATTTTCAATGTTTTCACATGTGTGCCTCCAGTGAATCGTCTTTGATCTTCGTATTTCCCTATTATAGGCAGTGAGAGTTTGTTTATACTCCTCCCACTGTTGTGTTCGTTTAGCCCGGTTAAATAATTTCCGAGTTTTCTTCCTAAATTTCTCCAAAGTTTTGTTCCACCAAGGTACATCTCTATTCGTAGAGCGTTCCTTTGCAGGACAGCTTTCGTGATAAGCTTGTTGGATCAGGTTTGAAAGTTGTTTTGAGTTGTCCTCAAGTTCTTCACATGTCCTTGAGCAATCTTTCAAATTCTTGACTCCAACCTTCAATTTCAAATTATACTGATCCCAGTTTGTTTTCCTGGGGTCTCTTATAATTTCCTTAAGTTGCTGATTAGCTTCGTAATCAAATATGATTTGCTTGTGATCGGACAAGGATTCTTCGTTCGATACGTGCCAGTTTTTTATATTATCAGTCATCGTTGGACTGCATAGTGTTAAGTCAAGTACTTCTTGCCTTATTGCGTTTACAAAAGTTGGCTTTTCCCCTTTATTGCATATATCTATATCATTTGATGATATAAAGTCTAAAAGGAGTTCACCTCTGTTATTGGTATCTGTGCTAGCCCAAACAGTGTGGTGGGCGTTTGCATCACATCCAATTAAAAATGTTTTGTTTTGTTTCTTGCAATAAGAAACCAAATTTACAACTTCTGATGGAGGTATTTCACCCACGTCTCCTGGAAAATATGCCGATGCTACGCAAATTTCAGTCTTGCCGTGGGTCGTTAGAACCTCCATCATTATTGCTGTGAGATCTTTTGTAATCAATTCTGTGATTGGAAAACTTTTTATGTTTTCACTTACCAAAATGGCAGCTCTTGGCGAGAGCTCACCTTCGGCATAAATCAATTTACACGACTTTGTAGGAATTCCTTGTATCCTACCTTTATAGGCCCACGGCTCCTGGATCAGTGCTACATCCAGGTTGCTTTCTGTGAATCTTCTACAAAGTACAGCAGTTGCTCCCTTTGCATGATGAAGATTCACCTGGACAAACTTAATATTTTTTCTTTGTTGTTTTATATGATTTGTGGTACGACCGGGCTGTTTTGGGTTTAGTCCTGCATCGTTGACACCACTGGATCCTGGGATTTGACTGATTATATCAGCATCGCCAGTTTCGTCTTCGGTCTTATCGATGTCAAGCTCACTCCTAAGCGCTGATCCCCCACTTGATTTGTTAATTACATTTAAATTAGAATTTTTATTAATTTTTTCCATCTTAATAGTTTTAATTTGCTGGATGAAAGAATCAACTGTTCTTTACCAGCTTAGAACAGAGGGAGCAATTTACTGCACGGGGTGCCCTGGTACCATACAGGCTCCGTTTGACCTTGGGAGACTTAATTAGACCCCCCCAAGCATTCATCCTTAGGCACGGGTCGCGTTACACCGAGGATTGGGGTCCTCTTCTGCACTTCACTCAAAGTGCAGCATGCTGCAATGTTGCTTGCTACATTGAGAGCAAAAGTTTTTTATAAGATTTGCCGCGGAAGAGACTCGGTGTGCAGATCTAGATGGATCCATCACATGTTTGCCATGGTCCAGCATTGCACACCGAAGGACAAATCTCAACACTCCTCCTTTATCCTGGCTTGTGACAGACAGTTCGGGTCCCGATCCAATTTTCCCATCACTTGTTCACTCTTTTTGTGGAGCCACGCGTGTTAGTTCATCGGCAAAGGTCCCTCACTGGCGGAGTTATTCGGACATTAGGGTGTCCTCAAGCAGATACAAAATTATTTTCTCTATTTTAAGTCAGAAATGATTGTTGTCTGCAGAAAATTTGTAGAAAAACTAATTTTAAGAATCTTCGTTGATTACTGCAGATTTATATTTCTTACATGAAAAAAGTTATAGAGCCTAACTCTTAGGGACACCCTTAAAAATAGTTTTTTTTCGATCTAGCTCTTTTACAGCGCTTCGTACGCCTTTTAGATGTTCTAAGAAATTGGTCATCGAGTTATATTGCACATTTTCGTCGAAGATAGTAGAGATCTATCTTTTATCCTTTAGGATCTATCCCTTGTTTCTTTTATTTATACATGTTCACCTACGGTTGCCTTCATAATAACTTTTGACGTAGGACTACGTCTTACGGCAAGTTTTGAGATAGGGTCATTCCAAAAAATCAAAAAATGCGAGCGTCACGAAAACTGAAAGATTTTGAACGCTAATTGCTCAGCGGTTTTCTGATGGATTTTCAATATTCTTACACCAATCGATCGGAAAATCTTCTAAGAATTGACCCAAATGAAGAAAAGTATGGATTCTTGATGTTGAACTATTGAAAAATTGAAAATAATGAACCTATGTTTTACCAGAATTCTCGCTTCGTGATTGGTTGGAAGGTTCTTTACGATGATCTAAACCTATACCAATTTGATATCTGTGCTTGGGAAGTAAGCTAAAACAAGTGACAAAGTTTCCTCATTTCAACAAGATTTCTCAACACCGCGGTTCAACCTAGACCATTTTGATGTCCTTGCTTGGGAAGTACGCCAGAGAGAGCGACAAAGCCCCCTCGTGCCAACAGATTTCTTACGAACGCGAATAAACCTAGTCCAATCTGATGTCTGTGTTAGGGAAGTGTGCCAGAAAAAATGACACAAGTTCGTTGTCCCAACAGATCGCAAATTCTTTACTACGTGACGATTAAAACTCGGCGAATTTGATATCTGTGTTGGAAAAATGTGCTACAGCTGTAGTGTTCGGTTATAATACGGCTCTGTATGAATACGCATGCTTGCCGTTTCATTAGAAGTGTAGTGAAAAGATGTGCTGTTGATAAAATAGGATTGAATTGGTAAAATCCTTTCAACGTGGGAAACCATGGATAATAAAAACAATATTTAATTTCAGTAAGGTAGCAGGAAAATAATAGTTTGTGTTCTTGATTTTGTTAAATTGTTTTCAAATGCACAATCTTTTGAAAATTGAACGTATGCAATGTTACTACTTTGATAAATGTTACATACAACGCATGTAGCATGTATATATGTTGCATATAGCATGTATACATGAAGAATCGAATGATTACAAGCATGAATACGTGCTACTATCAAAAACCAAAAACATGTTGTTAGTTTGTCTTTCGCTATTTTGACTTCGTAATTGTGGGGTTGTTCACAAATTACGTAGTGCAGTGGGAGGGATTCTAAGAAAGTGAGACACAAGTAATAACATCGAAACCTTAAAACATAGCATAATAGTTGCTTCAAACAAGTTTCTTCATTTAAAAAGCACTTCTAGTGGTGAAAAAATATTCGGACATTAGGGTGTCCTCAAGCAGATACAAAAAATAATTTCTTTATTTTAAGTCAGAAATGATTGCTGTCTACAGAAAATTTGTAGTAATACTAATTTTAAGAAACTTTATTGAATACTGAAGATTTCTATTTCTTGCATGAAAAAAGTTATAGAGAAAAACTCTTAGGGACACCCTTTAAAATAGTTTTTTTTATCTAGCGCTTTAATAACGCTTCGTATGCCTTGCAAATGTTCTAAGAAATTGGTGGTCTAATTAAATTACACATTTTTGTCGAAAATAGTAGAGCTCAATCATTTTCCATTTAGAAGCTATCACTGTTTTTTTTATTTTTACATGTACTCTTTAAGGGGGTGTATCTCTCGGGAGAGCAGCTATGCGCAGCTAAACTCACTTGTTTTTTGTGAGTCAATTTATGCTGTATTGCACCATGTACAACTTAGGGTAGAACATTGTGGAAAATCTAAAAAAAGTTATTATGAAGGCAACCGTAGATGAACATGCAGAAATAAAAGAAACAAGGGATAGCTCCTAAAGGGAAAAAGATAGATCTCTACCATTTTCGACAAAAATGTGCAATTTAACCGTTATGTGTTCGACAAAAAAACACCTTTAGGTGCTCGACAAGGGTACCCGGGTACCCACAAATTGAAACGCTTGTAACTTTGGCAATATTTGACCGATTTGGACCATCTTACCACCTAAAGATTTAGGAACTTATCCACTTTCAGCGGGGTTGCAACAGAACCGGAGGTGGTTCATCTGGTTCCCGGAAATCCGGTATTCCGAGAGTGTGTTCCGGAATTAAGGCACTTTTTAAGATTTTTGATGTAATCATAGTAATATGGGTATCCAAAATTCCTCAAATGACTCCGAAAGATCATTTTTCATAGTTTTAAAACCGTATAATGATTTATCCTCGGAATGGTCATTCTAGAACAAGTTCCCGTGGGACCTCCTGTGGCCACAGAACTGTTTGGCTTGCAACACTGGCAATTTGGGTATCTATATTCATGAAATTACTCCGGAAGGTCGTTTTTCATTGTTTTGACTCTATCTGATGATTTTGCCCCGGCATGGCCATTCCGGAACATATTCCAGTGGGGCTTCACAGTGGTCCAAAACCACATAAACGTGCGCATTACAGTTTTGAGTGGGAAAACTTGATTTTAGGTTTATGAAGGCTTTGGAAGAGTTTCTTGAAATTAAAAGTTCTATCGTTTGGTGGAATTCAAATTTTGATTAATTCCCCTAAAAGTAAAATAAAAATTTTATTTTTCTTCAGTTTCAATATAACACATTTACGGGTTCTGCAAGGTTTTAGAGCATATTATTACAAGAATTTTTCCAGAAGACAATAACCTTCTATCTCTTCAGCGAAGATAGAAAAATCCTTTTCAGCACTTTTTAGCTTTAATTCCGGAACACATCCTCGGAATACCGGATTTCCGGAAACCAGATGAACCACTTCCGGTTCTGTTGTAACCCCACTGGAAGTGGATAGGTTTCTGAATCTTTAGGTGGTAAGTTGGTCCAAATCGGTCAAATATTGCCAAAGTTACAAGCATTTCAATTTGTGGGTACCCGGGTACCCTTGTCGAGCACTTAAAGGGTAAAAAATTTCGAAGCTCCCCCTTTCCTCCCCCTTAAGTGCTACATGAAAACTTATTTTATAAAAAGTAATTTAGCGAGTTCTGAGATGTCACGGAGTTTCAGTATCTTGGGTCGAAGAAAAATTGCTTTGAAATCTGAAAAGGTACCCGGGTACCCTGTCGAACACATAACGGTTAATTCAATTACCAATTTCTTGGAACATCTAAAAGACGTCCAAAGTGTTATTAAAGAGATAGATAAAAAAAAACTATTTTTAAGGGTGTCCCTAAGAGTTTGGCTCTATAACTTTTTTCATGTAAGCAATAGAAACCTTCATTATTCAACGAAATTTCTTGAAATTAGTTTCTCTACAAATTTTCTGTAGACAGCAATCATTTCTGACTTGAAATAGAGAAAATAATTTTGTATCTGCTTAGGGACACCCTAATGTCCAAATGTTTTTCATCACTAGAAATTGCTTTTTAAATGAAGAAACTTTTCTGAAGCAACTATTATGCTATATCTTAAGGTTTCGATGCTCTTACTTATGTCTCACTTGTTTTGAAACCGCCCGGCTGACCGCCGTGACGTTACAACGCGAGCTTCAATCAGATGTAATTTAGGTTCTACTTAACTTATCTTCATTCTTAAGGCACCGTTTTGAAGGTAATTATGAGTGCAAAGAGAATACGGATTATTAGATTGTTCGAATTTGTACTTTTCTGCGAAAGCGAAAAAGTACACCTTTTTCGTGACGTTACAACGCAAAAAATGGCCCTTTTTAATCCACTTGAAATACAAAATAACTGCAAATTACATCCAAACTATTTTTGGAATGGATTCAGCATATATTTCTTTGTAAGTCGGTCGAAAACAAGTGATATTATTAAATGTTTAAGCGCACTGTAGCAACATTTTCAAAAATATCACGAAAAATAATTTATTTCTTGTAAATTTCATTTATTTTCGATACACGTTTTATATAACTTCCGAAAATCAAAATGAATGGAAAAATATTCAACTATGGTAAAAGCAACTTTTATAAAATGTCTGGTTGGTATACCGGCCCGCAGAATGTGTCATATATATATATATATGTATATATGTATATATGTATAAATATATATATATGTATATCTATATATATATATATATATATATATATATATATATATATATATATATATATATATATATATATATATATATATATATATATATATATATATATGTATATATATATGTTTTTTGTTTACGAGTTGGGAAATCTGCTGAGCACCTTAGAAGATACGGTACTATCAGACACCTGAGAAGATAACTCAGGGAGTGGGGTTTAGGTATCCCGACCCCCCTAATGGGGCGTGAGGATCCCGACCCACTAAAACCCTACTCGAGTCTCCAGCCTCAATCCCCCCTGGCACCACCTTATCGGTATTACTTCAGGGAGGGGCTATTGTGCTTAATGCACTCGCTTAGATAACTACTGGACTATGGTAGTTAGGCTGTTTATTCGCCGTTGATCGGCTCTCCAGTGGTTTTGTAGCTCGAGTACAATCTGGGTAGCAGCCGCTTTGACCGCTCCCCAGATGTCCGAGCTGGAACACATCTTTTGGACTAAGTTATCCGGGGTAGTGTCCTGTCCGCTCACTGCCATCATGCTGCTTCTCGCGCCCGCGAAACGAGGGCATATGAAGAAAGCATGTTCTGCCGTTTCCTCAACATCCACGCATTCGGGACACGCGGGGGACTCCGCATACCCAAACTTATGCAGATACTGTCTGAAGCAACCATGCCCTGACAGAATCTGTGTCAGGTGGAAATTGACTTCGCCGTGGCGCCTGTTGACCCACCCAGATAGTTCCGGGATAAGTCGATGTGTCCACCGACCTTTTGTGGAATTAGACCATGCCCGCTGCCATGTGGTCATCGAGGCCGATCTTGTGGTACTCTGTATGCCTCTAGTTCCACGTTGGTTGAAGCACTCTACGTCTTCGCTGATGATAATGCCAATAGGCATCATACCTGCTAAGACGCAGATTGCGTCATGTGAAACTGTGCGATACGCACTTGCCACTCTCAACCACATGAGACGATAGGTGCTTTCCAGCTTGGCTAGATAGCTTTTGGTACCTAACGCCGATGACCACACCGGTCCGCCATACCTAAGTATAGACTGGACCACGTTGGCTAATAGCCTTCGCTTGCTGCCATATACCGCAGAGCTATTAGACATCATACGAGACAATGCCGAGATAGCTGTGGAAGCCTTCTTGCAGGCATAGTCGACGTGGCTCCCGAACTTGAGCTTGTCGTCGACCATGACTCCCAGAAGTTTTAAGGACCGCGTTGACGAAATAGTGCAGTCCCCGACGCTGATCTTTGCTTGCTGTACCGACTTGCGGTTGTTCACCACGATAACCTGCGTTTTATGATGCGCTAGCTCCAGTTTCCTGGATCGCATCCAATCTTCAACAATGCTTATAGAGTGGGCAGCCGTCAACTCAATCTCTCTGATAGATTCACCATAGACTTCCAGGGTGATATCATCCGCAAAGCCGACAATCACCACCCCTACCGGGAACTTTAGCTTCAACACCTCGTCATACATGACGTTCCACAACACCGGGCCCAGTATGGAACCTTGCGGAACCCCTGCGGTGATTGGAACGCACTTCTGACCCTCCTCCGTGTTGTAGCATAGCACACGATTCTGGAAATAATTTTCCAGGATCCTGTACAGCGACACCGGCACTTGGACGTTCCGAAGCGAGTTGGCTATGGAGTCCCAGCTAGCGCTATTAAACGCATTTTTCACGTCAAGCGTGACAACTGCGCAATAGCGGATACCTGTCCTCTTGCGCTGGATTGCCACCTCGGCTGTCTTAGTGACAGACAAGATTGCATCCACCGTAGATTTGCCTTTTCGGAAGCCGAATTGATTCCTTGACAGACCGTTTGTACCCTCCGTGTACTGTACGAGTCTGTTAAGGATAACCTTCTCCAGCACCTTACCGGCAGTGTCGAGCAGACAGATCGGCCTATATGACGAGGGAACACCCGGAGGTTTTCCCGGCTTCGGCAACAGCACGAGGTACTGTCGCTTCCATCTGTCCAGGAAGTGGCCAGCTTCCAGGCATCTACTCATTACTGCTCCGAATAACTCGGGAGCCTCTAACATAGCCGCTTTAATGGCCATATTCGGGATTCCGTCTGGCCCCGGTGCCTTGCTCACCTTTAAGGATTTAGCGATCTCAATGAGCTCCTCATTCGTAACCGTCACTTCGTCCCCGACCGCCAAACCGCCGTCGCCCACGTTACTTTGGATGTTCGGCTGGGAGGCCGACTATCCTACGCTATGGTCTGAGATACTGGAACGTCGGCCGTGGGAGGACTCAGCGGCCTGGGGCGAGGGCCTTGGCTCGTGGCGCGGAAAGAGGCCCTCGATGATTCGCTCCATCATCTCTGGCGATTGCTCTGAGGGCGCCATCACTCCCTTGGTCTTTGCCATTACGACCCTGTAGGCATCACCCCACGGGTTCGCATTGGCACTAGCACATAGCCTTTCAAAGCAGGCTCGTTTACTAGCTTTTATCCCACTCTTAAGCGCTGCGCGTGCAGCAGCAAGTGCTACTCGACATTCAGCCCTGCCTTCGTCCGAACGAGCTCTTTGCATAATTCTCCTCGCACGAAAGCACGCTCCGCGGAGTTCCGCAATTTCATCTGTCCACCAGTAAGCCGGTGACCTGCCATACCTATGTCGACCTTTCCTAGGCATGGTAGCGTCACATGCTCGCGACAGTACCTCAACCAAATGATCAGCGTTCGGATCGGGCATACCACGATCACCGCACTCTCTTCGGATTGCTTCCACAAATACTTCGGGATCGAAGTATGAAGTCTTCCATCCACGGGTGGTTGGAGTGTCGGCTCTACTCGCCGCCTGCCGTCTCGTTATCTGACCGACACCATAGCGGACCGCCTGATGGTCGCTGTGAGTGTAGCCATTGTCTACCCCCCAGTCTCCTATCAGACCAGGACTGCCGAATGTCACGTCGATGATAGACTCCGCACCGCTCCTACTGAAGGTACTTGTGGTGCCGACGTTGACCAGATCTACGTTGAGCTTTGCCAGAGCTTCAAGCAGAATCCGGCCCCTGTGGTTCGTGCGACGATTTCCCCACTCTACCGCCCAAGCGTTAAAGTCGCCCGCCACAACCAACGGCCTTAGACCAGTCAGCACAACTGATACTCGGTCTACCATCCGCGTGAACTGCTCGATAGACCAACTCGGCGGAGCATAGCAGCTGCAGTAGAACACTCCACCCACTTTGGCAACCACGAATCCCTCGTCTGCAGTTGACACAACATCTTGAACCGGAAACCTGCTTGTCGTCCATATAGCCGCCGTCCCGGACCTATCCGACACCCAGTTACCGTTTCCGGCAGGGATGCAGTATGGGTCCGAGATGATTGCAATGTCCGTCAACGACTCAGTAACTGCTTGGTACAACAGCTGCTGAGCCGCGTGGCAGTGGTTCAAGTTCAGTTGCGTTACCTGCACTACGCCCGGGTTTTAGTCGCCAGCGCGCCTGCCGGGCACTTCGGGCCTCCTGTTGTGTGCTTAGCGTCCCGTTGGCCGGTACATATCAGGCACTTGGGTGGCGCAGTACAGTCCCTCGCTATATGACCCGTACCGCCACATCTCCTACACAAGTGGCTTCGGTCTGGCCCCTTACAGCTCCAGGACCTGTGCCCTCTCTCAAAGCACCGGAAGCAGGCCTCCGGCTGCTGGAACACGCTCAGTGGGCACACGGACCATCCCACCTTCAGCTTAGCCACTTTCAGGGCTGCATTTCCGTCTTCCAGTGGAAGTCTTATAGTTGCTACCTGGGTTCCCGCCGGTCCCTTACGCAAACGAACTGCCTCGGTAGTCACCACCATGTATATATATATATATACATATACATATATACATATATATATATATATATATATATATATATACATATATATATCTATATATATATATATATATATATATATATATATATATATATATATATATATATATATATATATATATCTATCTATACCTATAAAGAAGGATTTCTGTCTGTCTGTCTGTCTGTCTGTCTGTCTGTCTGTCCTGTGTTCCTTATAGAATCAAAAACTACTGAACCAATCGGCGTGAAAATTTGCATGTAGAGGTTTTTGGGGCCAGGAAAGGTTTTAGTGATGGTTAGAGACCCCTCCCCCCACTAAGAGGGGGGGCTCCCATACAAATGAAACACAAATTTCTGCATAACTCGAGAACTAATCAAGCAAATAGAACCAAATTTGGCATGTGGGTGTTTTCGGTGACAAGAATTTATTCTAGGGTAATTTGAGACCCCTCCCCTCTTTATAAGGGGAATTATAACTCCTCTCCCCTTTAAGAGGGGGGGTTTCCATACAAATTTCCTCATAACTCGAGAACTAATCAAGCAAATGGAACCAAATTTGGCATGTGAAAGTTTTCGAGGGCAAGAAAATTTTCTATGTTGAATGAGGACCCCTCCTCACTTTAAGAGGGGGGGCTCCTGTACAAATGAAATACCAATTTCCTCATAACTCGAGAACTAATCAAGCAAATGGAACCAAATTTGGCATGTGTGTGTTTTTGGAGACAAAATTTTTTTCTATGATGAATTGGGACCCCTCCCCACTTTAAGTGGGGGGGGCTCTTATACAAACGAAATACAAATTTCCTCATAACTCGAGAGCTAATCCAGCAAATGGAACCAAATTTGGCATGTAGGTGTTTTTGGAGGCAAGAATTTTTTCTATGATGAATAAGAACCTCTCCCCACTTTAGGAGGGGGGGCTCCTATACAAATGAAATACAAATTTCCTCATAACTCGAGAACTAATCAAGCAAATAGAACCAAATTTGGCATGTGGGTGTTTTCGGTGACAAGAATTTATTCTATGGTAAATTGAGACCCCTCCCTCTTTATAAGGGGAATTGTAACTCCTCTCCCCTTTAAGAGGGGGGGCTTCCATACAAATTTCCTCATAACTCGAGAACTAATCAAGCAAATGCAACCAAATTTGGCATGTGAAGGTTTTCGAGAGCAAGAAAATTTTCTATGGTGAATTAGGACCCCTCCCCACTTTAAGAGGAGGGGCTCCTGTACAAATGAAATACAAATTTCCTCATAACTCGAGAACTAATCCAGCAAATGGAACCAAATTTGGCGTGTAGGTGTTTTTGGAGGCAAGAATTTTTTCTGTGATGAATTAGGACCTCTTCCCACATTAGGAGGGGGGGCTCCAATACAAATGAAATACAAATTTCCCCATAACTCGAGAACTAATCAAGCAAATAGAACCAAACTCGGCATGTGGAGGTTTTTGGAGGCAAAAATATTTTCTACGGTGAATTAGGATCCTTCCACACTTCAAGAGGGGGGGCTTCTACACAAATGAAATACAAATTTCCTCATAATTCGAGAACTAATCAAGCAAATGGAATCATATTTGGCATGTGGGTGTTTTTGGAGGCAACCATTTTTCCCATTATGAATTAGGACTTCTTACCTTTTTAGGAGGGGGGGGGGGCTCCCATTCAAACGAAATACAAATTTGCTCATAACTTTAGAACTAATCAAGCAAATGGAACCAAATTTGGCATGTGAGAGTTTTAGATGGCAGATTTTTTTTTCTGTGGTGTATTACGACCCCTTTCCTTTTTAAGAGGGTGGGCTCCCATACAAATGAAATACAGATTTCGTTATAATTTGAGTACTAATCATGCAAATGGAACCAAATTTAGCATGTAGGAGATTTTTGAGTCTTGAATTTATTTAATGATAGTTAGAGACCTCTCACCCCTGTGGTAGGGGGATATGGACTCTCATACAAATAAAACAGAAATTTTTGCGAAACTCAAAAACTAATCCAACTCGAGAAATTCGAGACTCTTCCATAAAACATTAATCAATAACAAGACCACAAAAACTATCTATAGTAACACTAGATCATTCAGGACGAGCCGGTCGCGAGTGTTGCCGGTGACCCGCCGTCGGAAGCGCCGCCCACTGGGGGGCTTGCAAAACTCGAGATAGTGACAAAGATCATCCGAGATTCATGATTTATGTACAACACAGGTTAATTTGTGGCAATACGAAGTTTGTCGGGTCAGCTAGTATATATATATATATATATATATATATATATATATATATATATATATATATATAAATTATGCTAAAGTTTCACGTTAGCATAAAAAAAATTTATTCACTATACTTTTAACACTTGATCGTTCCTAACTACACACAAGACTGAACTGAAAATTAATTCTATAAGGCTTATATCTACTGAATCTGCTGATGCGTCGTTTCCTCGGGTGGTTCGATTCTGATTCAACCTTTGTCCGCGTGGTTCGATCGGGTCTTGCAGTCGTCATCGGTTGTTGATCGATGGTTGCGTTGATGGTTTGGTTCCTCGGTGTGTTGCTATGGGTCCCGGCTGGGTTTTCGCTGACGTCTTGACTTCGGGTGCGCTTTGGTCGGGTAGTTGTGTTGCCACGTGGTTGGTTGGCATGTTGGGTTGGTCTATCCCGGTGTAACGCCTCCCCTCTAAGATCGTTGTTCGTCCTCGAATAACTTCAATCTGGGTAACGGGATAGATTCTAATTTGGATTTTCCAATGTCTGCCCTGGGTTTGTCGTCCATTATTGCGATGCTTTGAAGTTGTGGTGTTTGTGCGTCCTTGTTTCTGTTCCGTCTTTCGGTGGTTCTTTCTTTGCTGAATCTTCTGAGGAATAGATAAAGACTTGTTAAGATAAGGAGGAGTAGTCCTCCGGATATTACCCGTATTTGTGTTTGGTGTGCTGAGAATTTGACGTCTTGGAGTTCTTCTAGGTTTTGTATTTTAAAATGTAACATCTCCTTTCCTTCATCTGTGTAGTTTGTTGTTTGTAATTCTTTTGTGTAAATAGGTGCGAGATACTCCTCATTTTGGAAATATCATTCTAGAGTCTCCACAAGAGTCATTGATCTCTATGCTGTCGAGTGTGTCGATAAGTATTAAGCCATTAGTGACTTCTGTGATTTGTGGTGTCTGTTTGGTTTTCATCAAGGGGCATGTGGGTTTTTGGTGTGTTAAGATGTTGTAGACGCATTTGTCTCTTATAAAGTTGTTACCTTCGCAGATATCGCAATCGGTTGTTTGTAGGAAAATTTGGTTACCGTTTTTTGCTACCCGATTGACTTGGGTTGCTATACGTGAGCCGTTAATGTTGAGTGTATGAAGTTCCAGTAAGTCGTAGGTATCCTGATCCAGGATGGGGGTCTTCGTCAATAGAACTGCTTTGTCTCCGCTCAGGCCAATGCTTCCTGTACTGTACTTAAAGATTTCGTCTATGAAATTCAATTTAATGTTCTGGTTAATGAGTTTTCTGAAAATTATCTGTTTCTCTTTTAGAGACAATATGTCTTTGTTTATTAATCCTACTTTTGAGAATTCAATTTGTTCTTCGATACCGCTTAATATTTGAATAATCCTATCTGTACTCCATATTAGGTTAATAAATTCTAAGTCCGATCTCTGATCTTGGATTGTATTATATTGCTTTGAAATTCTTGTACTAATCTTATATATTGTATCTGTAATGTTGTTGATTTTGTCTCTGAATAATTCATTGATTTGGATCTGTCTATTTTCGTTGTGTGTTAGCTTATTTTCTTGAACTCGTATTTCCTCTAAGTTTCTATGTATGGTTTCTAAGTTCTCATTATCTGGGTTTCCTGCAATAAGTTTTATGACTGACCCTATTGCGTTTATTATTCCTCTTCTGTTTCTGTGTGGGTGTAGGCTGAACAATTTTTCTTCGGCTATTCTGATTTTTTTCTTGGAGAGTTTGCTCTAGGTGGTCGATTGTTTTAAATGATTTAGCTATTTTTCCTATGTAATCTATGCTGTCTCTCAAGATGTTTAGGTCAATTTTATGGATCATTCTACTATATCCTGTTCTAATCCTGCAATCTTTTATTTTAAAAGCCACCAATCCGTTGCTGTTGTTGATTTCTTTATATGTTGTAGCTTTTAGAATGCTATATGTTAGATGAATGATGATTAGTCTGTAATGGAATTATTTTATTAGTTTTTTATTCTATTTTTGTGTATTTTGATATTGTTGTTATCCTCGAAGGTTAAGAAGTTATCTTTTTCTACCTTCGTAAGTTTATACAAATCTCTGTCTTTGGTTAATCTTTGTGAGATCCGTATAAACTTTTCTTCTTCTGGATTTAAATTGTTTGGGTGTTGGTTGTTTTCATTTTGTTTTTCATACTTTTGTTGTCGTTTCGTAAGTTCGACTTTAGCGGCGGATTGGAGTTTGTTGAATTTTTCATTTATTTCTGCGGTATTAGTAGTATTAGTTTTGTTGAATATTAAATCGCGCGGTTTTTGTTTTGTAGCTTCGTGGAAGGTGTTATTGTAGATGTCTATTATTATGTTAATTTGTTCGTTTGTGTTAAGGTCGTTAAATTTTGACTTGTTGGTTCTGCATAATTCTATTAATGTTGAATGAAACCGTTCCACGATACCGTTTGTATTCGAGCTGCTCGCGAAATGGATTTCGATACCTAAGTCGGCCAGGAATCCTATGAAATCGATAGATCTAAAAGCGGGTTCCTGATCGCTGACGATCGTCGTTGGGCGGCCGAAGTGCCTGATGTGCTCTGATATCGCGGCTTTTAAGTCGACTATTGTTCGCGAGGTAATAGAGATCGCATTGGCGAATTTTGAAAACGAATCAACTATTGTTAGAAATTTACAACCTTTTAAGAAGAAAATGTCAATGTGAATTTTTTCTAACGGTTCTTTGCCGAAATGACTCTTTTTTATTAAATTTGGGGGTTTCCGGTCATACTTTGCTTTTTTGCAAGTATTACAGGACTCTATCAAGATTTTGAGTTTCCTTTCTAGGCTAGGGAAGAAAAATTTCTGTAATATTTGTTTTTTATTCTCCTTGAGGCCTCGATGTCCGAATGTGTAAGTTTCTTTTACCATTTCGTCTTGCTGTTCATCCAGTCGTACATCCTCTAAAAGTGTTTCTGAAATAAAGACTTTGTAGATCTGGTTAACTGAGAAATGTTTACGGTATGTTTCTTGTATTAATTGTAGTAATGAGACGGGGGCTTTGATACAGTTTTGACGCTTGGGATTTAGAAAATTTTTGAAGCTCTCTACTATCTCTTTTTCTGTGTAAGTTTTCCTAATTATAGTATGGCGGTGATACTTAGGGAAGACCTGTTCGTAGGCATCTGTTTCCAAGTTGGCGATTTTGAAAATTAGTTGTGTTTAAAAAGCGTTGATTGGTCTTTCCGTAGTCCAAATATAGTAGTGGTCACTTGTGTCCGCGGAATGGATTGTATCGAGATCGCTCTCTGTCCCTGACTCTTCCTGTTCATTCAGATTTAGTTCTTCGGGTTTGATTCTAGAGAGGGCGTCTGCTACTACATTATGTCTCCCGGGTTTGTAGATTAATTCGTAGTCGTATTCCTCTAACTCAAGCTTCCCCCTGAATATTCTTTTATTCGTGTTCGATAGGGAATACGTTAGCGGTTGATGATCTGTTATTAACTTGAATTTCCTGCCCCATAAGTATTGCCGGAAGTGTTTTACGGCCCAATACATAGCTAAAAATTCTTTCTCGGTCGTTGAGTAATTTTCCTCCGTTTTGCTCAACGTCCTAGAAGCGTATGCGATTGGCTTATCCTTTCCCATAGGACCTTGTGATAATACGGCGCCGATAGCGTAATCGCTCGCGTCTGTTGTAAGGAGAAACTCTTTGCCGAAGTCCGGGTGGGCAAGTACTGGGTCCCTTATGAGAATTTGTTTGCATTTCTCGAAGCAAGTTTCAATCTCCGTGGTGATACTGAATTCGTTATCTTTCCTTAACAGAGCTGTTAAAGGTTTTACAAGCTTTGCGAAGTCCCTGATGAACCTTCGATAATATCCTAAGGTTCCCAAAAACTGTCTTATTTCTTTTTCCGATTTGGGGAGTGGCCACTTTTTGATTGTTTGTACTTTGTCGCTGTTTGGTCTAACGCCGTCTTCTGTTACCGTGTGCCCGAGAAATTGTACTTCTTTTCTAAAGAATTCGCACTTGTCCAATTGGATTTTCAAGTTTGCTTCCTTTAGTTTATTCAGTACTCTCGCTAGGTCACGCTTATGCTGCTCTAAACTTGGCGAGAAGATTATTATATCGTCCATATAGACGAGACAACAAACCCCTATCAATTCTCTTAGAATGCAGTCCATTACGCGTTGAAAAGTTGCTGGTGCGTTTTTTAGACCGAATGGCATTCTCGTGAATTCATACTTTCCCGAGTTTATGGAGAAGGCAGTCTTTTCCATATCTTGTGCATCGAGTTGGATTTGGTGAAATCCTGAAACGAGGTCAATTGTGGAGAAGTAGCTAGCTCTCCCCAATTTATCTAAAATTTCTGTTATTTCTGGTATTGGATACCTGTCGCTGATTGTTTTTTCATTCAGCTTACGGTAGTCAATTACTAGTCGGAATTTTTTCTGCCCGGAAGCATCTGCTTTCTTCGGGACGACCCAGATTGGAGATGTGTAGGGAGAAATTGATTCTCTTATAATTCCATCTCTAAGTAGTTTCGCTACTTGTTCTTGGACAACTTGTTCGTATACTTTAGGGTATTTATAGGGCTTTGTATGGATTGGGATATTGTCGGTGGTGCGGATGTTATGTTTAATTTTGTGTGTGAATGAGAGTAGGTCACTTTCTGTATATAATATTTCCTTATTCTTGTCAATTACTTCTTTTAAAGCGTTCTTTTCCTCTTCATTCATGTGTTCTTGTCTAATTTTGTAGTTTTGTGTTAATGACTGTTCCGGAAGTCGTTCGATTTCGTACGGGGTTTCATCAATTTCTAATTCGTTTACGTTAATTTCTGATGTTATTCGTTCTGTATTCTTTTCGATTGCAACTATCGCTTCACCCTGTGTGCTATTGTATACGCCTGATAGAATTGTGAAATCATTGAATTTTTTGTCCACTGCGACAACGAATGTGCCGTTTTTGGATGTAGGTATTTTAATAAACTGAAATGTGTTTTCGGTTAAATTAATTTTATGGGTTTCGGGAAACATTTTCTTCATTTTTATCTCTTTTCTTCCAATTTTCAAAGAATTTTCGGCAATATTCATTTTAGCTTTTAAATCGCGGAGGGATTCGTATCCTATGAGTCCGTCAAAAACTTTATGGAAATTAAATATGTAAAATTTCAATTTTTTTCCGATACCTAGCAGGTCAAATGAAGTTGATTTATTAATTTCATGCACGCCTGTAATATTTGTAACTCTAATGTTTTCTTCGTCTCTACAATTTGTCAAGTTTACGTGTTTTGGGGCGATGTAATTTTTATTCGCGCCGGTGTCAACTAGAAATTTCATCTCACCTTTCGATGTTTGTATCGAAATATATGGAATAAAATTGTTGTTTTTTGTTAGCGATTTTGCGAGTTTCCTGGAGTTATGTGAAAATTTATTTCTTCCCCTCTAAAAAATTCGTCTTCTCCGTCGTCTAACGTAATCGAGTTAGTTGATTTTTCTGGTCGGTTAAATTCTTGCTCGTCGGGTTGCTCATCGTCCGATTCGTTTCGTTCGAGGTTGTTATTATTTATTTGCATTTTTGAGGTATGTGACCTCATTGACACGTCGTCCGACTGCGTTTTATTTCTAAATTTGCCAGAAGGCGGTTTGTTATTGTCAAAGTCTCTGGAAGGCCCAGGTTTATTGTACGCTGTTTGTGGTTTCGCGTATGGTGTCGAGTTTGTGTTATTTGATATTTTTCTGTCCATTTTATGCCGGTACGCGGCGTTCGAGTATTGTACGGTGACTTCCAATGCATGTTCTAGAGACTCCGGTCTGCAGCTCCTCACGTGCATTGGCATGTCTTCGTTCAACCCGTCTACGAATCGAGTTAAGGTAAGCAAATTAACGAACGAGTTGATGACCCGTGTATGTTGTTTATATTCATCCATATTGGCAGCAGCTGATTTGATCGCTGTGTCAATTGTTTTAATTTTATTGTAATATTCCGACAAAGTTTTCTTTCCCTGTCGAACATAAAATAATGATTGAATATGGCTAGGCAGGTCACGCCGATCGCCGAATGCGTTTAATATAACTTCTTTAATTTCGGCCCAATTATTACGGTTTCCAGAAGCGATGAGTATTTCCCTCGCTTCTCCTGTAATTTTATTCTTGACAGCTCTGATGATCTGTCCGTAGATTGCTTGGTTTCGGTAGCTGTCGTACAGATTAATAGTTTGTTCTGCATCTTCTACCCAAGCATTCACTTCTTTTTTATTCCCGTTAAACGTAGGAATATTCCTGATTGGATCAGGAATCGAAAAATTGAAGAAGGGGTCGTTGGCCCTTCCTCTCATGGAATTTATGGCAGAACCAATTCGGCTTGGCTTTGCCGTAGTGTTGCAATATCGTTTAGAAGTTGCTGAACGTCAACTTGCTGTTCTTCTTCCATCATTCTTCTATTTTTGTCGAACGTGTTACTTCTTTTCGACTGAATTTTAACGAATTTATGCGAAATTTGTGATTGAATTTACACGAACTACTACCGATGATATACTCTCACTCTGGTTTTGTTCAAAACAAATCTACCACTTATTTTCACATTTAATAATTGATAATGGTTGGTTTACTTACGAGATAATTATTTTCATCCCGGAGTCGATTCGAGTATGAAGTTGAAGTTGGTTTCGTTGGTTCTGAGAGGTGAGTCCAATCCTCCAAACTACCTCAAATCCAGGATTTTCGCTCAAGGATAGCTGCTGCTGGGTCGTCTGGTGGTCGCAATGAACGTAGGATTGTCTTCTTTTGTAACCGAAGTTTTAAGTGTCCCAGGATTTTCACTCAAGTTGCACTTTCACTTAACGATTTTTCCTCTCGGTGTGCCGACTGCGCCAATTATGCTATACAGTTTCACGTTAGCATAAAAAAAATTTATTCACTATACTTTTAACACTTGATCGTTCCTAACTACACACAAGACTGAACTGAAAATTAATTCTATAAGGCTTATATCTACTGAATCTGCTGATGCGTCGTTTCCTCGGGTGGTTCGATTCTGATTCAACCTTTGTCCGCGTGGTTCGATCGGGTCTTGCAGTCGTCATCGGTTGTTGATCGATGGTTGCGTTGATGGTTTGGTTCCTCGGTGTGTTGCTATGGGTCCCGGCTGGGTTTTCGCTGACGTCTTGACTTCGGGTGCGCTTTGGTCGGGTAGTTGTGTTGCCACGTGGTTGGTTGGCATGTTGGGTTGGTCTATCCCGGTGTAACGTATATATATATATATATATATATATATATACTAGCTGACCCGACAAACTTCGTATTGCCACAAATTAACCTGTGTTGTACATAAATCATGAATCTCGGATGATCTTTGTCACTTCTCGAGTTTTGCAAGCCCCCCAGTGGGCGGCGCTTCCGACGGCGGGTCACCGGCAACACTCGCGACCGGCTCGTCCTGAATGATCTAGTGTTACTATAGATAGTTTTTGTGGTCTTGTTATTGATTAATGTTTTATGGAAGAGTCTCGAGTTTCTCGAGTTCGATTAGTTTTTGAGTTTCGCAAAAATTTCTGTTTTATTTGTATGAGAGTCCATATCCCCCTACCACAGGGGTGAGAGGTCTCTAACTATCATAAAATAAATTCGAGACTCAAAAATCTCCTACATGCTAAATTTGGTTCCATTTGCTTGATTAGTACTCAAATTATAAGGAAATTTGTATTTCATTTGTATGGGAGCCCACCCTCTTAAAAGGGAAAGGGGTCGTAATTCACCACAGAAAAAAAATTCTGCCATCTAAAACTCTCACATGCCAAATTTGGTTCCATTTGCTTAATTAGTTCTAAAGTTATGAGCAAATTTGTATTTCGTTTGAATGGGAGCCCTCCCCCCCTCCTAAAAAGGTGAGAAGTCCTAATTCATCATGGGAAAAATGGTTGCCTCCAATAACCCCGACATGCCAAATATGGTTCCATTTGCTTGATTAGTTCTCGAATTATGAGGAAATTTGTATTTCATTTGTGTAGAAGCCCCCCCTCTTGAAGTGTGGAAGGATCCTAATTCACCGTAGAAAATATTTTTGCCTCCAAAAACCTCCACATGCCGAATTTGGTTCTATTTGCTTGATTAGTTCTCGAGTTATGGGGAAATTTGTATTTCATTTGTATTGGAGCCCCCCCTCCTAATGTGGGAAGAGGTCCTAATTCATCACAGAAAAAATTCTTGCCTCTAAAAACACCTACACGCCAAATTTGGTTCCATTTGCTGGATTAGTTCTCGAGTTATGAGGAAATTTGTATTTCGTTTGTATAGGACCCCCCCTCCTAAAGTGGGGAGGGGTCCCAATTCATCATTGAAAAAAAAAATTGTCTCCAAAAACACATACATGCCAAATTTGGTTGAATTCGCTTGATTAGTTCTCGAGTTATGAGGAAATTTGTATTTCATTTGTACAGGAGCCCCTCCTCTTAAAGTGGGGAGGGGTCCTAATTCACCATAGAAAATTTTCTTGCTCTCGAAAACCTTCACATGCCAAATTTGGTTGCATTTGCTTGATTAGTTCTCGAGTTATGAGGAAATTTGTATGGAAGTCCCCCCTCTTAAAGGGGAGAGGAGTTATAATTCCTCTTATAAAGAGGGGAGGGGTCTCAATTCACCATAGAATAAATTCGTGTCACCAAAAAAAACACCCACATGCCAAATGTTGTTCTATTTGCTTGATTAGTTCTCGAGTTAGGAGGAAATTTGTATTTCATTTGTACAGGAGCCCCCCCTCTTAGAGTGGGGAGGGGTCCTAATTCACCGTAGAAAATTTTCTTGCCCTCGAAAACCTTCACATGCCAAAGTTGGTTCCATTTGCTTGATTAGTTCTCGAGTTATGAGGAAATTTGTATGGAAGCCCCCCCTCTTAAAGGGGAGAGGAGTTACAATTCCCCTTATAAAGAGGGAGGGGTCTCAATTTACCATAGAATAAATTCTTGTCACCGAAAACACCCACATGCCAAATTTGGTTCTATTTGCTTGATTAGTTCTCGAGTTATGAGGAAATTTGTATTTCATTTGTATAGGAGCCCCCCCTCCTACAGTGGGGAGAGGTTCTTATTCATCATAGAAAACATTCTTGCCTCCAAAAACACCTACATGCCAAATTTGGTTCCATTTGCTGGATTAGCTCTCGAGTTATAAGGAAATTTGTATTTCGTTTGTATAGGAGCCCCCCCCCTCTTAAAGTGGGGAGGGGTCCCAATTCATCATAGAAAAAAATTTTGTCTTCAAAAACACACACATGCCAAATTTGGTTCCATTTGCTTGATTAGTTCTCGAATTATGAGGAAATTGGTATTTCATTTGTACAGGAGCCCCCCCTCTTAAAGTGAGGAGGGGTCCTAATTCAACATAGAAAATTTTCTTGCCCTCGAAAACCTTCACATGCCAAATTTGGTTCCATTTGCTTGATTAGTTCTCGAGTTATGAGGAAATTTGTATGGAAACCCCCCCCCTATTAAAGGGGAGAGGAGTTATAATTCCCCTTATAAAGAGAGGGGGGTCTCAAATTACCCTAGAATAAATTCTTGTCACCGAAAACACCCACATGCCAAATTTGGTTCTATTTGCTTGATTAGTTCTCGAGTTATGCAGAAATTTGTGTTTCATTTGTATGGGAGCCCCCCTCTTAGTGGGGGGAGGGATCTCTAACCATCACTAAAACCTTTCCTGGCCCCAAAAACCTCTACATGCAAATTTTCACACCGATTGGTTCAGTAGTTTTTGATTCTATAAGGAACACAGGACAGACAGACAGAAATCCTTCTTTATAGGTATAGATATATATTTATTTCTATATATATATATATATATATATATATATATATATATATATATATATATATATATATATATATATATATATATATATATATATATATATATATATATAGATATATATATATAAATTATGCTATAAAGTTTCACGTTAGCATAAAAAAAATTAATTCACTATACTTTTAACACTTGATCGTTACTAACTACACACGACAGAATCTGGTCCTATTGCCGAAGCCGGGAAAACCTCCGGGTATCCCCTCGTCATATAGGCCGATCTGTCTGCTCGATACTGCCGGCAAGGTGCTGGAAAGGGTTATCCTTAACAGACTCGTACAGTACACTGAGGGTACAAACGGTCTGTCAAGGAACCAATTCGGCTTCCGAAAAGGCAAATCTACGGTGGATGCCATCTTGTCTGTCACTAAGACAGCCGAGGTGGCAATCCAGCCCAAGAGGACAGGTATTCGTTATTGCGCAGTTGTCACGCTCGACGTGAGAAATGCGTTTAATAGCGCTAGCTGGGACTCCATAGCCAACTCGCTTCGGAACGTCCAAGTGCCGGTGTCGCTGTACAGGATCCTGGAAAATTATTTCCAGAATCGTGTGCTATGCTACAACACGGAGGAGGGTCAGAAGTGCGTTCCAATCACCGCAGGGGTTCCGCAAGGTTCCATACTGGGCCCGGTGTTGTGGAACGTCATGTATGACGAGGTGTTGAAGCTAAAGTTCCCGGTAGGGGTGGTGATTGTCGGCTTTGCGGATGACATCACCCTGGAAGTCTATGGTGAATCTATCAGAGAGGTTGAGTTGACGGCTGCCCACTCTATAAGCATTGTTGAAGATTGGATGCGATCCAGGAAACTGGAGCTAGCGCATCATAAAACGGAGGTTATCGTGGTGAACAACCGCAAGTCGGTACAGCAAGCAAAGATCAGCGTCGGGGACTGCACTATTTCGTCAACGCGGTCCTTAAAACTTCTGGGAGTCATGGTCGACGACAAGCTCAAGTTCGGGAGCCACGTCGACTATGCCTGCAAGAAGGCTTCCACAGCTATTTCGGCATTGTCTCGTATGATGTCTAATAGCTCTGCGGTATATGGCAGCAAACGAAGGCTATTAGCCAACGTGGTCCAGTCTATACTTAGGTATGGCGGACCGGTGTGGTCATCGGCGTTAGGTACCAAAAGCTATCTAGCCAAGCTGGAAAGCACCTATCGTCTCATGTGCTTGAGAGTGGCGAGTGCGTATCGCACAGTTTCACATGACGCAATCTGCGTCCTAGCAGGTATGATGCCTATTGGCATTATCATCAGCGAAGACGTAGAGTGCTTCAACCAACGAGGAACTAGAGGCATACGGAGTACCACAAGATCGGCCTCGATGACCACATGGCAGCGGGCATGGTCTAATTCCACAAAAAGTCGGTGGACACACCGACTTATCCCGGAACTATCTGGGTGGGTCAACAGGCGCCACGGCGAAGTCAACTTCCACCTGACACAGATTCTGTCAGGGCATGGTTGCTTCAGACAGTATCTGCATAAGTTTGGGCATGCGGAGTCCCCCGCGTGTCCCGAATGCGTGGATGTTGAGGAAACGGCAGAACATGCTTTCTTCATATGCCCTCGTTTCGCGGGCGCGAGAAGCAGCATGATGGCAGTGAGCGGACAGGACATTACCCCGGATAACTTAGTCCAAAAGATGTGTTCCAGCTCGGACATCTGGGGAGCGGTCAATGCGGCTGCTACCCAGATTGTACTCGAGCTACAAAACCACTGGAGAGCCGATCAACGGCGAATAAACAGCCTAACTACCATAGTCCAGTAGTTATCTAAGCGAGTGCATTAAGCACAATAGCCCCTCCCTGAAGTAATACCGATAAGGTGGTGCCAGGGGGGATTGAGGCTGGAGACTCGAGTAGGGTTTTAGTGGGTCGGGATCCTCACGCCCCATTAGGGGGGTCGGGATACCTAAACCCCACTCCCTGAGGTATCTTCTCAGGTGTCTGATAGTACCGTATCTTCTAAGGCGCTCAGCAGATTTCCCAACTCGTAAAAAAAAAAAACTACACACAAGACTGAATTGAAAATTAATTCTATAAAGCTTATATCTACTGAATCTGCTGATGCGTCGTTTCCTCGGGTGGTTCGATTCTGATTCAACCTTTGTCCGCGTGGTTCGATCGGGTCTTGCAGTCGTCATCGATTGTTGATCGATGGTTGTGTTGATGGTTTGGTTCCTCGGTGTGCTGCTATGGGTCCCGGCTGGGTTTTCGCTGACGTCTTGACTTCGGGTGCGCTTTGGTCGGGTAGTTGTGGTGTAACGCCTCCCCTCTTAGATTGTCGTCCGTCCTCGGGCGATTTACCGAAAAGAATGAGACTTGGTAATGGTATCGGTTTAACTTGCTTGATAGGGTCTTTAGGTTCCGTGGTGGTTCCAACATGGTTATTGATTTCTAGAAAGGATGTGTATATATATATATATATATATATATATATATATATATATATATATATATATATATATATATATATATATATATATATATATGTATATATATATATATATGTATGTATATATATGTATATATATGTATATATATGTATATATATATATATATATATATATATATATATATATATATATATATATTTCTATATATATATATATACAAATTATGCTATAAAGTTTCACGTTAGCATAAAAAAAATTTATTCACTATACTTTTAACACTTGATCGTTACTAACTACACACAAGACTGAATTGAAAATTAATTCTATAAAGCTTATATCTACTGAATCTGCTGATGCGTCGTTTACTCGTGTGGTTCGATTCTGATTCAACCTTTGTCCGCGTGGTTCGTTCGGGTCTTGCAGTCGTCATCGATTGTTGATCGATGGTTGCGTTGATTTTTTTTTCCGTGTTGGGTATTTTTATCACTGCGACCATTTGTTTGATCTATTGTGATATATTCCCCGTTTTATTATAGCTATGTTGTCAAGATGACGCACCACTAGCAGAAGTGATTGTCATTGTTTGACTAATAGCATTTGTCCAGCCCGGTGATGCACTTCGGATGAAGTGCACTACTGCGCTGGGAGTTGTTCTCCAAATATCAGAGGGTTCTAACAGCCCTCTTTCGAAGAACCTTAATCTTTTATTGAGAATTGCCGGACATCGGCATAACAGGTGTTCCGAGTCTTCTTTTTCTATGCCGCAGAAGCGACATATATCATCATGAAGTTTTCCCATTAGCTTCAGATGATAGCGGCTCGGACAATGTCCTGTTATAAGACCAGTATAAATGCTTAGATCTTTCTTCGAAAGCTCCAGTATTTTGCGAGTAATTGAAACGTTTGGAGAGATGAAACGTTTCGACTGCCTAGCATTGAAAGTGTTATTCCAATTTGATTCCACTTTCGTACATTCCCATGCTTTTAGCTCCATTTTTAAAGCAGAAGCAGATAAGCAACAGAAGGGCTCAGGTCCTACAAATTGATGAGATGATCCGAGTCTTGCTAGTGCATCAGCTCTCTCATTTCCATCAATTCCACAGTGACCTGGGACCCAGTACAAGTTGACTTGGTTACGACGAGACAATTTTTGGAGTGATTGAATACATTCCCAGACAAGTTTTGATGTGCATGTCGCCGACTTTAGAGCGTTTAGAGCTGCTTGGCTGTCGGACATGATGCATATATTTGAATGTTTATAGTTCCTGCGCAAGCACACAGTCGTACATTCTAGAATTGCTTGTATTTCAGCTTGGAATACAGTTGGCCATGTGCCCATAGAAATTGACATGTCTATTCCTGGGCCAGTGACTCCTGCTCCCACTTGGTTGTCCATTTTTGAACCATCTGTATAGAAAACTGTCGAGCCTGGACGAATATCGGGACCACCATCTTCCCAGGAATCACGTCTAGGCTCAAATACACGAAATATTCGGTTGAAGTTGTATTTTTTCTCCATCCAATCTTCATTACTGTTTACAAGAGGATTTATACTAATAGTTTTTAGAATACTGAGATGACCTGTTAAGTCCCCTTCAAAAAGGTTCTTTGATCTTTTGATCCTCAGAGCACTTTTTTCAGCTTCTAATTGTATAAACTGATGCAATGGAAGTATATAGAGTAAAGCATCCAATGCCTTCGAAGGTGTACTTCTCATTGCACCTGTTATTGAGAGAGTGGCTAGCCTTTGACGTTTTTCCAGCTTTGTTTGGGTAGTTTTCTCTTTCGTTTTTGGCCACCAGACCAACGAAGCATAGGTAATCCTGGGTCTGACAATGGCCGAATAGATCCAATGGATCATCTTCGGTTTCAGTCCCCATTGCTTACCAAACGTTCTTTTACATATCCATAGAGCATTTGTTGCTTTGTTTACTGCTTGCTCTAGATGTGTGTTCCAATTGAGTTTTCTGTCAAGAAATACTCCAAGATATTTAACAGTGTCTGAAAGTTTTAAAAGTGTTCCTTTCAATCTGATGTTATTTAATGTAAATTTCTTCCTTCTCGTAAATGGTATGATAGTAGTTTTATTGGCATTTATGCTGAGACCCTGCCTATCACACCATGATGAAATCAAATTTAAAGCCATTTGCATTCGGTCAGCGATAATAGAATCAAATTTTCCTCGAACAATTATGACTATATCATCTGCGAAGCCAATTATTTCAAAGCCTAGCGCCGTCAACTTTTGAAGAAGATCATCAACTATTAAAGACCACAGTAGAGGTGATATTACGCCTCCTTGTGGGCAACCTTTTACTGCTCTAATGCTTATAGATGAGCTTCCAAGGCTTGCTGATATCTCCCTTTTTGATAACATTTCGCTAATCCAGTCGATAATGGATATATCGAAACCACGTTTCGTCAAAGCCGTAATCATTGAATTATGAGATGAATTATCAAATGCGCCTTCTATGTCAAGGAAGGCACCTAGTGAAATTTCTTTCGCTTCAAAAGACTTTTCTAGTTTTTTTACAACAGTTTGTACTGCTGTTATTGAAGATTTGCCTTCTTGATATGCGAATTGATATTCGCTCAAAGGATCTTTGGCTAAATATGATGATTTTATATGCTCATCAATTATTTTTTCCATTGTTTTTAACACAACGGACGATAAGCTTATTGACCTGAAGGATTTTGGTGAAGTCTTATCCTTCTTATTAGCCTTCGGAATGAACGTGACCCGTACTTGTCGCCATACTGCTGGTATATGACCTAGTATCAGGCTTGATTGAAAAAGGTTTGTTAGAATAGGTGTTAAAAACGCCTTGCCCTTCTGTAGTAGTACAGGAAAAATTCCATCCCTACCCGGTGATTTGAAGGGTTCAAAAGTGTCAATCGCCCATTCAATCTTGCTTCTTGTAAAAATTTTTTTGGCCAAAGTACAAGCATCATTCCTGTTTCTATCTAACCCAGTCATTTCACTCGCTGTTTCGAGAATGTCTGTCCTGGTTTCAAGATTTACAGTTCTCAATGCCGGTGCACTTTGGTCTCCGCATGTATTAATGATTGAACAGGGAAAATGTGTTCTCATCATTAACTCTAATGTTTCCTTAGTTGAGTTAGTAAAAGAGCCATCCTCTTTTTTCAAAGTACCTAACCCATTAGAATGATCTTTAGCGAGGATTTTCTGCAATCTAGCAGTTGCTGGAGTATTTTCAATGTTTTCACATGTGTGCCTCCAGTGAATCCTCTTTGATCTTCGTATTTCCCTATTATAGGCAGTGAGAGTTTGTTTATACTCCTCCCACTGTTGTGTTCGTTTTGCCCGGTTAAATAATTTCCGAGTTTTCTTTCTAAATTTCTCCAAAGTTTTGTTCCACCAAGGTACATCTCTATTCGTAGAGCGTTCCTTTGCAGGACAGCTTTCGTGATAAGCTTGTTGGATCAGGTTTGAAAGTTGTTTTGAGTTGTCCTCAAGTTCTTTACATGTCCTTGAGCAGCCTTTCAAGTTCTTGACTCCAACCTTCAGTTTCAAATTATACTGATCCCAGTTTGTTTTCCTGGGATCTCTTATAATTTCCTTAAGTTGCTGATTAGCTTCGTAATCAAATATGATTTGCTTGTGATCGGACAAAGATTCTTCATCCGATACGTGCCAATTTTTTATTTTATCAGTCATCGTTGGACTGCATAGTGTTAAGTCAAGTACTTCTTGCCTTATTGCGTTTACAAAAGTTGGCTCTTCCCCTTTATTGCATATATCTATATCATTTGATGATATATAGTCTAAAAGGAGTTCACCTCTGTTATTGGTATCTGTGCTGGCCCAAACAGTGTGATGGGCGTTTGCATCACATCCAATTACAAGTGTTTTGTTTTGTTTCTTGCAGTAAGAAACCAAATTTACCACTTCTGGTGGAGGTACTTCACCCAAATCTCCTGGAAAATATGCAGATGCTACGCAAATTTCAGTCGTGCCATGGGTCGTTGGAACCTCCATCATTATTGCTGTGAGATCTTTTGTAATCAATTCTGTAATTGGAAAACTTTTTATGTTTTCACTTACTAAAATGGCAGCTCTTGGCGTGAGCTCACCTTCGGCGTAAATCAATTTACACTACTTTGTAGGAATTCCTTGTATCCTACCTTTATAGGTCCAGGGCTCCTGGATCAGTGCTACATCCAGGTTGCTTTCTGTGAATCTTCTACAAAGTACAGCAGTTGCTCCCTTTGCATGGTGAAGATTCACCTGGACAAATTTAACATTTTTTCGTTGTAATTTTATATGATTTGTGGTACGACCGGGCTGTTTTGGGTTTAGTCCTGCACCGTTGACACAACTGGGTCCTGGGATTTGACTGATTATATCAGCATCGCCAGTTTCCTCTTGGGTCTTATCGATGTCAGGGTCCCTCCTGAGTGCTGATCCCCCACTTGATTTGTTATTTATATTTATATTAAAAGTTTTATTAATTGTTTCCATCTCAATGGTCTTAATTTGCTGGGAGAAAGAATCAGCTGTCCGTTACCAGCTTAGAACAGAGGGAGCAAATTACTGCACGGGGTGCCCTGGTACCATGCAGGCTCCGTTCGACCTTGGGAGACTTAATTAGACCCCCCCCAAGCATTCATCCTTAGGCACGGGTCGCGTTACACCGAGGATTGGGGTCCTCCTCCGCAATTTACTCAGAATGCAGCATGCTCCAATGTTGCTTGCTACATTGGGAGCAAACGTTTTTTTACAAGATTTGCCGCGGAAGAGACTCGGTGCAGATCTAGATGGATCCATCACGTGTTTGTCATGGAGCCATCCAGCGCTGCACACCAAAAGACAAATCTCAACACTCCTCCTTTATCCTGGCTTGTGACAGACAGTTTGGGTCCCGATCCAATTTCCCCATCACTTGTTCACTCTTTTTATGGAGTCACACGTGCTAGTTCATCAGCGTGGTCCCTCACTGGCGGAGTTGCGTTGATGGTTTGGTTCCTCGGTGTGCTGCTATGGGTCCCGGCTGGGTTTTCGCTGACGTCTTGACTTCGGGTGCGCTTTGGTCGGGTAGTTGTGGTGTAACGCCTCCCCTCTTAGATTGTCGTCCGTCCTCGGGCGATTTACCGAAAAGGATGAGACTCGGTAATGGTATCGGTTTAACTTGCTTGATAGGGTCTTTAGGTTCCGTGGTGGTTCCAACATGGTTATGGATTTCTATAAAGGATTCATCCTTTGATTTGATTTTTCTGTTGATAATATAAATAGTAAGAGAGCAGATAATGATTAGTATGAGGAGGATTCCTCCTCCAATGGTTGTTCTTCTTTTAGAACGATGCAAATCCAGTTTTACGTCCTGGAGGCTGTTCAAATTTTCCAATCTGAGGTGAGAGAACTCGTTTTGTTCGTCCGTGTAGTTTAGTTGTATCATCTTGCTTCCAAACACTGGAAGGAGGTATTCTTCGTTATTTTCCAGAGAGACTTGGCTATTGTATGTAATATTCATCACTTTTATTGTGCAATTGTTTGCTTCTATGATTGTCGGAGTGTTGATCAATCGAGAGCTGTTGCATGAATCGGAAATCAATACTTTTTCGTTTGTGTCAATAAGTATGATTCCTTTCTTGATTTCTTCTACACGGGTAGTTTGTCTTACGGGTTTTATGTCGCATTTTGGTGTGCGGTGATTTAGAAGGTTATAAATGCATTCGTCCTCGAGAAGAGTTGTCTTTTCACATATGTCGCAATGTTCAGTCTGTTTGTAAATGGAGTCTCCATGCTTTGCCACCAGCTTTATGTTTGTGTGGATTCGTGTGTTATTTATGTTGAGCGGTTGAATGTTGATCAGATCGAACTCGTTGTCGTCCAAAATGGGTATTTTCACCAATATTAGAATTTCGCCTCGGCCTACAATTACGCTTCCTGAGCTATACTGGAATATTTGGTCTAAGTAATCTAACTTTAGTTTCTGTGTGTTTAGTCTGTTAAAAATATATTTTTTCTCTTCAAATGAGAATAAATTCCTGTTTAAAACGCTAAATTTGGCAAATTCTATTTGTTCTTCTATATTACTAAGAATTTGGATTATTAAGTCAAGGTTTATGATCAGGTTGATGTATTCCAAATCGGCCCTAACAGTTAACGAACTGTTCCTTTGCTCTACGATGTGTTTGTTAATCTTTTTGAGAATATCCGTAATATTATTGATTTTGTTTTGTATTTTTTCATTGATGATTATTTGTCTTGATAGAGATTTCGAGACTGAATTTTCCTGTTTTGCTAGGGTACCTAAACTCTGGTTTATGATTTCTAGATCGTCATTGTCTGGGTTGCCTGCTAACAATTTTATCACTGATCCTAATGCATTGACTAGTGCTCTTCTGGTTCTGTGGGAATACAAACTCATCAATTTTCCTCTAGCATATTGGATTTTGAAATCTAGTGTGTTACGTAAATGGTCAATGATTTTCAGGTTTTCAGCTGTTCTTTCGATATAGTCTATGTTATTCTCAATAGATTGGATGTTAATTTTATGTATAATCCTCTCAAATCCTAACCTTATCCTGACTTGTTTTAGCTTTATGGCTATTATGCCATTATTATGGGATACATCTTTTAATTTGGTACTGTTTATTAAGGCGATGAATGGTAAACTGTAACGAGAATTAAATGATTGGTTTATTGGTTAGTTTTTTATTCTGTTTTTATGTATTTTGATGTCGTTGACATCTTCAAATGTTAGTTCGTTATTGGTTTTAACGGTTGTAGTTTTAAATGGGTCTTTATCTTTTGTTAGGCGTTGTGAGTTTTTAATATACTTAATGTCGCCAGGGTAAAGATTTGTGGGTTTTTTGTTAGTTTCGTGCTGTTGTTCATATTCGTTTTTTCGCCTATTTAGTTCGATTTTTACCGCTGACTGTAATTTTTTTGCTGTTTCCGATATCTCTTCTATATTTGTTGTTCCTGAGTTATTGAATGTTAAGTTTCGCGGTTGGTTTTTGATGGCTGAATGGAAGCTATTGTTGTAGATGTCTATTACGATGTTTATTTGTTCGTTTATCGTCAGATTGTTAAACTTCGCCTTATTCGTGCGGAAAATTTCTATTAGTGTCGAGTGGAACCGTTCCACTATACCGTTCGAGTTCGATCCACTCGCGAAGTGTATTTCGATTCCGAGATCGTTAAGGAATCCTACGAAGTCTATAGACCTAAAAGATGGCTCTTGGTCACATACTATAGTCTGTGGTCTTCCGAACTGTCGAATGTGCTCGGTAATCGCGGTTTTTATGTCAATGATAGTTCTAGTGGTTAATGGGATGATGTTTGCGAATTTGGAAAAGGAGTCGACTATAGTGAGCCATTTTTGCCCTTTTAAAAAGAAAATGTCTATATGAACTCGATCGAAAGGTTTTTCTCCAAATATACTCTTTCTTATTAGTTTCGGCGGTTTCTGTCATATTTAGCTTTTTTGCAAATATCACATGAATTGATAAAAATTTTGAGTTTTCGGTCGAGTTGTGGGAAAAAATGGGTTTGCATTATTTGGTTCGTATTTTCCTTTATGCCACGATGCCCATAGTGGTGTATCTTTCTTATGGTTTCATCCTGCTCTTCTTCCATTCTTATGTCCTCCAGTAAGGTTTCTGAAATGAAAACTTTGTATATATTATTACCTGAGAAGTGTTTTTTATAAGTTTCTTGGACCAATTGCGCTAGTGACACGGGGACTTTTAAGCAATTTACACCCTTCGGGTTGAGGGTTCGTTTTAATATTTCTACCATGTTTTCTTCGGTGTATTCTTTTCTGACAATTGTGTGTCTATGGAATTTTGGAAAGACTTGCTCGTACGCTGATAACTCTATATTACCAATTTTAAATAAAACTTGCGTTCTGAAAACATTGATTGGCCTTTCGGTATATCTGATAAAATAATCGTCGCTTGTGTCTGCCGAGTGTACCGTCATTACGTCGCTTTCATCATCCGAATCTTCTGCTGCTTGCTCAGACGGCTCAACGTTTAAAGATAGCGATGATTGCGAATGCATGTTTAAATGGTTTTTCAAATTTACGCGTGACAATGCGTCGGCGACTACGTTTTGTTTGCCTGGTTTATAGATAAGTTCATAATCAAACTCTTCTAAAGCCAATTTTCCTCTAATAATTCTATGGTTTGCGTTACTAAATGAGAAAGTTAGTGGTTGATGGTCTGTGAACATTTTGAACTTCCTTCCATAAAGATAAGGTCTGAAGTGATTCACTGCCCATACAATTGCCAGGAATTCTTTCTCTGTCGTTGAGTAGCGCTCTTCTGTTTGGTTTAATGTCCTTGAAGCATATGCGATAGGTCTGTCCCGCCCTATCGGTCCTTGTGACAACACAGCGCCTATGGCATAGTCGCTTGCGTCTGTTGTCAGTAAAAATTCTTTATTGAAATCTGGGTAAACTAATACCGGGTCAAGCATTAAAAGTTCTTTACATTTTTCAAAACACCTTTTTATTTTGGGTGTAATTTCAAATTCAGTTTCTTTCCTGAGGAGTGCTGTTAGTGGTTTAACGATTTTTGCGAAATCCTTGATAAATCGCCTGTAGTAACCGAGCATTCCTAAAAATTGCCTTATTTCTTTTTCACTTGAAGGTAGTGGCCATTGTTTAATAGCTTCTATTTTGTCGCTATTTGGTCGTACTCCGTCTTCAGAGACTGTATGACCTAAAAACTGAGTTTCTTTTCTAAAAAACTCGCATTTGTCAAGCTGAATTTTTAATCTCGCATCCTTTAATTTTTCAAGCACTTGAGATAGATTTTTTGCGTGTTCTTGAAGGGAGCTGGAGAAGACAATTATATCGTCCATGTAGACGAAGCAGCATACTCCGATTAAGTCTCTTAGAATGCAGTCCATGACTCTTTGAAACGTCGCTGGAGCATTCTTTAATCCGAATGGCATACGAGTGAATTCGTATTTGCCACCGTTTACCGAAAAAGCGGTTTTTTCTGTATCTTCCTCTGCCAACTGAATTTGGTGGAAGCCAGAAACCAAATCGATCGTTGAGAAGTATTTTGCTTTACCTAATTTATCCAGAATATCCGTGATTTCTGGTATGGGATATTTATCATTGATTGTTTTTTCATTAAGTTTTCTATAATCAATGACTAAACGAAATTTCTTTTTGCCAGACGCATCAGGTTTCTTTGGGACTACCCATACAGGAGAGGTGTATGGTGATATAGATTCCTTGATTATTCCGTCCGCAAGCATTTTCTTTGTTTGGTCCTGTACCTCACTTTCGTATACGTAAGGATATTTGTACGATTTGGAGTGTACTGGCACATTGTCGACCGTTCTGACGTTGTGCTTTATTTTGTGAGTGAACGACAGTTTATCCGTCTCCACGTAAAGAACGTCTCTATAGTTGTTGATCACTTTCTTGAGGGCATGCTTCTCTTCATCATTCATGTGATCATCTCTAAATGTGTATTTCGCAGGGTCGACCATTTTTGGTAAATCCATCAGGTCGAACGGGTCATTTTCAATTTCTTTATCTAAGTCATTAGAAAGTTTGAGTTCGTTTGCGTTAATTTCGATCGATGTTTCTGAGTGATTTTGCACTGCTATAAAAGCTACTTTGATTGTGCTTCTGTAGAGGCCTGGTAATATTGAAAAATTGTCGAAAGGTTTTTCTTCTTTTACGAGAAAATCTCCATCATTTTTTGTTCTGATTTTTACAAATTGAAATTTTTGTTCTGTTAAGTTTATTTTATGTTTTTCGGGGAATCTCTTTTTCATATGGAAGGTCTTTCTACCGATTTTCAAAATGTTTTTGCTAACATCGATTTTCGCATTTAGGTCTCGTAGTGACTCGTATCCAATGAGTCCATCAAAAAATTTATGAAATTCGAAAATGAAAAATTTTAATTTTTTGTTAATTTGAAATGGGTCAAATGATGCCGATTTATCTATGGTGTGTGTGCCTTTTATATTGGGCACTTTTGACGTTGGCTCTATCTTACAGTTTTCAATATTTACGTGTGCTGGTGATATGTAATTTTTGTTCGCTCCTGTGTCGATCAAAAATTTCATTTCACCTTTTGAAGTTTGGATAGTTATGTACGGAACGAAATTGTTGTCATTTTTTATTTTTTTCTTTGTGGTGCTTCTTCCACGTGAAAATTTAATTCCTCGTCGACAAAGTAATCGTCGTCGTCCGAGTTAAGCACGTTTTCGTCTTGTTGCTGTGAGGTGTCAAATTCATCCTCGCAGTTTTTGCGTTCGGTGTCATGGTTGTTAACCTCTGTATGAGACCTTGCCGTTCTCATCGAAACGTCGTCGTCCGGTGGGGCGGCTCTTGTTTTAAATTTTCCGGACCCATAAGATTTTGTATGTGGGTTACCGTTATTATTGAAATTTGAGGTGGACGGTTTTGCGATGAATTGGTTACTATTGTTATTAAAATTTGTAGGCGGTTTTGAAATATTAACGAGAGGTGCATTTGGATTATTAAAGTTAGAATTTGTTTGTCTAACGTTTTTGTTGATATGGTCGGATGGCGGTCTTTTATTAAATTTTTGTCTGTATGCAGCATTCGCGTATTGGGTTGTGATGGCATAAGCCTCCTCCAGGCTTTTTGGCCTGTAGCTTCTGACATGCATTGGTAAATCATCCGTCAGTCTATAAATCTGGTGAGCGTTATTAAGCTCACTAGGCTATTTATTGCCTTTGTTGAGTTAACGTAGTCCTCCATCATTGCTGCTGTTGATTTGATAGCAGTATCGATGGTTTTGATTTTGTTATAATATTCAGTTAACGTCTTTTTTCCTTGGGTAATATAAAACAAGGATTGAATATGCGACGTTGATTTCTGCCCAACCGTTCGGGTTACCAGCAGCAATCAAAATTTCTTTTGCTTCTCCCGTAATTTTATTTTTCACTGCCCTGACCAGTTGACTATACACCGGTTCGTCTTGATAGCTTTTAAAAAGATCAAGAGTATTTTCGGCGTCCTCTAGCCAAGCGTGGGTCTCTTTTTTATTATCCGCAAATGTTGCTAAATTTTTAATGGGATCTGGGGTCCTAAACTGCAAGAAGGGATCTTCAGCTTTTGCTTTTAAGTTTCTAATTTGACCGATTAGCTCATTTTGATTATCGGTTAAACTCTTAATGTGTTGGAGTAAACCTTCAATTGTAATTCCTGGTTGAGGAGCAGGTTGTGGCATCGGTACTGGTTGAATATCGTCCAGTTCCGTATCCGAAAAGTCTGGTGAGACCGTTCGTTTAAGTTCAGCCATGGTGTCAGATGAACTTAGATAGTTTGTTATATTGGGTACGTATTGCTTGAGTACGAGTACGATATTCACTTACACTGCACTTTCACGATTAGTGGTTAGTTGTCACTTTTGTGATATTTCAGGTGTCTGCTTACCGCTGGTGGGGGCTCGCACCTCTGAATTAATATGGTTTTGTGTTAAATTTTGATTAAAAAGTCGTGGATTACTTACAGGTAGATTGTTAATTTGATCTCCTGGAGCCTGAGTAGATAGTGTCGGAAGGGGTAGATTCCAAATGGCGGGATTAATCCTCCTGATAACCGCAAGTCCTTGATATCCGCTCAGGGGTTGCTCTTGCTGAATTATCTGGTGTCTGCTGTAGACGTAGGGGTTTTCCTCCGTTGTAAACTTGGTGACTGTGATACTAGATATTCGCCCTGTTAACACTGTTCACTTAGTTTAACCACTTGGCCTTAAGACTGCGCCAATTATGCTATAAAGTTTCACGTTAGCATAAAAAAAAATTTATTCACTATACTTTTAACACTTGATCGTCACTAACTACACACAAGACTGAATTGAAAATTAATTCTATAAAGCTTATATCTACTGAATCTGCTGATGCGTCGTTTCCTCGGATGGTTCGATTCTAATTCAACCTTTGTCCGCGTGGTTCGATCGGGTCTTGCAGTCGTCATCGATTGTTGATCGATGGTTGCGTTGATGGTTTGGTTCCTCGGTGTGCTGCTATGGGTCCCGGCTGGGTTTTCGCTGACGTCTTGACTTCGGGTGCGCTTTGGTCGGGTAGTTGTGGTGTAACGTATATATATATGGTGTTGTGGTGTAACGTATATATATATATATATATATATATATATATATATCTATAAAGAAGGATTTCTGTCTGTCTGTCTGTCTGTCTGTCTGTCTGTCTGTCTGTCTGTCTGTCTGTCTGTCTGTCTGTCTGTCTGTCTGTCTGTCTGTCTGTCTGTCTGTCTGTCTGTCTGTCTGTCTGTCTGTCTGTCTGTCTGTCTGTCTGTCTGTCTGTCTGTCTGTCTGTCTGTCTGTCTGTCTGTCTGTCTGTCTGTCTGTCTGTCTGTCTGTCTGTCTGTCTGTCTGTCTGTCTGTCTGTCTGTCTGTCTGTCTGTCTGTCTGTCTGTCTGTCTGTCTGTCTGTCTGTCTGTCTGTCTGTCTGTCTGTCTGTCTGTCTGTCTGTCTGTCTGTCTGTCTGTCTGTCTGTCTGTCTGTCTGTCTGTCTGTCTGTCTGTCTGTCTGTCTGTCTGTCTGTCTGTCTGTCTGTCTGTCTGTCTGTCTGTCTGTCTGTCTGTCTGTCTGTCTGTCTGTCTGTCTGTCTGTCTGTCTGTCTGTCTGTCTGTCTGTCTGTCTGTCTGTCTGTCTGTCTGTCTGTCTGTCTGTCTGTCTGTCTGTCTGTCTGTCTGTCTGTCTGTCTGTCTGTCTGTCTGTCTGTCTGTCTGTCTGTCTGTCTGTCTGTCTGTCTGTCTGTCTGTCTGTCTGTCTGTCTGTCTGTCTGTCTGTCTGTCTGTCTGTCTGTCTGTCTGTCTGTCTGTCTGTCTGTCTGTCTGTCTGTCTGTCTGTCTGTCTGTCTGTCTGTCTGTCTGTCTGTCTGTCTGTCTGTCTGTCTGTCTGTCTGTCTGTCTGTCTGTCTGTCTGTCTGTCTGTCTGTCTGTCTGTCTGTCTGTCTGTCTGTCTGTCTGTCTGTCTGTCTGTCTGTCTGTCTGTCTGTCTGTCTGTCTGTCTGTCTGTCTGTCTGTCTGTCTGTCTGTCTGTCTGTCTGTCTGTCTGTCTGTCTGTCTGTCTGTCTGTCTGTCTGTCTGTCTGTCTGTCTGTCTGTCTGTCTGTCTGTCTGTCTGTCTGTCTGTCTGTCTGTCTGTCTGTCTGTCTGTCTGTCTGTCTGTCTGTCTGTCTGTCTGTCTGTCTGTCTGTCTGTCTGTCTGTCTGTCTGTCTGTCTGTCTGTCTGTCTGTCTGTCTGTCTGTCTGTCTGTCTGTCTGTCTGTCTGTCTGTCTGTCTGTCTGTCTGTCTGTCTGTCTGTCTGTCTGTCTGTCTGTCTGTCTGTCTGTCTGTCTGTCTGTCTGTCTGTCTGTCTGTCTGTCTGTCTGTCTGTCTGTCTGTCTGTCTGTCTGTCTGTCTGTCTGTCTGTCTGTCTGTCTGTCTGTCTGTCTGTCTGTCTGTCTGTCTGTCTGTCTGTCTGTCTGTCTGTCTGTCTGTCTGTCTGTCTGTCTGTCTGTCTGTCTGTCTGTCTGTCTGTCTGTCTGTCTGTCTGTCTGTCTGTCTGTCTGTCTGTCTGTCTGTCTGTCTGTCTGTCTGTCTGTCTGTCTGTCTGTCTGTCTGTCTGTCTGTCTGTCTGTCTGTCTGTCTGTCTGTCTGTCTGTCTGTCTGTCTGTCTGTCTGTCTGTCTGTCTGTCTGTCTGTCTGTCTGTCTGTCTGTCTGTCTGTCTGTCTGTCTGTCTGTCTGTCTGTCTGTCTGTCTGTCTGTCTGTCTGTCTGTCTGTCTGTCTGTCTGTCTGTCTGTCTGTCTGTCTGTCTGTCTGTCTGTCTGTCTGTCTGTCTGTCTGTCTGTCTGTCTGTCTGTCTGTCTGTCTGTCTGTCTGTCTGTCTGTCTGTCTGTCTGTCTGTCTGTCTGTCTGTCTGTCTGTCTGTCTGTCTGTCTGTCTGTCTGTCTGTCTGTCTGTCTGTCTGTCTGTCTGTCTGTCTGTCTGTCTGTCTGTCTGTCTGTCTGTCTGTCTGTCTGTCTGTCTGTCTGTCTGTCTGTCTGTCTGTCTGTCTGTCTGTCTGTCTGTCTGTCTGTCTGTCTGTCTGTCTGTCTGTCTGTCTGTCTGTCTGTCTGTCTGTCTGTCTGTCTGTCTGTCTGTCTGTCTGTCTGTCTGTCTGTCTGTCTGTCTGTCTGTCTGTCTGTCTGTCTGTCTGTCTGTCTGTCTGTCTGTCTGTCTGTCTGTCTGTCTGTCTGTCTGTCTGTCTGTCTGTCTGTCTGTCTGTCTGTCTGTCTGTCTGTCTGTCTGTCTGTCTGTCTGTCTGTCTGTCTGTCTGTCTGTCTGTCTGTCTGTCTGTCTGTCTGTCTGTCTGTCTGTCTGTCTGTCTGTCTGTCTGTCTGTCTGTCTGTCTGTCTGTCTGTCTGTCTGTCTGTCTGTCTGTCTGTCTGTCTGTCTGTCTGTCTGTCTGTCTGTCTGTCTGTCTGTCTGTCTGTCTGTCTGTCTGTCTGTCTGTCTGTCTGTCTGTCTGTCTGTCTGTCTGTCTGTCTGTCTGTCTGTCTGTCTGTCTGTCTGTCTGTCTGTCTGTCTGTCTGTCTGTCTGTCTGTCTGTCTGTCTGTCTGTCTGTCTGTCTGTCTGTCTGTCTGTCTGTCTGTCTGTCTGTCTGTCTGTCTGTCTGTCTGTCTGTCTGTCTGTCTGTCTGTCTGTCTGTCTGTCTGTCTGTCTGTCTGTCTGTCTGTCTGTCTGTCTGTCTGTCTGTCTGTCTGTCTGTCTGTCTGTCTGTCTGTCTGTCTGTCTGTCTGTCTGTCTGTCTGTCTGTCTGTCTGTCTGTCTGTCTGTCTGTCTGTCTGTCTGTCTGTCTGTCTGTCTGTCTGTCTGTCTGTCTGTCTGTCTGTCTGTCTGTCTGTCTGTCTGTCTGTCTGTCTGTCTGTCTGTCTGTCTGTCTGTCTGTCTGTCTGTCTGTCTGTCTGTCTGTCTGTCTGTCTGTCTGTCTGTCTGTCTGTCTGTCTGTCTGTCTGTCTGTCTGTCTGTCTGTCTGTCTGTCTGTCTGTCTGTCTGTCTGTCTGTCTGTCTGTCTGTCTGTCTGTCTGTCTGTCTGTCTGTCTGTCTGTCTGTCTGTCTGTCTGTCTGTCTGTCTGTCTGTCTGTCTGTCTGTCTGTCTGTCTGTCTGTCTGTCTGTCTGTCTGTCTGTCTGTCTGTCTGTCTGTCTGTCTGTCTGTCTGTCTGTCTGTCTGTCTGTCTGTCTGTCTGTCTGTCTGTCTGTCTGTCTGTCTGTCTGTCTGTCTGTCTGTCTGTCTGTCTGTCTGTCTGTCTGTCTGTCTGTCTGTCTGTCTGTCTGTCTGTCTGTCTGTCTGTCTGTCTGTCTGTCTGTCTGTCTGTCTGTCTGTCTGTCTGTCTGTCTGTCTGTCTGTCTGTCTGTCTGTCTGTCTGTCTGTCTGTCTGTCTGTCTGTCTGTCTGTCTGTCTGTCTGTCTGTCTGTCTGTCTGTCTGTCTGTCTGTCTGTCTGTCTGTCTGTCTGTCTGTCTGTCTGTCTGTCTGTCTGTCTGTCTGTCTGTCTGTCTGTCTGTCTGTCTGTCTGTCTGTCTGTCTGTCTGTCTGTCTGTCTGTCTGTCTGTCTGTCTGTCTGTCTGTCTGTCTGTCTGTCTGTCTGTCTGTCTGTCTGTCTGTCTGTCTGCCAAATTTGGCATGTGAAGGTTTTCGAGGGCAAGAATATTTTCTATAGTAAATTAGGACCCCTCCCCACTTTAAGACGGGGGACTCCTGTACCAAAAAAACACAATTTTCCTCATAACTCGAGAAGTAATATATATATATATATATATATATATATATATATATAGAGGGAGCAGTTATCGACTGTAAATTATTATGCTTTGACGGTTTTTCGGCTTTCAGTCAAGTGGATTTAGCAAACGATTGTTTTGCTTTTACTTATCCGACGTTTCGGTGATTTATTTCACCTTTTTCTAAGGATTCTGGAATTGTACAATAATTTAGGTGGTTTTTCTAGCTGTAACTTATGATGGGACTTACAAAAGCTTAATCGTTTTTTGTCATATCTTTGTGTCGTATTCCTATTGTGCAACCTAATAACATGGGCATATATATATATTTTATTTTTATTTTATTTTATTTTATTTTATTCAACTTCAACGGACTGAGTCTTCTTGAAGTGTATCTGTGGGAAAAGCCGATTTGAGTTGACAACTTTAACATCATTCTCAAATCGGCATAAAAACCCAGCATTTTTTCATTCACAGTACAGATTTATAAACATAGATTACAAAGATACAAACATACATTGTCAACTATAAATTTCACAAACTTAACCTAGAATATCACACTGAAGTATTTTATATTTGAAGTGGTCTGATGACTGATGAAAATCGAACAGGTGGTAAACACTATTAAATATTCTACATATTTTCTGAACTGGCTCATGCTTTCCGTACATAGTGCGGTAGAATACTGGACGAAAAAATTCTCGGGTTCTCAGAGGTCTTGGTACAATATTTATGTTCAGCATTGATAAAATTTCTGGCGCGTCAATTTCACTTTTTAGCAGCTCGGCAGCGAAAACAGCTCTCGATGTATCCCTCCTCTTAAGCAACGTGTCGATATTTATCAGTTTACACCTATTTTCGTACGGTGGAAGATTTGATGGATCAGACCATGGAAGGAATCGTAATGCATGCCTAACAAATCTTCGTTGCACAGCTTCAATTCTTGAAATCCAGAGACGTGTGTACGGGCTCCATACAACTGAGGCCGTGTCCAGAATGGATCGCACTAAGGAAAAGTAGAGGGCGCGTAGGCAGTACGGGTCACGGAAGTCCTTAGCTAAGCGCATAATAAACCCCAAGTTTCGGTTTGCTTTGAAAGGTGAGCTTGGAATCCATTTCCACTCCCAGGTCTTTTACGTTAGCGACACGCTGAAGAAGAGATTCGTCGATCCTATAATCGTACATGATTGGGGTTTTACTTCTAGTGAAGGTGATCACTGAACATTTGTTGACGCTTATAGTAAGGTTGTTCAAGCGACACCAGTCCGCAAAACGGTTAACTAGGTCTTGTAGTTGTTTGCAGTCCTCTACAGATCGTACAGCAAGGAAAATTTTCAGATCATCCGCATATAGTAGTTTGCATCCCGGTGGAATAACGACACAAACTTCATTGAAGTAAATTATGAAAAGTAATGGTCCCAAATTGCTTCCCTGTGGGACGCCGGACTTGTTGCAGAAATTGAACGATTCGGTAGAACCTAGCTTCACTGATAGGCTGCGGTTCGTCAGATATGTCTGGAGCCAGCAGATAAATTCGTTGGAAGCCCCTAGCCTGTTGAGTTTCCGTAACAGCAATTGGTGGTCGATGCGATCGAAGGCAGCCTTAAGATCAGTATATACTGTATCAATTTGAGCAGCACTCTCCATATGACGAAGACAGAACGAGCTAAACTGCAACAGGTTTGTGTTAATAGAGCGTTTTGGGAAAAAGCCATGTTGTTCCATCGAAATGTATGACTTCACTCTGCTGAACAGAAGCTCATACACAAGAATCTCCAGTAATTTAGAGCCGGCACATAGAGATGTAATTCCTCTGTAATTTTCAACGTTGCGTTTTTCTCCTTTTTTAAATACTGGAAAAATAAAAGATTTTTTCCAGCACTCTGGTAACTTATTTTGTTGAACAGACATGTTGCAAATTAGTAGCAGAGGTCTACAGAGCGCGTCAACACATTTCTTCAAAACTACTGATGGTATTCCATCAGGACCTGCGCTAGATGATGTTTTTAGCCTCGTAAGAGCAGTCATGATGTCTGATTCACAGAATTCAATAGAGCCAATGTTAAATATATTTTCTGGAACATTACACATCGCATCATCGATTTGGGAAGGCGTGGCCGTGGTTGAACTAAACACGCTTGAAAAGTGCCTCGCAAACAGGTCACAGGTAGTCTGTTGGTTGTCAGATTCACAATTTCCAAGAAACATACTTGACGGCAGTCCTATATGTTTACGCTTTTCATTCACGAACGACCAAAAACGTTTCGGGTTTTTTCTCAGTCCGTCTTGCACGCGCTTAACGTAGCGGGAATAAAGATAACGATTGTACGTACGATACTCGTTGCTTGCATGAGAGAAATCATGCTTTGTCACAGGATTACGCCTATTTGTATATTTTCGCAAGGCAGCCGATCTTTTACGCTTTAAAATCCGAAGTCTAGAGTCAGACCATGGCGGCTTCATGCGCGGCCGCGAAATTGGTACGTGTAGATCAAAAAAACTCTTAAGCATCATATTGAAGTGATCAACTGCAAAATCTACGTCTGAAAAGCTCTCAAGTACAGTCCAGTCTACAGTGCACAGCGATTGATTTAACGCAGAAAAGTCAGCTTTACTGAAATTGAATGCATTCGACACTGCGAAGGGTTCATACAATGCTGGTAGTGAAATGCGAAGTGTTAGCAGAAGCGGAGGATGAAGAGGATCAGCTTCAATAATTGGCTCATATGCCTCGGTTACGGTACAGGCATCAATAGCTTCGTCATTCACAAAAACTAGATCCAACGTGCGACGCATACTGTTAATAACCGTACTCATTTGTCTCATTCTCAAGAGAGCGAATCCATCGATCAGAGCAGCACTGGCAAGAGAAAAGGCTGACGCACTGGGATCGGGATATGCCGTTCCATTTGAGCATCTTATCCACGACAAGTTTGGCTGATTGTAATCACCAAAGATAATATGGATATCGGAGGCTTGCAATGCATTTGTTTGCTGTAAAACGGAGTCAATGTGAGCTTCGACAGAAGACACATTGGTAGAATTATCAGGACTTATGTAAACAACACCTAGGCAAATATTTCCGTCTAAGCCGACTATTTTTGCCCATAGCTGTTCCACAGCGTCAGAAGCATGAGTGGAAGAAATTTGCGAATTCAATCGATTAGAAACTACTATCAAAACACCACCTCCTCGTTTCTTTCCTGTGCTGCACGGGTTTCGATCATTCCTGTATACATTGTAAGCGTCTCCGAATAGTTGAGCGGAATGAAAACACTCATTGAGCCAAGTTTCAGTGAGCACAATGACGTCATATTGAGCATCTGAAACCGCGACAAAGAAATCGTCGATCTTAGTGCGCAATCCCCTCACATTTTGATACATCTCACTGATGACGCGATATATATATTAAGTTATTAGTTGTGCCATTTGATCTCTCAAGTATTGTTTGACATTAGTTTTGAAAGATGAAGCATTAGTCATTCTTCGAAGATGCATAGGTAGCCTATTATATTTGGTTGGACCTATGAAAGAAATCCGTTTTTGACTGGAGCTGGAATGCGTATGTGATCTCGAAAGATAATTAATTTGTCTTGTGTTGTGAATCCGAGGTGCTATATCTATTGATAGATTGTGTAACCGCTTTGGGTCATGTAAAATGCTGTGGACCATTAGCAACGTTTGTTCTTCACACAGCCCAAGAATTGGTAGTATTGTGTGAGGAAGATTGGTGTATAATTGAATTGACGGATATAAGAACGGTAACTTAAAAATTATTTTAAGGGATCGGTTTTGTAATATTTGGAGTTTTTCAATTTTGACTTACAAGCTCTACCCCATGAAATGATCAAGTAACTCAGATGAGAGTGGATGTGTGCAAAATAAAAGTGAAGCATAGCTTTTCGAGGAAGAAAATAGCTAACACGTCTCAATACTCCGCACATAGAATATATTTTACTTGCAACTTTATCGATATGAATATCCCAAGATAAGGTGGAATCTAGATATGCACCCAAATATTTAAATGATTCAACTTTATCAACAATATCAGTTCCAATAGCTAATACAGGTACCTGTGGAATAATTTTTCTGGGTGATCGAAAGATCATGAAATTAGTTTTTTTTTTAATTCAATGACAGAAGATTAGTAGAAAAGTACTCCTGAAGCAGTTCTAGATCCTGTTTCATGTCTGAAATGATGGTATTCAACTTCATGTGAGGGTAAAATATGGCTGTATCACCAGTAAATAACCTAGCTGTCCCAGCAAGATTTTGTGGTGGACGCTCATGATTGAAATGGTTCAGCGCGACGCGGATCGTTTATGCTGTATAAGCGTAAACGGACTGTACCGCGTCGAACGGTGACAATTATACGCTGACACAGCGCATAGCGTTAAACGTACGACACATAGCATAGGAAGAAATATTTCAGTAGAATATAGTCGAGAACGACACGTTACAATAGCGTGATAGCAGCGTTGGCTGTAGGATACATTGTAGTGCGGATAGTAGCAAAACTGCACCGCCAACAGACAGAAAGTGTCGCCCAAAGAGCTATTAGTATGGCAAATTTGCCAAACGTGTAAGAAACTACCAAATGTTGTGATTCAAAATAAAAACAATTAAAACAATAAACAATTAAAAGTGGACACTAATTTAAAAAACAAACGTATATAAAAAAAAGTGTAGTGCTGTCCCAAGTAGCTTCCACGTTACATTCATACATCGACATACATTCTACGGATAAAAGTGCTGATTCAGTTGTACAACCGGAAAGGATTTCAATCAACCACACGATGACTGCGAGAGAAAATTTCGTTCGATGATTCCAGCTTCGGATGGATGGAAAACTTCACACTAGCGAGAGATGGGAAATTTCGGCTGCTGCGGGGAAAAAAATGTAAAATGCAATGACCATAGAATGTCTCAAATATAACCAGAGACATAATTGGGAAGTATCCAATAGTTAAAAAAGAAGAATATAAAATACTTTACAAAAAAAAATTTTTTGTTAGGCACATGGACAATTTGTTTAGATGGACAATTTCTTTAAATCGGGAGATTTGTTAGGGAAGCTCCATGCAAATTTAAAAAAGAAAGCAAATTACAAAAAGACAACAAAGGTAAGAAAGATTAATGAAATAAAAAACCTGTTAGGAGAACTGAAAGAGGCAATGAATAGTAGTAAAGGGACCGAAACAAAAACACAACTTAAGAGGAGATATTTAAAACTAAAAACAGTAGCTAGACATTGCATTGAATTGCTGCAGGCGGAACCGCTCGAGGAAACAGCTTTCGAAATAGAAGAAGCAGAAAACGAAGGAAGCCAAGAAGAATTAGAAGATTCTTCGGAAGAGGAAGAATACGAAAGTTCAAATTTTGATAGTACTTCGGAATCGGAGCATAGTAAGACCAATATGACTGCGAGATTGGATTTGGGGATTGCCCTAAAACTAATAGACAAATATGATGGTACGCCATCCAAACTTTCAACATTTATCGAGACGTTAGAACTTTTGAAAATATATTCCCCCAGTGTTCCAGAGAGCGATATTTTAACTTTCGCAAAGACAAGGTTGACTGGCCCGGCACATGGGATTATAAATACAGTGGAAACAATAGAACAGGCAACAGCAATTTTGAAACAAAAATTCGCTGTGCGACTAACACCAAAAGCAGTCGAGAAGGAGATGCAATCCTTAAAACAAGGCAGACTCACAATAGCTGAATTTGGCACAGCAAATGAAAGTGCATTGTGGTTTTGTTTCCAACAAGGAAGCCGTAGTAATAGGGGATACTGGCGTGGCAGAGGCCGCGGAAATTTTCGAGGAAGAAATGATTATGGAAGTAATAACCGTTCCTATGGTAGATACCGTGGAGGTTATCGAAACAACAATTATTATAACAACAACAACAACAACAACAATAACAATCGAAACAATAATACCCGATATCCCAACCGTGGTAGAGGTAACCACCGACCAGCAAATGTTAACCTAGCTGACCGGGTAGACGAAAACTTCCAACAACAACAAGATCAAAATCATCCTCAAACTCAAAGTAGACAGGAGGATGCAAATTTGATCGATTTATTTCGTTGAATTAGATGGATCAAGGCTTGTTAAATCTCCAAGGACTAAATTGAGGGTATTTAATACCGATATAAATTTCATAATAGACAGTGGAGCTTCCTGTTGTCTATTGGATGAGAAATATTTACCTGATAACATACACATAAATACAAAAGATATAATAACTATTAGGGGTATCAACGGAGTAACGAAATCGTTGGGCTCAGTTGATACCATATTAACTTTCAAAAATAATAAATTTAGTGTAAGATTTAATGTAGTGCCTCAGCTACCCAGCGGTATAGCGGGATTACTGGGCACAGACTTTTTATTCACTAATAAGGGTAAAATAGATTTTACTACTCTTATCTTAACCTTAAATAGTGCCAATAATGGAAATAATATGTGCAGCATACCATTTGGGGAATATGACCAATCTACCTGCGTTATACCGGCTCGTACTGAGGTGGTATGGAACGTTGATACCGGTGTGACAGGTACTTGTGTGGTACTACAACAAGAAATAGTGCCACATGTTTTCATAGCAAATTCAATATCAGTTCCAAAAGAAGGGAAATTACCCGTAAGAATTATTAATATAGCAAATAAGGAAATTTGCATTGAAACAAAAAATATTAAAACTAAGGATCTAAAGGATTACAATGTGGTAGGAAAAATTAAACTGCCAAAATACGATACTGATAGAGCAAGTAAACTTTTAAATGAGTTGAATTTGAAACATTTGACAAAACAAGATCAGGCAGAGATGCAGAGGCTATGCTTAAAATACGCTGATGTGTTTTGCTTGAAAGACGACAAATTAACAGTAACGGATAAGTACACATCCAGTATTAAAATAAAGGATGGCACAACTCCAATATTTTCTAAACAATATCGCCTTCCCCTGGCGCAAAAAAAGGGAAATAAATGACCAGATTGATAGGATGATGTCAGATGGAGTCATTGAAAAGACTAGTTCCGAATGGAATAGCCCAATTTTACTTGTGCCAAAAAAGTCGGCGAATGACAAAAAGAAATGGAGATTGGTTGTTGATTATCGGAAACTTAACAATGTTTTTGAGAACGATACATTTCCCCTCCCAAATATAGAGGAGGTCATAGACTCATTGGCAGGAGCGAAGTACTTTTCGTATTTAGACTTATCCCAAGGGTACTACTACCAATGCAAATTGAAGCAAGAGGATAGGCCACTAACTGCTTTCTCGACGTCGTCTGGACAATATCAGATGACGAGGCTCCCAATAGCACTAAAAATAAGCCCAGCATCATTTTCAAGACTAATGACCATAGCGATGGCAGGTCTTAATGGAGAGAAATGTTTAGTATACCTGGACGATCTCATCATATTTGGTAGAACTCTAGAAGAGCATAACAAAAATCTCTCGAACGTTTTCCGAAGGTTACGAGAGGTAAATTTAAAACTAAACCCCGAAAAATGCAATTTTTTGCAAGAAAATTTAGTATACCTGGGACATTACATATCTGCTGAAGGCATCAGGCCTGATCCTGCTAAAATCGAAGCAGTGAAAAAATGGCCGATCCCTTCCACTGCGGATGAAGTCAAGCGATTCGTTGCTTTCGCAAATTACTATCGGAAGCACATAAAAGACTTTGCTAGGCTTTGCACACCGTTAAACAAGTTGACCAGAAAGGGTGTAAAGTTTGAATGGAGTAGCGAGTGTCACAACTCACTCGAGAATTTAAAACAATGTTTTATAAATCCACCAGTACTAGATTACCCAGATCTAACGGAGACCAACACATTCAACTTACATACGGATGCGTCTGGATATGCGATTGGTGCTGTGCTATCTAATAGCAACGGCAAACCGGTTGCATATGCCAGCAAGATTCTGAATAAAGCCGAATCAAATTATAGTACGATAGAAAAGGAGTTATTGGCTATGAGGAAGATTGAGTGCAGTGTATAATGGAGTGTGAGTGATTTTACCGGCTGCGAAAACTTAGCTGAAGTGATTGTTTTTACTGCTAAAAATACCAGTTCATACTCCATGCACTAAACGACTTTACAACTCAGTTGAAGACATACTATTCGTCCACTAATCCAAGGATTTATCGCTAAAATATCACGGATTCGATTGGCGTCACTTGGCAGTTATTGTTCCAAATTCTGTTCTCGTGAGTGACGAAAAATGACGACCGACTCTCTTGGATCTGTCAAGCGAGATATTTTGATGGATCTCACCAATACGATGCAGGCGATGCTGATGGATTTTACCGCAAAGATCACCAAGGCAGTTGATGCGATGGTGCATGAAATGCAAGATCAGCTGACTACGCTACGTCAGTTGTATGAGGACAAAGTGAAACTGTTAGAGCAATCGTTAAAAACATGGAAGGCTCCGTGTGAGAGTAACGTTGAAAAGTACAACCGTATGTCGAGACGAAATGAGCTTGTGGTTGAAGGAATTCCTACCAGAGCTGGTGAGAATCTATCTAAGTATTTCTCCTCAATGTGTCTATCGTTGGGATATACTGACAAACAATTGCCGATTGCCGATCTATACCGCACGAAACCGTCGTTTGTTGGAACCAAAACACCTATAGTCATCGAGTTCGCCTTGTCTAGTCAAAGGGATGCATTCTTCAAGCGGTATCTTCACACACGGGCGCTGTCGTTGATGCAGCTAGGGTTCGATGTGGATACTCGAATATACATCAATGAAAGCTTATCTCCTTTAACTCGACGTTTGCTATCGGATGCTTTGTCTATGAAAAGGAATGGAAAGCTTCAAGCTGTTTATACTCGACGTGGTATCATCTACGTGGAATCAACCGACGGTAGATTTGTTATTAACAACTACGACGATCTCAATGGAGTTGTTAAGTCTACAATTTAAACCCTATCCTTTTTATGTTATTGCTTATTCCCACCAATCCCATCATTCATTCCCATGTTTCGCTCCTAAAAGTTTTCATCGTTCATCGGTGGATGGTGCTGACGAAGTGGATGGTGCTGATGGTGCTGACGGTGCTGACGGTCTACGAGTTGGGAGTTGCTGCTGCTGCTATTTTTACGCTGTTAGATGGGTGGTCCATCTGACCTCTGATGAGAAAATGCTACTGCCAGTTATCGTGCGAACTGCTTTAACAAAACAATCACTATATTTTCAATCACTTCTAGCAAGTTTTCTGCATAGGTATTGATAAACTATTTCAGTTGCAATGATTAGAGTTATTTCATTTAAGATTAGGAAATTAGTTGTTAGGTCTAGACATCTTTCTCCGTTTCTGACTTTGCTGTTCTTTTTGGGTGAGTTCTATGGATAGTATTGTTTCATCTAACTCCTCAATGAATTATAGTTTGCCTGGGATAGTTCTGAAAGTTGCTATCTCACCTAAGAAATTATCAGTGTGCTGCGTTAACGTTCAAAGCATCTGCGCAAGAAGAATGTCGAAGTTTGAAGAGTTGAAACAGATTATCGTTACTTCAGGTGTAGATGTAGTTTGCGTCATGGAAACTTGGTTAAATGACAGAACCGCTGATATAGCGATAACCATTAATGACTATAACATTATTAGACATGACAGAATTGGTAGACTGGGTGGCGGTGTGTTGATTTATGTGAAAAATAATATTCAACATAAAATACTTGATGTTTCTCTAACTGTAAGCGGATCTGCAAGCACTGAGTACATATTGGCTGAAATTCGTACAAAAAATGATAAACTTCTGGTTGGTGCTGTCTATAATCCACCTGAATTATCATGTAGCGAGTTGCTGCTTGAGAAATTGGATGCCTTTGGTGCTTCTTATGATGATATAATTTTGTTAGGAGACTTTAACACGAATCTTAGGGATCGTTCAACGAGAAAAGTTTTTGAATTTAATAACATAATGACAACTCTAAGTTTGACTAATCTGGGGAACGTGTCGGAGCCGTGCCAGGCTCACGGGGGATGAAACAAAATCGCTTCCTAGCCTTGTTGCGGCATAAGCAACATGTCTTGACAAGACCGAACAGGAACGTGCCGCTCAAGCTAGGAGCCGTCAGGAAAACGAGTGTTCTGTTCAAGCACTTGCGGATAACAATTTACTCTTCTTTCTAATCCTGAAAAAGACGGGTTTGGTCCGCAAGTCCATCGACAGCTAGCACTCAACCAGTGGGGGGCTGCATTTGTGTTCTGCATAGGCACCGGCAGATAACAGGATGGAGAAAATAAACCTTTCTTGTCCTTAAAAGGACGATTTGGTCCGCAAGCCTGCTGCAGCAACACTAAGCCAGTGGAGTGGACTGTATATACATCTGCTACTTCCCAGGACGTCTTCAGAGGATGTGAAGGAAGCACTAGTTTACTCTAAAAACTACTCCATTTATTCTTCTTGATGTTAACAGATTGAAATGTGGAAAAATACTGAATGCCGCGCTAGTGCGCGGACTGGTTATATAGCGTAAAAATCTTCTTCTTCCCTGCTGCTGCTGCTGCTGCTCGCCTCGTACGTAACATGTGAAATGGCAGAACGCGAAAAAAAGGTGTGGCTAATTTCGCAGCGGTGGTTCGATGTCTTGATGCTGTTGTTGTTATTGTTGGTGCCTGTGGTGATTCGCGCTTGCGCGTGAAAATTCTCCCCCGGGCTGAGAAGCATTCTCGGAACAATTCTCGAATAGTTGAATATTATCCTCGATGGGAAGCACTGCAATCCTTGATACTGGTCGCTTGTAAACAGTGTTACCCACCATGACGTCGACTGTACGAACCAGTCCATCGGAACCTGGATATGTCCGCATAATCCTTCCCAATTTCCAGCTCATTGGTGGCAAATTTTGGTCTTCCAGAAGCACTATCATTCCTGGCTGTAGATTATTCTTCCTTATTTGGTCCTTGGTTCGTTGTTGTAAAGTTTGCAAGTAGTTATTTTTCCATTTCTTCCAAAATTCGTCTCGTAGTCTTTGTACAAACTGCCAACGATCAAGACGGTTGACAGGAACATTCTGGTAACTTGGTTCCGGGATGGCGGTAATCGCTCGTCCAAGTAAAATGTGTCCAGGTGTACATACCTCGGGGGCGTCAGCATCAGGTGACGTAGCATAAAGTGGTCGGGAATTCAATATAGCCTCAACCTGTGTCAAAACTGTCACGTATTCCTCGAAAGTCAAATGAGTATCTTTCAAAGTTCGCTTCAAGTGATATTTAGCACTCTTTACGGCCGCCTCCCAAAGACCACCAAAGTTCGGAGCCTCAGGAGGAATAAAATACCAAGCTATCTCCTTTGGTTGACAAAAACCCTCAATTTTATCGACACTATATTGAGATCGAAACATTCTGTACAGCTCGTTCAGTTCCGCTTTAGCACCCTGAAAATTGGAACCATTATCTGAGTGTATTTCACGGGGCTGCCCTCTTCTGCTGGTAAATCTGTGCAATGCACCAATAAATGCATCGGTGGTCATGTTCGACACTAGTTCCAAGTGCACAGCTCGAGTAACCATGCACACGAATACGGCAATATATGCCTTCTCTAAAATCGACTTCCGTTGGCCTTTCTTGACATATATGGGGCCTGCGTAATCCACTCCAGTCACTTCAAATGGAAATGCAGGTGTCACGCGACAAGATGGCAAATTCCCCATTTGTTGGCTTGCCTTTGTTGGTTTGGCACGAAAACAGGTGACGCAACTCCTGGTGATTTTCCTTACAGCAGATCTACCTTCCAGTAACCAATACCGTCCTCGAATTATTACTAGTAGACTCGATGGTCCAACGTGTAAGTTTTCAATATGGTAAGCGCGTATTAACAGATCGACAATCGGGTGCCTCGGCAAAATGTATGGATGTTTGGCCATGATTGATATAGACGATTTTTTTAGTCTACCACCTACTCTGAGCAGTCCGTCCTGGTACACTGGGTTCAGCGAACCAATTCTTTTACACGGTTCGTTGTTTTCAATACGGCTAATTTCGTCTCCTAAGATTTCATGCTGCACCACCTTGATGATCACAATCATCGATTCTCGGAATTCAGAAACAGTGAGGTGACGTTTCAGATTGCGGAGATTACAATTCTTAATTTTGCAGTTAGAGATGAAACGTAGAACATATGCGATTACCCTTTGCAGTTTACGAAAGGAGCTAAATTTGGCGAAAACGGGAAGATCATCAACATTATAGGTGACTGCAGAAATAAAGGCAGTCGTTTTCATCTCAGGCAATTCATCATCCGATATCGGATCAGGAGATTCAATTTCGTAGTTTATTGATTGCAAGAAAAGAGGACCCTTCCACCACAAATCATTGGATAGTAAGGCTTTAGGCAACGATCCTCTTGACACAATATCCGCGGGATTTTCCTTAGTCGGAACATATTTCCAAGTGTAATTCTGTGTTTCATTGATAATCTCAGTCACTCGGTTGCGAACAAACACTTGGAGGGTTGGTAATGGTTTGCGTAACCAAGCTAGCACAATCTGGCTATCAGACCAGAGAACAACGTCGTCGAAATTTACCTTTATGGTATCGATTACCTTCACCATCAGTCTGGATAACAGGCGAGCTGCTAACAACTCTTTGCGAGGAATACTTAATTCTGCTATTGGGGCGACTTTCGATTTACTACATAACAGTCGCAATGCGGCGCTTCCATCGGAAAAAATACTTCGAACATATAAAACCGCTCCGCACGCAGCAATCGAGGCATCCGAAAATCCATGGATCTCCATAGTAACGAAGTTGGGAAAAATAACACGTCGAGGGACCGTCATTTCATTCATTTGTGGCAGAGTATCTCGAAACTTCAACCAGGAAACAAGCAGTTCTCCTTCAAGATTCTTATCCCAGGATAGGCCAGCGGTCCACAATTTTTGCATAAGAATCTTTGCCACTACTACGATGGGAGAGACTAAACCCAACGGATCGAACAACCTTCCAATTTCCGAAAATACCTTTCTCTTGGTGAATAATTCATGTGGGTCGGCCGAGGTCTTCGTAACGAAAAGAAATTCATCTGATTGTGGACTCCAGGTGAGTCCCAGGGTTTTGATTACTTCGCTGTTGGTTGGACAATCCAGTCGTACTAATTTCTCCCTATTTTCTTCAGGGACTTGGCTCAGCAATTTCGAACAATTTGAACTCCACTTGTGGATGGGAAATCCACCAAGCTGAAGCATCTCTTGCAACTGACGCTGTGCTTCTACGGCTTCTTCGACGCTCGTGGATCCAGAAAGGATATCGTCGACATAACAATCTTCTAAGATAATTTTGGACGCAAGCGGAAATCGATCACCTTCATCGTTGCACAACTGGACCAGGCTTGTGGTGGCAAGAAAGGGGGCTGAAGCTGTCCCGTACGTCACAGTCTGCAGCTCCAAAACTCGTAATCGCTGGTTGGATTCCGTGCGCCAAAAAATCCTTTGGAATGGAGTATGACATGCAGCAACTAATACCTGCCGATACATTTTGGCTATGTCAGCGGTAAACACGACGACATGTAAGCGAAATCGGAGAAGGATACTGAATATATCGCTTTGAACAACACCACCGACATGAAGGACCTCATTTAAAGACTTGGCTGCTTGATAGGGCTTGGCTGAAGCATTAAACACTACCCTTAACTTCGTTGTCGAACTGGTTGGTCGCAGTACTGCATGGTGAGGCAAATAATAACGCCCTTGAGAAGGATCATCATTGGCTTCATCTACTTCTTGACAATGACCTAATGCCTCGTACTCAGCAATAAACTCTGAATAAAGTTTTTTCAAGGTAGAATCCCTTTTGAATCGTCTTTCAAGCATCAGAAAACGGCGAAGAGCGACAGATCGGTTGTCCTGCAGCATGGAAATATCTTCATGGAAAGGGAGCGTGACTATGTATCGTCCGGTTGACGTACGCCGATGGGTAGATCGAAAAATTTCCTCACACGTATCTAATTCATCTTTCTCCTTTGTAGGTAGCGAAATATCCTCAACTTCCCAAAAACGACTAATTGTATCATTAAGAGTACCTAGTGATGCAGTGTGAGCTAAAACAGCATTGGAGGTTTCTGTGTGGAATTCGCCAGAGAAAACCCAACCCAGATGAGTTTCATGGAGCTCGGGAAGACCATCATCAAGAAAAATTTGACCGGATTTCAACAGTGTGAAAAACTTCGAAGCACCGATCAACATGTCGATTTTACTAGGCACATGGAAGGTGGGATCTGCCAACTGCAATCCAGCGGGAATTGGCCACGACGAAACATCTATCTTAACGGAAGGAATAATACTGGTTACTTTTGGTACCACAAGGCATTCCACATCAGTAGAAAAATTGGAACACCGAGAGTAGATTTTTACTGTTAGCTTTTCCCTTGCATAAATCTTCGCTCCACCAATTCCGGTAATAGGCACGTACACCGGCTCACGGGAAATCATCAATCGGTTGGCAATCGCTTCAGACAGAAAGGAGACTTGAGAGCCGCTATCTAACATCACTCGACAAGGAATTGATTGACTATCGGCACTCTCGAGGCTCACAACGGCAGTTAACAGCATCGCGGTTTTTACAGTATGTGAATGATTGCAGGAACATGGCGTGGCGCTTGTTGAAGGAAAAACATTGGGACTTGCACTAGCTTCGGCGACGATACTACAAGATTCCTTTTCAGAAAGGGTTTCCGTCTCGGAGGGTTTTGCTTGGAAATCTTCGTGAAGGAGGGTATGGTGTCGTCTTTGACATTTCGAACAAGTACGCTTGGAAGAACAATCTTTGGCACAGTGGCCCGGTCGGAGGCAATTAAAACAAATTCTTAATTGCTTTACTTTGGTTTTGCGGTCTGAAACATGCATCTTGGCAAAAACGGGGCACTCAAAATGACGATGCATTTCACCACAAATCTTACATTGACTTTCAGAATTAGAGGACGTGACAGTATGGACCTTTTGATTCACAGGCTTCATTGGCTTAGAAGAAGGCTCCTTCGCCGCCACAGGATGACGAGAATTTTGAAAACGCTCAAGAATTTGGCACTCACCTTTTAAAAACAGCAACGTATCGTCATACTTTGGTACCTCACCATGGGCTTGGTTCCGTTCCCACAGCTGTAGAGTGCGATCGTCCAAACGGGAGATTAGCAGCTTCGTAATGATAACACCAGACAATTCATCCACTGCCAGACCCTGGTACTGCAACGCTGCAACATGCCGTTCACATGACTTTGTTAACTCCAACAGGTCCTTGAAGTTGCCTTTCGCCATCGGTTTCAGCTGGATCAAACCTTCAACGTGTGTATCCACAATGACACGTTTGTTCTCAAACTGCTCTTTTAACTGTTTCCAAACTTGGCTGAAGTTGTTATCTTGTATCATCTTGGCGTTAATTAAGCCGGCCGCATCACCTACCAGAGCTTTGTCAAGGTAATGCAGTTTGACGGCATCTGAATCGCCACTTTTCATCACAAGATCCTCAAACATGGCCTTGAATTTCGGCCAATTTTCCACTCGACCGTCTAATTTAAATTGTTCGATTCACACAAATTTGTTTAACTTTTCGGTTTTCACTAATCACTATCAACTTTTGCTACTAGCCTTCCCTCCACATCCTCATCATACTCCGTTTTTAGTAGCGCGCAAACGGTCCCTTCGATCCGGTTCGAAGGACCATGTCGGAGCCGTGCCAGGCTCACGGGGGATGAAACAAA